>NC_077227.1:277589166-277908485 GCF_027887165.1 Monodelphis domestica
AACAAACAAAAAAAAACAGAAAACAGTGAATTGGATACAGGCTCTGGAAGAACTCAAAATACAGTTCAAAACACAATTAAGAGAGGCTGAAGACAACTGGGAAAAGAACTTAAAAAGCAAGATAAATCATCTGGAAACAGAAAACAGTGTCTTGAGAGCCAAAATTAATCAGCTTAAAAATGAGACAAAGGAGATGAAAGATGAGGCAAAGAAAATGAAAGATGGGGCAGAGAAGATGAAAGATGACCTCCAAAGAAAACCAGACTAGAAGGAGGATGATCAAAAAGCCAGGGAAGAAATCCAGACTTTAAAATCCAGAATATAACTAGAAGCAAATGACTTCACAGCAGGACACTATAAAGGCAGCAGGACACTATAAAACAAAATCAAAAGAATAACATATTGAGGAAAATATGAAGCACCTCATTCACAAAATAGAAGATTTAGAAAAATGTTCCAGGAGAGACAACTTAAGAATTGTTGCTCTACCAGAAGACCATGAGAAAAGAAAAAGCCTGGACATCATACTACAGGAAATCATGCAAGAAAACTGCCCCAATCTTGTGTGGTTCTTGTGTGGTTGATTGAACTGAAGGTTGATTGAATATTTAATTTGAATGTATACTCTTATGTCAAAAGGGGACTGACCCCTAACTGACATTTTGTCAATGTGCCTAGCAATTATTGGTTTTGTTCTCTTTTGCTCTTGTCCTCAAATTATTGCAATTTCAGAGCTGATATGTTTACAAGACGCACTGGAGAAACTAGTCTCCCACGGGTCTCAGGGGGGAATGTATGATTGAAAATCTGTTACCCTAAAAAATAACTACATATAGAACTATATATCCCAAGAGCCCACTGACTTCCTGTCATTACCTACTTCCTGTAGACAGAGGATAAAGGGCATGGGCTTTGGAGGCTCCCTCTCTCTGATGAGCATTGATGGAGATGACTAAAAAATGGCTAACCAGCCATAGGTACATGGTCTTTATTTTGTATCTTTTTTATTCCTTGATTTCTAATGATCATTATTAAATCTCTTAAAATATATTATTATTGAGATTTAATAATAGACTTACAGTTTTGTTCATATATTTTATAGAGATCAATAATACTTAGTAATATTTACAATACAATATAACATCTGAAGTAAATATTAGATATGTATATATAAAATTCAATAATAAAACCAATCAAAAGAGCATTATGATACATTTTATATAAACTGACACAATTGATTTTCACTATGTTCTTCTCAAGAGATCATTTTGAGTTCTGCCTAATTCCTCCTATGTACTCAGTGTATATCCCTGCTCCATTTGATGTTATCCTGTACTATTTATTTTTTTTCATCAGACTAACTTTTAATTTAGATAACATAATGGTATTAACTGGACCATATCCTTCTAGAACATCCAACTATACTAGATGACTTTTCATCAGCTTCTTTCTCTGAGTATAGGTGAGTGAACAATAATTCCTAGATGGGTGTTCTTAGCCTTACCAGAATGAAGTCTGATGAGTTTAAGGTCTTATATTCAATTCTCCTCCAAAGACTACTTGATGTTTCTCAAATATCACAAAACAATCAATTATTTCTGTTTATTTCATTAAGGTCTACCTATAACATTGTCTAGCGTCTTTTCAGATAGGTCACTGATCTATCCTTTCTCCTCCTTATACCTGGTAGGTGGTATGAGTTGATCATCAGTATTATTATAGACTAGTGAGTCTACCCTTGGACTGAAAGCAGGGGAAATTTGGCTATCAATATGTTTATACACCATGAGTTATATCTATACTCTAAGAATCTCTGTAACAGCTAGGCAGGAAAGAGTTGCCTCTGGGTTCAAACTTCCTATTTATAATAGTGACCATAGTCTCCTTCAATGAAAATATTTTCAATAAATATGAGTCAGAAGTCTTTTTTAAACAGGTGGAAGGTCTCATTTGTCTAGCATTTTGGAGTAGTCTCTATCAGTTGTTTTTTTGTTTTTTTTTGTTGGTTGGTTTGTTGTTTACCAATTCATTGAAAAATCTAGTGGGGAGCAGCTAGGTGGCTCAGTGAGCCAAGAGAACCAAGTCTAGAGACAGGAAGTTCTGAATTAAAATTTGACCTCATATACTTTCTAGCTATATGACCCTGGGCAAGTCACTTAACCCCCATCACATAGCCCTGACTACAATTCTACCTTGGAACCAATACACAGAATTGATTCAAAGATGGAAGGTAGGGGATTTTTTTTTAAACCTAATGAACTGTCCTGTGAGCAAGAGGGGGTGAATTGTCTTGAGAGAGCCTGCTCATTCTCAGGGCACATTTTTTTTTTATTTATTTCTCAAAAAACTCTCTGACCTTATTGAAAATCTTGATAATGTACTCTAGCAGCAAAAAAAAAAACTGGCTCTCTGACTTATTGGTAAGCTTCCCCCAGCTTTCCTCTCAACTGATAAACATATTGTGTGCAAGTAGTTATGTCAGTTCCTTCATGTAAGGTCCCAAAAAAGAAATCAATAGGCAGCAGACAAGCTTCTTGCCCCAAAATGAGCAACTACAATGTAAATCCCATAGCTTCCATTCCACTGAAATTATTGTTTATATGTTATTTTCAAAGAGGACAAGTGACATTACAGAATGATGTCTTGGCTCATGCATATATTGAATTTGTGAAGCAGAGTTGCACAATCTCATCAGAATCACTTTTTTACAAAGTCATAAAAGTCGAGGAGCAAGGCAAAAGTCAGAATAACTGCTGATGGCCTGGGATGTAGTGGGTGACCTTGGCATCTTCAATGTCCATCCAAACTATAGACACTCCACAGCAACTACTTCACCCACCTTCATGGTTGTTGGAAAAAATTGTTCTCATCCACCCTTTCCTTGGGGGGAAAGTCTTTATGTGGTTGGGGCAACTATCTCCCTAAGTCAATGATGGGTTTGAGACCTATTAGTTACCCTCAAATTAGCCCTTCTGTCAAGAAAGTTTTTTACATGGTTGTGGTCACTGCACAAGCTACAACTTTTTGGTGTCACAGGTCAGAGTTGGGTGAAAGGAGGACACCAAAGGTGAATGAGTAGCTCTGAAAAGGGCTCAGCAAGCCCTCACACCATAGATGCTAGTCCTCCCTGAAAAAATTTATATGTATATATTAGAAATGACACATATTAAATACCCCAAGACTTTTTCTTAGAGTTCTCTACATATTCAAGTGTTTGGTTAAAACATTTAGACAATATGTAAATGGTAAGAAATAGTTCTAGACTTTTTAATATCTGCCAAGGCTAACATTTTCTTCAGTAGCTTAATTTCAAAGTTGCTACCTTTATCAGAGTGAATCCCAGCAGGGACTCTATACATTAAGACACTTTTCTGACAACATTTTGCCAATATACTTTCTGGTTTCTAGTTGGGAATGCTTATGCATACTTAGTGAAATGGTCAGCCATTATTAATAAGTAACTTGTGTTTTTACTATTCCCTTTCAGAAACAGAAAACCAATATAAATACAGACCAAAGGCTTATTGGTACTCATATAAGTTTGTATCATATTTCTTTGTGCACATCTGTCACATTTCATGCTTCTTGTTGACATCTGTAGCCATCTTGGGCCAATAAAATCTGTTTCTTCTCAGCTCCAATGTTTTTTTTTTCTTGGTCCATATGCCCAAAGTCATCGTGTAAGGTATTCATGGCTATTGGGTAGTATGCTCTAGATAGCACCATCTGTTTCCAAGTGAGATCATTCAGTCTGAGAGTACTACATGGCACAGCTCCAACTTCTGCCATCTTCTCAGCAGTAAGGTGCCCTCTACTGACTGGAATTTAAGGTTTTTAGAGTCTCACTTGTTTTTTGTCTCATATTACTTCTCTGAGTCTATTATCCACTATTTGAGTCTATTATCCACTTTCAATTCTGGTCCTCTCCCAGAAGAGAACAGTAGTAAGGAAGATAAGTCAATGAAACAAGATCTTCTTTTGCATTTAACATGCTATCTACCAAAGGCCTGAAACCCTCAGTTCTAATTCCACTTGGTTATGGTCTACATTCTTGAGTATCACAGATTACTCTCATGCCATTCACAGGCATCACTAGTTTTAGTGTCAGGTGGAATTCTGGATAATTCTGTATATCTACCTTAATGTTATCAGACCTCCAGTACATTCTGATTCCTTGGTTAAATGATTAAAATTTAACCTTGGATCCACACAACAAACTCAAGATAACATAAGAAAGTTGTTGGCATCCAGTGGAAAATGAACACTGTGATTCTGGTATGTCCAGTACTGACTGCAGGACCAGCACTAATTAGACTAATTCTACTCTTCAAACTTCTGCCAAAGTTTTGCAATTAACCACTAGGGAAACAATACCAGCACAGTTAGACCATCAACTCAGACTGTGCAGGACAGTTACCAGGCTGACATCTGTGTGAGAAAGAAAGTGTCATTTGGGTCTGAATAAACCAATTCCAATGTATTGGTAAAGCAATTGAAAAAGTCCCCAAAAACTTTTTTTTAACACTTTCTGTCCATCCATCTCCAAAAGGCTTTATAGATTTTGAAACAATTTTGCTTTTCCTGATTCTTATTCTTTTTGATCATACATGCATCTGTGAGTTCTTTTCAATAGTTTACCAAGAGTAAGATAGTTCTTTAAAAACTTGCAATAATGACAATCTAAGTTCTTAAGTCTTTAAGATTCTGTGGAGAAGCCATTAAAAATGCTTCTATCTTCTCTAGCTCAGTGTTCACCACTTGTTGAGATACTATATGGTCCATATACTTGCCAGCAGTTCTGCAAAATTTGTGTTTATGAACTGAAAGATTCAAACCAGTTTCATCCACTAATCCAAATACTTTCATCAGTTTCCCTAATCTTCTTCCAGAGTTCTACCAAGTATGTAAAGTCATCAGGTTAAACTAACACTTCCAGGTAGTTTGTGCCACCAATAAATTTTTCTATCTTTCATTGAAAAGTGGTTAGGATCCTTGAGATTACTTGTGGGGCATGTATTAAAACTAGTAAAAACACAGCTGGATGTATTGTGAAAGGCTGTATTATTCTTTATCTTCTTCAGATAAAGGAATTTAGCCCTATTCACTATATAACTTCTAGTCTGCAAACCACTGGTTGCCTAGCAGACAATCAATCCAAGGCATCTTGAATTCATGGTATGAGGTATTAGTCCTCGAGTAATTTTGTTCAAAGTTCAGTGGTCTACACACATCTGTATCTTTCCATTCTACTTTGGTATTGCTCCTATGCCTGATGCATATGAGTTGCTGGATTGTGTGATAATAGCATTAATTGGCATTTCTTAGAATAGGTTTCTGAGATTTTCCATCACAAGATGTAGAAATCATCCTAATTTTTTCTGAGTGGTCAGAAATCAGTGAGCTGGATGCTATGAGTTTTACTATAAACATCCCATATCCCACTCACAAAGAGAACACATCGATCCTCTTGATGAGATTCAGCCTCAACCTTATGTTCTACTCTTCTTGAACAAAAGAGTCCTTAAAGTCAAATATCTCTGAAACTAGTTCAGAGTTTGAAATCAGTGCTTCGATGATTTTCACTAGTACTTCTAGGTTCTATCCTCATGGAAACCACTGCACAATCTCTATGGGCAAAATGTCCAGGACTTGATTTTCATCTTGTTGATTGCAGTATCCTGCTAGGATTTTTTAAAGAGTAGAATTCATTCTAATCAGTTTTGATTCTCCAGTTTTGGAGGATCTAGACATACTAAAGACACAGTGTTAACTTTCTTTTTGACGCCAACTTCCTCACCACAATATATCCTAGGTATGAAGAGTTTTTATCATTGTAAGTTTGAAGTAAGTCATAGGTTTGAAAAGCATTTTTCTCAAATATATATAAAAAAAGAGAATGGAAAATTATGGTATTTTGAGATCCATTATCAAGGATAGCGACGCAGGCCACATTTTCAACTTTTGCCATCATCTCTGTACAAGATATTGCTCATTTCACTCTTCATATTTTCATGTCTTCCCATTTTTTTTCTAAAATTAACCTGTTTGTCATTTCTTACTGTACAGTAATATTCCATCACAATCCTATGCCATAACTTATTTAGCCATTCTTCAATTGCTGGGAATCCCTTCAATTTCTAGTTCTTTGCCACCATGTAGAGAGATGCTATAAATATTTTAGAATATATAGGCTCTTTTCCTTGTTCCCTGATCTCCTTATGTATGACCTTCTTTCAACCCAGTCAATAATCTTGCACACACCTGCATCACCTAGGCTATTTTAATAGCCATTTAGTCGACCTTCTTCCTTCAAGTCTCTCTCCATTCATCCTTAACTCAGTTTATCCTTAACTTAACTGGCAAAGCGATCATCCTAAAGCATGTCTGACCATGTTGCCTCTCAGCTTAACAAATTACTGTGTCTCCCTCTTACTTCCAGGATCAAATATAATATTCTCTGTTTGGAATTTAAAATTCTTCACCACCTAGTCTAAACTATATTCCTAATCTTCTTATATTTCATTCCATTCATTCCATAGTCTGGCAACGAAGGCTACTAGTTCCTCATACATGGTAATTCATTTCCCATCTCCATGAATTTTTTTAACACTTACCTTTTGTCTCTCAGAATCATCTATCATTTCCAAGTTCCAAGGCCTGAGCAGTAAGGACTAGACAACTGGGTTAAACATCTTGCCTAGGTTTACATAGCTAGAAAATGCCTTAGGCCAAATTTGAACACAAGACCTATATCCAGCCCTGGTTCTCTATTCACTGAGCCACCTAGATGCCCCATTCCTATGCATTGTACTAGTTGGCTCCTATACCTGAAATGTTCTTCCTCCTCATCTGTAATTTAGCTCAAATCCCAATTTCTGCAAGTGGTCTATTTACTCATACACACATACACCTGCATGAATGCATGCACGCACACAAATACATCAGTGCCTTTCCTCTAAGATTAACTTCCAAATAGAGTATATGTAGCTTGTAGGCATATATTGATTTTCATGTTGTCTCCTCCATTAGAATGTGAATTTCTTCAGAGTGAGGACTGTGGTTTTCCTTTCTTTGTACCCCCATTGCTTAACATAATACCTGGCACACAATAAACATTTGATAAATCCCTGTCAACTCACTAATTCCAAGCAAGGAACATTTAATGAGGTCAAGGAAAAGGCAAGGAATGGCAGTCTGAGAACAATAGTGTCTTTGTGTGCATGTGTGGAAGAGAATTAATTCCTTATTGGAAATGTTTTTCATTCTTCTTTTTCATTTGTAGTTCTTTTAAGAGACAGACAAGTGGCAGGCAGCTAGGTGGTCCAGTGGATAGAGAGCCAGGCCTGGGAATAAGAGGTCCTGGGCTCAAATATGGCCTTAGATGCTTCCAAGCTATATGAGCCTGGGCAAATCACTTAACTTCAATTGCCTTGGAAGTGATACCTAGTATGGATTCTAAGACAGAAGGTAAGGTGCTTAACAAAGAGAAAGTTAGGAAGACCTGAGTTCAAATCTTGTCTCAACACTTCTGGACTGTATGATGCTATTTGTTGTTGTTCAGTCACATCCAACTCTTTGTGATCCTATTTGGGGTTTTCTAGGCAAAGACACTGGAGTGGTTTGCGATTTCCTTCTTTAGTTCACTTGGCAAACAGGGTAAAGTGACTTGCATAAGATCAAACAGCTAATAAGTATCTGAGGCCAGATTTGAACTCATGAAGATGAGTCTTCCTGAGTCTAGAGCTAACCCTCCATCTACTGTGTTATCTGGCTGCCTCTGTGGCCCTCAGCAACTCCTTTACTGCTATCTTCATTTCTTCATCTGTAAAGTGAGGATAACAATAGTACCTACCACCAGGTTATTGTGAGGATAAAATGAAATAATATTTGTCAAGGTGATTTATAAATCTTAAAATATCATAGAAATGTTAGCTGTAATTATTGTTTTTTCTTAACATATCACATTTTATTTATTTCAGATAAAATTAGAGAAAGTTAGTCTTGGCCACAATCTTTCCAACATAGATCAGAATTTCAAAACTAATAAGGACATTAGAAATCACCTATGACTCTCTTCCCCATTCTAAATATGAGAAAACCAAGATCCATAGAGGTTAAATGACATATCCAAGGTCATATAGACTTCAAGTAACAGAGTCTGGATTTGAACCTGAGCCCTCTAACTCTAAATTAGTCTTTCTACTTCATTAATGTTTATTTCAGTTTTACAGGGCCCCAATACAAATCCTTGGGACATTTCATTAGAGACATCCCTTTAAGTTTATGTCAGTCCATTAATGATTATTCATTAATCATCATTGAACTAGATAAGAATCTATCAAATTATACTATTACCTAGCCTGTATTTCTCCATCATATACGTAAGGATTTTATAGAATATTTTGCCAAATTCTTTGCTGAAATTTAAATAAACTGAATCTGTATGCATTCTCCTTATCTACTGGTCTAGTAACTGTCAAATAAAAAGGAAATAAGTTTAGTCTGGCATGACCAATTATCTACAAAATCATGCTGACTTTTAATGATCATGGCTTCCCTTTCAAAATGTTCACAAACTGTCTCTTTAATAATATCTTCTAGAATTTTTCCTGGAATAATCAAGTCTCATGACTGATAGTTTGAAGTTTCAGCTCTGTCATTTTTTAAAAATCTCCACAATTTCCTTTTTCTAATCCTACAACAAGACCATAATCACATCTGCCATTTCCTTTATTACTCTGCAATGTAGCCCATATTGTCCTGGTGACTTGAATTAATCAAGGGCAGTTAGGTGTTCTCTCCCTTCACTTAGATTTAAACTCTCTACCATAATGTATTGTTCTGTCCTTTCTAATCCAAATATTATTTCCTGTGACAGACAAAACAGAAAGAAAATAAGAGGTGAATAGATTTTCCTTCCCTCTGTCACCTAGTATCATCCTCATTCCAACACCCCTTGCCTGTGGGACCAGCCAAAGGTCCCTTCCCTTCTTTGATCTCTTCCTTTGATTTCCTTTGATACCTCTTTTATCTCCCTAAGAAAGTATACATATAAAGTGTTAGTCTAGCTGAGGCTAAAAGGGAAATGTATTAAGATATTAGATATAAGGTCAGGGTATCCACTGCTATGCTAATGTTTTCCAGCTTTGGTTCTAGTCTGTCTTTTCCCATCCTTATCTCTTCTTTCATTTCCTCTATTTGATCTTCTCAATGCTATCTAGTGTCATTGTGGCTATGTCGTGCTTTTTCTTTGGGATATTACAGAATAAAATTCTTTTGAAGATTTATCCTGGAAGTTTCTTTTTTTTTTTTTTTTTGGAAAAGGACTGGTCACTCTCTTAGTCACTTCATTGTTCATTGCCTCTCTGTAATGGGGGCTTGGCTCCTGAACTTTTCCACGTTAAGAGATTGAGAATTCTGTTGTAAATCTTGTTCTCTTTATATCTGCAAGAACTTCTTACTCATTTATTAATATATTTCATTCAAAATATATCGGATGTCTTCTATAAACATAATGACACAAAGGAAACAAAAAGGAGGCTAGGTGGATCATTGTATAGAGCCTTGAATCTAAAGAAAGAAACTAGCATGAAGAAACACCATACTGTAAGAAGAATGGTTGAAGGAACCAGGAATATTTATTCTAGAGAAGACTTAGGGGGAACATAATACCTATTTTCAAGTTTTTGGTGTAATGACACTTGAATAAGGAAAAGAACTTGTCATGTTTGCCCAAGGAAGAAAGAAGTAATGGTAATGAGTGGAAATTATAAAATTAAAGCTTGTGGTCAAATAAACCTTCCTTACTATTAGAGTGATCTGAAGGCAGAATAGGCTACTTTAAGAGACAATGTGTTATTATGGAACTGTACTCAAAGGGCCATAAAACTATGAATACCCTTTGATCCAGCAATACCACTACTGGGTCTGTATCCCAAAGAGATCAGATATAAAGAAAAAAAGAGCTACATTTAATAAAATATTTTAGTAGCTCTTTTTGTAGAAGCAAAGAATTAGAAACTGAGGGTTGTGGTATATGATTGTAATGGAATACTATTGGACCATAAGAAATGGAAAATAGAATGAGTTCAGGAAAGCCTAGAAAGACTTATGTGAACTGATACAAGTTTAGTGAGCAGAACTAGGAAATGATGTATACAATAACAGATGATCAACTGTGAAGAACTAAACCATTGTCAGCAAAATAAATTCCCAAGATATTCATGAGGGACACATGATCAAATATATTATCCAGATCCAAGAAATAAATTGTTGGAGTATGATTGCAAATTGATATATACCATCTTCCACTTTGTTTCCCTTAGGAGTTTTTTGTTGTATATGTGATATGTATCTTCTATCACAACATGAACAATATGGAAATGTGTATTGAATGAAAGCTTTAATATAACCTATTTCAAACTATTTATCACCTCAGGTAAGAATGGAGAAGGGAAGGAGGGAGAAAATTTGAATTCTAACATGTCAGAAAACAATTATCAAAATGATTTCTACAGGTAAATGAAAAAAATAAATGTTTGTTGTTGTTGTTTTTTTAAAGGGACAATGTTGACCAATTTGGCAGTAATGGGAAGTGGCAAATGCTGGGGTGGATCTGGCAAAATTGGGACACTAATGCATTGTGAATTGTGGAGTTGTGAACTGATCCAACCATTCTGGAGGGCAATTTGGAACTATGCCAAAAGGGCTATAAAACTGTGCCTACTCTTTGATCTGATAATAACACTAGTTTGTATCCCAAAGAGATAATAAAAAAAGGGAAAAGGACCTATTCATCCAAAAAATGTTTGTACATCTCTTTTTTTTAGTGGAAAATAATTAGAAATTGGGGGGATGTCTATTACTTGGGGAATGACTGAACAAATTGTGGTACATATTGGTGATGGAATAGCATTGTGCTATAAAAATGATAAGCAAGATAATTTCAGAAAAAGCTGGAAAGATCTGCAGGAACAGATACCGAGCAAAATAAACAGAAGTGAGAGAACATTGTACACAATAACATCAATATTGGACAATGATTATCTGTAAAAACTTGACTACTCTCAGCCATGTATTGATCTGGAACAATCTTGAAGGATGTATGACTTATGACCTCCAGAAAAAGAACTGTTGGAGTCGTCTTTCATCTCAGTGTACTTATGGTTTTATTTTGGGGTTTGGGTTATGTATGACTGTGCTCTCACAACAATGACCAATGTGGAAGTGTGTTTTGTGTGACAATAAAAATAAAATTAAAAAAAGAAAGACAACAGGTTCCCCTCCATGGAAATCTTTCAGTTCAGTCTACATCTAGACTTATTAGAATGTTAAAAAGAGAATTTTCCATTTAGATGTGAGTCAGATTAGTTCATCTCTAAGGACCCTTCTAAATATGACATTCCAAAATCCCAAGTGATTTCCCTCCCTTTGCCATTAGCCCCCCAGACATCTCAAACAAGACTACTTTTCTTCTCTTCCTTCCTTCCTTCCTTCCTTCCTTTCTTCCTTCCTTCCTTCCTTCCTTCCTTCCTTCCTTCCTTCCTTCCTTCCTTCCTTCCTTCCTTCCTTCCTTCCTTCCTTCCTTCCTTCCTTCCTTCCTTCCTTCCTTCCTTTCTTTCTTTCTTTCTTTCTTTCTTTCTTTCTTTCTTTCTTTCTTTCTTTCTTTCTTTCTTTCTTTCTTTCTTTCTTTCTTTCTTTCTTTCTTTCTTTCTTTCTTTCTTTCTTTCTTTCTCTTCATCAAAAAGAGGATTTTTTCACCCCATGTTTAAGTTTCACTATGTTGGTGGCCACAATGCATCTTCCACTCACTCCTGGTACATACAACCTTCTATTACCAGTTGATTATCTTGCTGACACATTAACCCTGACCTCTGGTTAAGCAGAGATTGTCTGGGCAATCAGCTGTTCGAGACAGAGCATTGGTGGTCTGAATGGAAGAGTGAAAAGGGGCTGTGGCCTCCAACGTTCTCTCTCCAGCAAGTGCCACTTCATCTTTGCATGAGGAGGCCACTGCAATCAAACCCGAGGGGTCAAAGAAACTCCACTTATACTCTGTGGTACGTCTGGAAATTGCCCCTTTTGGGCTTCTAATGGGACATTTCTCCAGCAGTGTCATGATTACTAAGGATAATAAGGGCAGTGGGAAACCTGGGATATTTGTAACCTTTTCTTTGTTTAGATCTCAAGCACCGAAAACAGCAGCCTGTGCCCTAGAGAGTGCTTCCTTTTTGGAAATGTGGAATAGCTGAGAGCTGCTGCATTTCTGCACACTTTAATTAAAATAGATTCTATAGCCAATATTCCTAGAAATTAAATCACTTACTCATATCTCGGTGTTGGACTTCAGGCAAGCTGACATTCTTTTCTCTATCTTTTCATGTTTTCCTTTAATAATAAATGTCAGTAACAAGTAGTAAGTTTCCCATGGGAAGCCATATTATTGAGTAGCTACACCAAGGGTCTTACCATCTGGGACTGAGCTAGGCTTCTCTTGATCTGAGTAAATTCTATTCTCTCTGCCCTCTTCTCCAACAACCCCTACCCTTAACTCTGCAACCTTTCTCCTACTAACATGCTTTTTGTTTTTCTTTTTTCAAAATTCTTACTTTCTGCCCTAGTAATAGGGTTTTTACATCAGTTACTCCATATATCCTTTTTTTTTAATTGTTCCCTTCTGTCTTGTAATTAATATTTTGTGTTGGTTCTAAGGCATAAGGGTGATAAAAGCAAGGGAAACAAGATTAAGTAACTTGCTCAGGGTCACACAGCTAGTAAGTGTCTGAGGCTGGATTTGAATCCAGGTTGTCTTAATTCTAGGCCTGGCACTCCATCTACTGCGCTACCTACCTGCCCCTTATGTGCTTTTTCAATCCAGACTGACTATCCCTTCTTATAGGATCTGGTACCACCTCTGTGACTTGTTGCTACTGTTGTTACTCAATCATTTGAATCATGTCCAACTCTTTGTGACCCTTATTTGGGATTTTCTTGGTGAAGATATTGGAATGATTTCCTCATTTGTAAAACTGGGGGATGGGGTGAACAAAATTATTTCTAAGTTCCCTTCTGGTTCAAAATTCTAAGGTTTTATGATCTTGCGAACTCATCTCTTGCTACCATCAGCAGAGATCACTGGTGAAAATACAAGTTTGTTGTAACAAGTAGAATTTATTTATTTGTTTTAATACTTGGCAATTTTCCAGAAAAGGAAAGAGGACTGAGTCTGTAGACTCTAAGTCAGTGAGCCTGACTTTAATGCCTGAGAAAATTCTCAAGCTTATCATTAAAGAGATGTTTGGGGAACAACTAGAAAAGGAAGTAGCAATTATAAAAAGCCATCATGGCTTCATCAAGAACAAGTCATGCTAGACTAACCTCATTTCTTTTTGGACAGGATTCCAAACTATTAGAGAAGAGGAATCCTATGGTTATAGTTTATCAAAAGCTGTGGTCATAATAAAGTATTTCTTATTTTTCTATGGAGAAAGTGAAAATACATGACTTGGAAAATAATACAATCAAGCAGGTGCCAGCATATCCCTGATATGAGGAAATATTCTGCACTAGTAATAGAAACAATAGCCTCCAGGTCTTCCAACTTAGAAGGGTATTGCTGGCCCCTAGGACAAAGTCCCAGTCACCCCACACTATTTCCAGTTCTCAAGGTTAACTGAAAAGTAATCTTTAAAATATAAAAGGTCATATCTGGGGGGTCTTAATATCTTCACATCTATGAATACTATTCTTGCCTTGGGTCCTCCTAATTTTTGAAAAGTCAGCCTTAGGGAAGGCAAAAGTTACTGAAGGGAGGCATATGGGGAAATAATTTCTGTGTCTTTCTTTCCCAATAAGCCAGAAGGCAAAGAAGATTTCATCAATTAGGAAAAAAGAAAAATTCACATTTTGTAATAGTATTGTCTAAGTCTGCCTGCAGCAATGACTTCTGGAGGTTATCTCCATAAGCAGGCTGAAAGACACTCTCCTTTTTAATTTAAACAAATCCTTAGATGCAAGAGTTGAGAAGTCAGAGAAAAATTGACCCACAGATTTTTAAATCCCTAGAAATGGGGCATTTAATATAATTTCTATAACAAGAATATATTAACTCAGATCCATCCTGAAGTCTAGCTCTTTCTTTACACTGCTGATATAACCTCCATGTCACTTCCATTCAGAAAGATGCCAGTTTGGAGATGGAAATAAATTGTCAAGCATGGTCAGCTATGGTCTGCCCAACAATGACCTTAGCAATAGGTCCATAGTACTTAGGTTTCCATTTTCATTAGCTCTCATCAGCTCTAGGCTATGGCTGTGTAAGCTCAAGAAAGAAAAAATTCATGCCTAATGTAAAAATTTCTTGTCTGCAATTTCATTATCCTTCATGGAGTTAAGTGAAACAAACTCACAATTGGTACCTGGACATCTCAAATAGCAGGCTGTAATGGTGCTAGACTTATTTGGGGAATGTACTGGTTGCTAGGGAATTCCCAAGACTCATCTCCTCATTCTTAGCCTATTGCAAAAGACTAATTGGTTTCTCAATTACTATTAGGATATATAATGAGAGAGAGACAGAGACAGAGACAGAGACAGAGCCGGAGAGAAAATTATATTATTATGGTCTCCCGGCCACAAGTTTCTCTTCATTCAGGTCCATTCTTCATTCAATCACTGAAGCAATTTTCCTAAAGCTCAGGTCATGTCACACAATCAATAAACTCCAGTGGTTCCCTATCAGCTACAGAAGTTATGTTGTACTCAAATAGAAATACTAAACTCTTCTTAAGAAGGTTATTATTATATTGATATAAGCTATGTTTTATTATACTTTTATTTATTTTGTTAAATATTTCCCAATTATACTTTTATATAGCTTAGCAGCATAAGGGAATGCCCAGTCCCCATGTGGGCTGTGGCTTGATACCTCTGACCTACACAATCAAATATAAATTCTGCTGTTAAATATTCAAAGCTCTTCATAACCTAACCCAACTTCCACCCACCTTTCCAGTATCCTCATATCTTATCTCATATTATCCTAGCTATTACATAAATAAAACACTTCATCTCTCATTTCCAAGCATTTTTACTAACTATCCCTTATGCCTGAAAACTCCAGCCTGCCTTTTCATCTCTGCTTCCTAGTTTGCTGTCTTTCTTAAAGTCCTCCCTTTTAAAGGAAGCCTTTCCCAATTCCTTTCTTCTAGAACCTTCCTTCTGTTGATTAATTACTCTTTATTTTGAATATTGCTTGTTTGCTCATCATTATTTGCATGTCATCTCCCCCACAAGATTATGAACTCTTCTAAGGCAGAGTCTTGTCTTTTGTCTTTCTTTGTCTACCTAGCACTTAGCACAGTGCTTAGCACTCTTCCATTGCTCTTGAGTCCTTTTCTAATTAAGTCTGACTGACTTAGAGATCTTTGTGATGCCATTTGGAGTTTTCCTGGCAAAGATTCTGGAGTGGTTTTCCATTTCCTTCTCCAACTCATTTTACAGATGAGAAAATTCAAGTAAACAGAATTACAGAACTAGTAAGAATCACACAGCTTGTAAGTGTCTGAGGCCAGATTTGTACTCAGGTCTTCCTAACTCCAGGTCCAGCACTCTATATACTGTGCCACCCAGCTGCCCTACTTAGCACTTAGTAGTCACTAAAGTACTTTTCAACTAAATACCATAGTAGAATAGGAGATGCTAACCTTAAAAGCATAAGTAATAGGAATAGCAAAAAGAATTTTGAGGTTAAATTAAGACAGGGTACTGATACTAAAGTCAGAAAACCTGTGTTCAGAGCTTTTCTGCTCAACCATAGGAAAGATGTTTAAACCATGTTAAACATAAGATGTTTAAATTTTCTCATCCATAAAATGAGGAGTGGACTAAATGGTCTCTTAATCCCTTCTGGCCTAAGCCTTAATTTTCATTTGATAACGACTCTATAGAGGAAGTAAAATAGTTATTAGTCTTATTTTATAGTTGAAGAAACTAAGAGGGTGAAGTGACTTGTACAGGACTAAACTACTCGTGTCAATTGAGTTTACAATAAGGAGATACACTGAACTATTGGTGAACTAGAGCCATATCTGGGCTACAGGTTTCCTGACTTGGTCCAGGGTTTTAATCAGTGAACCATGTGGTAGGGCTCCTCTGTATTGTCTTTCTAGAAGGAGGGATCCTCTGTCTAATCTTATATCTGAATCTAAAGGAATGGGGAATCTGAATTGTCTCCTCTTTAGCTAGCTACCTTCTCCAATACTCCAATGATCCCTCACCTTTCCTTCTTCTCATCTCCTGAACTGAGCAGAGTCCTATTTATCATAAGCATTGACCCAACCATAAAGGGTGTATTTTTCTCCTTTTCAGTCTTCTGATGGACTAGTCTGCCATGAGGTATGACAATAACAGAGTTATGATACCTGGTCCAAGGTTTGCCCATTTTTTTGTCTAAGAAGATCTTGGATTACCTATTTATTTTGACCAACAAAAGACAATAGAAGGTAAGACTGTTCACAGAATGGAATCCTTTTCTCTCCTCCATTCTCTCTATTCTTTCAGAAATGCCCCCTATTACATCTACCCTGATTGCTTTAATCAAATGCAAAGATTTTTTTGGTGCACAGAAAAGATAATTTCAGACCTAGGGAATTTTAGGGAATCCATGTGGTTGAGGGATATCATAAATATAATTTCACATTGTTCAGTCAACTTGTGCACGTTGAAAAGGTTCAGGTCACTTTTCTGTCTCAAAAAGAGACTCGAAAGCACAATTTTAACTTATTAAATTGTTTTTACAGTGTGTAGCTATTATCATTCCTGATAATCTGCTGATCTTTATCCTAAAGTCAAACTTTTGGGATGATAACTCTCCTTCCACTTGCTAGTCCACAGTAAGCTATTATCTTTACTTGTCAGATATTATAATATAATTTTTGCCTTGATCAGTCATGTTTCAATTGAGTCCAACTCTTCATGGCCCCATTTGGTGTTTCCTTGGCAGAGATACTAGAGTAGTTTGCTATGTCCTTCTCTAGTTTATTTCATAGATGAGGATACAGAGGTAAACAAGGTTAAGTATCTTATCTGGGTCACACAGCTAGTAAGTGTCTTAAGCCAGATTTGAACTGCGGAAGTTCAATCTTCTTGACTTCAGGCCTGGCACTCTATCCACTGAACCATATATCTTTCTATTTTATTGTGTTATATTCTTTCAAAATGGCACTAGATTTTATTATCAGAAAGTTGAATCAGCCAAGTTATGTGAGTAACAGTATGGAGGACTAGATATTTTCAAAACAAACAAACCAAAACCCATGAACTGATGCTTACTAAACTTGAGCTTACTCAGGATCTGCTTCCTTCCTCCTAGGTGATCAGAAGAGAGGCTGCAACCGCAATCCCAAGTATTTGAAACAGATTTACATAAATATCTGCCCTAATACTTCGCTTCTCCTTCCTTCTTTCTGGTCCTATGAAGACACTGGTTCCATGCAATAGAAGTTGACTTCAGGTAACTGAAGGAACATAACATCACATTTTTTTGTCTTGACTTTTAAATGCAATTCAACTGAAATGTATGTCCTGTGTGAATTTTGTGACCTCCAGAAAGGTTATTTACTTATTTTTTCAAACTCTTACCCTCCATCCTAGTATCAATTCTAAGAGGGAAGAGTGATAAGGACCAAGTGAATGACCCAGAGTCACACAGCCAATAAGGGTCTCAGGTCAAACTTGAACTCAGGTCCTCCCAACTCCACACCCAGCACTCTATCTATGTCATCTAGCTGCTTACCCCTCAAAATGAACAACAATTTAATTATATTAAATTTAAAAGGTTTGTACAAACAAAACCAAAACAACCAAGATTAGAAGGGAAGGAACAAACTGGGGGAAATTTTTGTAATAAAATTCTATGAAAAAGGTCTAATTTTCCAAATATATAAGGAACTAAGTCAAAAGTGGCAAGTCATTGGAGGAATTATGATAAATTGGGCACATTGATAGATTGTTGGTGGATCTGTGAACCAACTATTTTGGAAAGTAATTTATAATTATTCAAATAGTGTTCATACTCTTTAATCCAGAGGTGTTATTAGTCAATTTACACTCAAGGAAGCCATTGAAAACAACATATTCCTTTTACATACCAAAATGTATGTAGCAGCACTTTTTGTGACAGCTAAGAATTAGAAACAAAGTAGATGCCCATTGATTACTATGCTATAAGAAATAATATATGTGAAGAATACAGAGAAACATGGAAGTATCTACTTGAACTGATAGATAGAAGTCAGAAGTCAAGAAAACAATATATATAGTGAAGTCAATGGAAATGAAAAGAATAATGATACACTAAGAAATGTAAATCAAATACAATAAAATTATAAAGTTCAAACATGCCTGGAATGAAGAGATATGATAAAATATTCCCAACACTGTCTCTTCATAGCCTTGAGATGAGAGGTCCTAGATTCAAATTTGTCCTCAAACTCTTCCTAGGTGTGACCCTGGGCAAGTCACTTAACTGCTATTGCCTATCCCTTACCACTCTTCTGCCTTGGAACCAATACACAATATTTATTATAAGATGGAAGGTTAAGAGGTTTTTTTTTAAGTTTTCAGTTCAAATATTAAATTACTATAGTATTTATTGTCTATGTGGCCTTGAGTTGTCATTTCCCCTCTGTAGGGCTCAGTTTTTTCCTAGGATTCCTTCCTAATCTAATGCTATGGTCTTTCATTCCCTAACTGGTGTGTTTCTCTCCCTTATATGTCACAGAACTTTTATAAAGATATACTTTACCATTCATCTTAAGTCTTTCATCTTGTTTTGCCTTATATCTTATAAGCCTATTTTCAATCAACAAGCATTTATAATTAGATTTTGATTAGTGCAAATAATGAAATCCATGAAGTGGTCACATTTTTTAATTTGCACTATTTAATTAAAGTTATATGGTAATTGGTTCTAGCCCAATGAAAATAGGCAACGAATATTTGAATTATGTGACCACTCCATCAGAATCATTTTTCATAATAACTAAGACTTAGCTTTTTAAAAAAAAACATCTCTGACCCAGGCACCTTGTTAAGATTCCCTGATCTCAAGAAGTTTATATCATACCATAAGAAATAACAAGTTGTACATGCTAGGATGGGTCACCTGTACTTCCTATTGAATCATTCAGAAGCATGAACTATGGGTCAAAAAGGTCTAGATATCTCCATAAATAAAACAATAAATATAAGTCAATTTCAGAGGGAGGCACTAACAGCTAGAGGGATCAGGAAATATTTCATATAGGAGGCAGCACTTGAGTTGAATTTTGAAGAAAGTTAAAGATGCTTGGACTTTGAAGCACTCTATCCAGTCAGTGGTTTCCAGTTCCTATTTCTCTCTTAGAAAGAATAGCATCATTTTTACAGCCTGTTTACAATAGGAAACACAATGGTGAGTGTTGCCTTACTTGGTCCATCAATGAGAATACATCCCCTTTCCATAGTTCAAGGGAATCTTTGGTGGGGCATCTAATTCAAAGGGTAGACCATCTATTAGCAATGTATTCAGTCCACTATTCTTCACAAAAATCATAAGTAGCTTCTCATCAAAAATAGCTTCCTTATTTCCTATATAACATCTTTCCTGATCTTCCTCAGCTGCCTTCCCTATCAATTATCTTGTATATATATATATTATATATATATATATATATATATTATACATATTTGTATGTGTACACTTGTCTCCCTTGATAGAATGTATGCTTATTGAGAACAAGGATTGTTTCATTGTTGCCCTTGTATCTCCAGTGACTAGTCCAAAGCAGATGTTTAATAAATGTTTTGTTAATTGATTAATTACTTGTTCACTGATGAAAATTGGAGACTGGAAACATATCTAATGGGTAATTCATCCATTCTTTTTTTTAATTAACTTTATTTATTTAATTAGTTTAGAATATTTTTCCATGGTTACATGATTCAAATTCTTTCCCTCTCCTCCTCTCAACTCCCTCCCGTAGCCAATGAGCAATTCCACTGGGTTTTATGTGTGTCACTGATCAAGACATATTTCAATATTATTAGTATTTGCACCAGGGTGATCATTTAGAGACTATATCCCCAATCATATCCCCATCAAACCATGTTTTCAAGCAGTTGATTTTATTCTGTGTTTCTGCTCCCACAGTTCTTTCTCTGGATGTGGATAGTGTTCTTTCTAAAAAGTCCCTCGGAATTGTCCTGGATCATTGCATTACTGCTAGTAAAGAAGGCCATTACATTCAATTGTGCCACAGTGTATCTGTCTCTGTATAATGTTCTCCTGGTTCTGCTCCTTTCACTCTGTATCAATTCCTGGAGATCGATCGAATTCACATGGAATTCCTCCAGTTCATTATTCCATCACCAACAGCTACCACAATTTGTTCAGCCATTCCCCAATAGGAGGGCATCCCCCCATTTTCCAATTTTTTGCCACCACAAAAAGCATGGCTATAAATATTTTAATTCATCCATTCTTCAAGACAATTATATATATATATACATATATATATATATATATATATAAATTTTAGAGGGAAATCCTTTGTAAACAAGCCTGCCTAACTTAAAATTTTCCCAGACCTCACATTTATATTATAAAATAAATGATAACTGCTCACACTCATATCCAGGTCTAGAATGGCTCCCCTAAATTCAAAATCTCCTTTAGAAACAAGGGAACATGTTTTTCTCATTAGCAAATAAAGGCAGAACAACATCATACATTCAACCTAGATGGTAGAATAAAGAAGGTTCCTCAATCCCCAAATCAATGGATGTAGTCACAAAAAGCCCATAAGGTTGTTAGTTGTTAATGAGGTGTTAAACTAATTGTAAAGATGTGTCTGTACTGATCCCTTTATTAGGAGAGAACAGTTCCCTAATTGAGGCAAGAAGAGAAAAAAGTAATTATCTAAGTCAACAAATTAGCCACACCTTTGGTGGCTTTAAGTAACTAAGGCCTGGATGAGTCTGCAGATGAAGAGTAGTGGAGACTGCAAGTTGAGAACAATCTGTAAAGGATTCTTCTACAGTGGAAGTAGGACATTTCTTTCTCTTCCCTATCTTTATTGGCTATGTAGCTCTGAAGAAGAGATACTAAAGAGATAGGAAATGCTATGTCCTTTGGGTAATCACTGCACCCATTGGGGAATATAGAAGCATCTTCCACATGTGAGTACAGAATCACCAGAGATAGAAAGAAATTTAGAGGAGCAAGAGCCCTGGCAGTAAAGAAAAGAGTCAATGAAAAGGAGCAGATCCTGAACCTCAGCCCAGCAACCAATCCAGGAGAATGACATACTCAAATGATTAGAGGGTGGTCCATTCAAGAAGGAAAGGACTTCTAGGCCCAATAGTACCAGGAATTGTGTGTTGCCTTTCTTACATATGTATCCTTATATTTTCCTCACTATTACAGTATTCCAAGTTTGAGCCCACTTTTTTATGGATAATATATATTTGTGAGAAAGTATGCCTTTGGTTTATGAGAAGAATGCTTTGGCACCATTGTTCTTGTTATGCCATTTGAGAATATGCCTTTGCTTAAACTTAATTGAGTATACTAGCTTATTGTTACTGGGAAGAATACTAATTGGGTCTAGTGAACTATGATGCTAAGTAGAGAACCACATGGTTATCCTTAGAACCCAAGACAGTAGCCTCCCTCTGGGGTCTCCACCTGCAAGTACTAGTCAAGGAAGTAGCTCACATGGGGTGCTATATAAGCATTTACCTTATATTTAACTCTAGTAACAAATCTTAGTGTGATGAATGGAACCATGAACTTAGAAGTTAGAAGAGAAATCAGAAATTATGAAATCTAAAAAGGAATTAATTGCTATCAAATCCCCGTGGTCTTTTTCTTGAACACCTTCAGTGAGATTAAATCTACTAACCCCAGGGTAGTCCATTCCACCTTTGGAAACTTCCAATTAGTCATAAATTTTTTTCTGAGAAATTTAACTCAAGCCTATCTGCCTCTCTATAATTTTCATCCATTCCTCCTAGTTCTAATTTATGGGGTTAAGCAGAACATGTATAATGTTTTTAAGTATGAGGACTAAAAATTTTTGAAAATTGTTATCCTGCCTTTTCTAAGTTTTGTCTCCTCCAAGTAAAAAAAAAATCCACATTCCTTCAACTAATTCTCATGACACAATGACTGGTCCCCTCAACTTTCTACTCACCTTCCCTTAGATATACTCCAGCTTACTAATTTTCTTCTCTAATAGAAGAACTCAGCCCTTTGAGCATATTGGGATTTGCATTTTCTGATGGGTATAAAAAGCATGCACAATATTCCCTGCCTATTTCAGGTTAAATATTGATGAAACTAATTCTGGCCATGAATGACTGGGAAGCAGGTGCTATGTAGGGCCAAGAGTCTTCTGGTTAGTTGAGAAATACGAACTGAGTTGACATCCAAAAGATCAATTTACCCTTCCACTGGCACATTTGCCATTTTTCCTTTGATGACCAGCAGCTGCCCTGTTCTCACACCTGGCTTCCATTTGTCTGTGAATTCAGCCATTTCTATTTCTTGTCTCTCATCTCTGTTTATTCTTTCCTCATTTTTAGGCAAAGTAACAGCTCTAGGTGACTATTAGACATTTTTCACCCAGAAACTGCTAGTAGTTGCAGTAGGAGAGTTCACTGTGAGTCAATGCAACAGTCAAGTGACTTTCTTTATCCAGACTAGCAGTGATTTGACCCATCAGCCAAGACAACAAACTCTACAAAAAGCAAAATGAGCAACTTACTCATTGCTGATGCAATGCCTCAAAGTCAAGTGGATAGATCCAAAGGAAGAACAGAACTTTCAATACCAGAAGTCATGGGGTTCCCCTTGAACCCATGTGTTTCTCACAGGTGTGAATCAGTACAGATTAGGACATGTTTTTATCAGTACAGGTTAGGAGATGTTTTTATAACTTCTATCCTTATTATACATGTATAATAAATATCCTTTTGTAATAACTGATAGAGGTCTGATGACTGATTTATATTGGGAAGTATACCAGATAAGGGTTTATGAGTAATAATACTGGGAACCACAACCTCTTAGTGTTATCTCTGGGAACTTTGAGGGGAAAACGAATATTTTCCCCTCTGGGAACCTAACCTACAAAAGCAGTGCAAAACCAGATAATGTCTAGAGACTGATACTATACTTCTTTTTTTTAAGTTACTCTATTAATTTGTTTATTACATTTAAATACCCACTTACCTCCCACCTTCCTCTCCCTTTCCCTCTACCCACCCCCCCCATTAGAGAAGGCAATATTTAACTAAAAGATAAATGCATACATAAACTCTATACTTACAGAGTTCTTTCTCTTGAGGTGGATATATGCATCATTCTTCAAACAAAATTTCTCTGGCTATATATTCCCTTGACTCTCCTTGTTTTCCTCTTCATAATTTCAGGTATGTCTTTTCATGTTTTTTTTTTCAAAATTAAGCTGCTTGTCATTTCTTACTGTGAAGTACTATTCCATCAAAATCATATGCCACAGCATGTTTAGTCATTCCTCAATTGATGGGTACCCCTTCAATTTCCAGTTCTTTGCCAACACAAAGAGAGCTGTTCTAAATATTTTAGAACATGTAGGTTCCTTTATCATATGATGATCTACTATGAATGATTTGGCTATTCTCAACAACATAATAGTCTAAGAGAATTCTGAAAGACTCATGATGAAACTGATATCCACCTCCAGAGAAAGAACTGATGAAATCTAAAGGTTTATTAAAGCATGCTTTAAAAAAAAACTTTCATTATTATTCTGGGTTTTTTTGGTGTGTCTTTTCTTTTGCAACATGGGTAAAAAATGTTTCCTATGTTTGCACATGTATAATTTGCATATATTGCTCTCCTTATCAAGAAGTGGGAGGAAAAACGAGGGAAGGAGAGAATTTGGGACTCAAAAACATTTTTAATAAATGTTAAAAAATATCTTGTTTACTACTAAATGAGAAAAAGTGAATAAATGTAAAAAAAAAAGAAGATAACTAAGAGAAGTACAAACATTTCTTCCTGACACTTAAAAGCCACAACTATCTTCTATACCATCTTGGACTCTGGGGAGAGTGGGTTCAGACTTAAAAGAATTTCTATATAGCATTAGTCTCATCAAATTTATGTCCAGATGTGGCACTGCTACAAGATGGATCTGAGAGAGTGCCTTTTACCAACAGCTCTACAACTGCAACCAATCAAAGCGGTTCTTCCTCACCATGAGGTTATCAGATTAGAACAAGGTATAGAATGTCAACAAATGTTTCAAATTTCTTCAAGGTACTTCCATTAAACATCATTAATACTCTCCTGAAATCAGTCTCTACAGCTTTTTCCATGCAGGGAATTCTATCAGCCAAGAAAGTTAATGCCTGCTCATAAAGGCCATGCTCATTGACCAGTCCATTGTTACATTAGTAAGACTAATTATGCAGTTATCCACATTTGGACTGTAACAGATAGTCTCCAATAGGTTGTATATGTTAATAGAAATGGAATTTTTAAAATGATAAAAATAAGAATTAGACTAGAGCAAGTATACTCAGAAGAAATCCATATAAAAATAAAACAACTTTGAGGACCCTGAAGGGCCAATTCTCAGAATATTTGAGGATACAGAATGCTTTTAGAATGGTATGTGTGTTATACAACATACTACATATGTTATATGTATATATCATGTTGCATATATTTTAAGTATATATATATATATATATATATATATATATATATATATATATATATATATATACTATTTTATTATAAAAAGTATGAACTTTAAAAACTACTCCATCCTACCTAGACCATACTTTAGGGGAAGATAAAGTTGTAATATCCTGATTGAACAATGAAGAAGGTGCTTAGTTCTCACCTTATAGTAAAGCTAGAACTTTAAGCTAAATCTATTTTTTAGATCTAATACAAAAAGGTGTTAAGTAACTAAAAAGGTTAAATTAATCACAAAAAGGGCAAGTAACTCACAAAAGATGAACTTAACAAAGAAGTGTTAAGTAACTCTAAAGATATAATCAAATCAAAGAAGGTGAGAACTAAAAGTATGGGCAGTCCTGGAAAAAAAAAGCCTTTAATGTGATTGGTAGATGTGAAAATTTAGAGGAGGAGACACTAGGATGAAAGGTCTATATATTTGAGATTTTTCATCCCTCAAGGACAGTCTCTCTCTCTTTCCATGATTGGTGGTGGAGAGTTAGTTGAGAGCTGCATGCTGAGCGTTCGGCATCTTAGTGTGGCTACAAGCTATTGTCCAGTTTGATGGTGAGTTTCTGGCTGAATTTTCCTCCTTTACTTTCCAACTTTTACCTCTCAGAAGCCTCTAATATTTTTCAAAGACCTAGAGACAGGGAGTTTAAAACTAACCCCTGACATAGGCCAGGTAGGGGAAATCCTATATCTTCTTTCCTCCTTCTTAAATTCCTTCCCTCTGTATTAATTAAATTACCATAAATTTCCAGACTGACTTGGGAATTTTATTTGGTGATCATTTAAATCTAGATTTAAAGTCACAACCCTAAAATTATCTGACATAAGGTTATCAGTAACATATAGCCCATGTGCCTACTTTCCCATCTATATAAAATCTTTATGAAATTAATCCATAAATGTCATGAAAGTATCATTTATGAAAGTATAAGAAGTGAATACCCACAATATTCTACAGCAAACCACATCTTTAGAGTCATCCAATTGATTAAAAGATACAGGGAATAAAATATTGCATTTTGCTTATTTGCTCATTGTTGATTTTGTAAATGCATTTAAGTCAGTAGAATTAACTTTGCCTTAAAGGCTCTTCTCCAAAAAAACTGTCTCCCATGCATATATTAAAATCATGCAAAATTCATTAAAAGATAGGAAAATAGTAACAACTTTGTTTAATGATTCTCTAGATATTAATACAAGCAAGACATTAAAGAAGAAAACTTATGGCCCTCAAAGTTAGTTGTCACTGTCATATAGGATTGTCCAGAAAAGTCCAAAGCAGAATAGGAATTCCCATATATGGTGAAGTCTTCTAAATATTTCTGTTAGTGTTCTTTATATCATAATGTGGACAATGGCAAACTCTCCTAAATTAGATTAATGATCACTAAAAATAGTTTGTCCCATCAAGTCCACTTTTTCACCATAAAAAGGAAAAATACTTAATGTTGATCTCAAGGCTACTTCTTTCCATGATTAAACTGTAAGAATTGATTTAATTCATTAATCATTTAATTAATTCATTAATAATTAATTAATTAATTATTTAAATTTATTTTTATTAAATTTATTTTAAATTTTTTATTAATTTATTTTTATTAAATTTATTTAAAATTTTAAAATAAAATTAATAAATAATTAATAATATTAATTCATTAATTCATTAATAAAATTAAATTGTAAGAATTTTGCCACAAAGAAATTTTGGCTCATATGGTTATTACTTTTGTCCTAAATGGTGCAAAACACTTCTTTTTGGATAAGATTGCTGGACACTTCAGATTTGGGAATCCTGGGACCCTTGGTTAACCACAAGACTGCTGGGTTTCAAATAACTATTTTCACATTACAAAAATATTAATTAAATATGCTGGCTACTAAGCTCACTCTCAGTACACAGCCAGCCCATCTTTCCTTATGATTTTACTTTCTTTGATAACATCTTTTTCACCCTTTCTCTACTATTAGCATTAAATGATTTAAACCTTATAGTGAATGTGGCATATTTTTTCACTTCAAAACTGGAAAGAACATGACCAATGAGACTAGTATATGGGAATTCTACTAGTATGTTAACTAGTGAGTGAGTTGCTGTTCATTTAAAATATCTCATGGTTCCCTCATACTTTCTTTGTTGTTGTTGAGTCATTTTTATTGTGTCCAATTCTGTGACTCTATTTTGTATTTTATTATCAGAGATACTAAAATAGTTTGCCATTTCATTCTCCAGTTCCAGATGAAGAAACTGAGGCAGAGCTAAATTATTTTTCCAGGCTCACATAGCTAGTAAGGATCTGAATCCATATTTGAACTATGGTCCTCCTAACTCCAGACACAGTCCATGCATTACATCTCCTAGCTACCCTCATACTTTCTTAGGTTACCAGAATTTAAACTTGTATGAATGCTACTAGGTTCTGTCTCTTTTTTCCTCTCCTTTTCTTTTTCATCCCTGCCTTAGTACTCCAAGTCCAACCCTCTGACTGTAGTCTTGTGCTTGAGAAAAAAGAATAATATGTTTATCGAGCACCACTTATGGAAGAAATCAGTTTTTCCACATTTTGCTACTCATTAGCCTGGAACATAATTTTCTGTTAAGCATAATGAGCTATTGGTTATCTTCTACAACCAAGGCAAGGAACTGTGGTTTATTTTAATGATTTGCCCTTTGTTGAACTAAGTGCCATTAAACACAAAAGGTTCTCCTCCCGGCCTTCATCATTGTCTACACAAAAATATTTCTGTAAAAGGAAATCAAAACAGAACAAAAACTTCTGAATTAAATTCAGATTAGCCTGGGGAAAAGTGAACTTATAAGAAAATTTTTAAAATGATTATTAACTAAGTGTGATAATAAAACTTTTGTTTTTATTGTTCAGTAATGTCAGACTCTGCACACTTTTAGGGGTTTTCTTGGCAAAAATACTGGAATGATTTGCCATTTCTTTCTCCAGGTCATTTTATAGATGAGGAAACTGAGGCAAGCAGAGTTAAGTGACTAGTCCAGGATCACACAACTAGTAAATGTCTGAGGTCAAATTTGAACTTGATAATATGTCTTCCTATCTCCAGGCCTTACACTCCATCTACTATGCCGTCTTGCTGCCCTAACATAACTTTTAGCTTTCATCAAAAGGAATATTGATAGCAATTCCCACAACTAATTGTGTATTTGTGAGAAAATATTCCTAGCACACTTTAGTCTGGACCTATAATTTCACACATGTTCAGGGTCAGGAAATCCCAGTGTAGAAATTCCTTCTACATTCATTAAGTCAGCAACTTGCCTGTAACTTATACTCTTAGAGCAGCAATTTTCAATATTTTTTGTCTCAGGACACCTTTACATTCTTAAAAATCAATAAGCAACCGAAATAACTTCTGTTTATGTGACTTCTTTTTTTTTATGGAAAATAGAACCTTTATTCAGCCAAGGTGGTACCCATTCTTCCCAGATGAAACTTGTTATAAGATTCAATCAATGAAAAATTCCTTTAATGGAATCTTTTTTATTTTGAACATTATTTTATTTAGTCATTTTCAAACATTATTCATTGGAAACAAAGATCATTTTCTTTTCCTCCACCCACCCCCACCCCCACTACCTCTCCCATAGCCAATGAGCAATTCCACTGGGTATCACAGGTGTCCTTGATTCGAATCCATTTCCATGTTGTTGGTATTTGCATTAGAGTGTTCATTAAGAGGCTCTCCTCAGTCATATCCCTTCAACCCCTTTAGTCAAGCAGTTGCTTTTCCTCGGTGTTTTTACTCCCACAATTTGTCCTCTGCTTGTGGATAGTGTTTTTTCTCCTAGATCGCTGCAAATTGTTCAGGGATAATGCATTGACACTAATGGAGAAGTCCATTACGTTTGATTGTACCATAGTGTATCAGTCTCTGTGTACAATGTTTTCCTGGTTCTGCTCCTTTCACTCTGCATCACTTCCTGGAGGTTGTTCCAGTCTCAATGGAATTCCTCCACTTTATTATTCCTTTTAGCACAATAGTATTCCATCACCAACATATACCACAATTTGTTCAGTCATTCTCCAATTGAAGGGCATCCCCTCATTTTCCAATTTTTGGCCACCACAAAGAGCACAGCTATGAATATTCTTGTACAGGTCTTTTTCCTGATTATCTCTTTGGGGTACAAACCCAGCAGTGCTATGGCTGGAAAAAAGGGCAGACAGTCTTTGGGCATAATTCCAAATTGCCCTCCAGAATGGTTGGATCAATTCATAACTCCACCAGCAATGAATTAATGTCCCTACTTTGCCACATCCCCACCAGCATTCATTACTTTCCTTTGCTGTCATGTTAGCCAATCTGCTAGGTGTGAGGTGATACCTCAGAGTTGTATTGATTTGCATTTTTCTGAATATAAGAGATTTAGAACACTTTTTAATATACTTATTAATACTTTTGATTTATTTAACTGAAACTTGCCTATTCATGCCCCTTGCCCATTTATCAATTGGAGAATGGCTTGATTTTTTTTTGAACAATTGGCTTAGCTCTTTATAAATTTGAGTAATTAGACCTTTGTCAGAGGTTTTTATGCAGATTGCTTCCCAATTTGTTGCTTCCCTTCTGATTTTAGTTACATTGGTTTTGTTTGTACAAAAACTTTTTAATTTGACGTAGTCAAAATTATTTATTTTACATTTTGTGACTCTTTCTAAGTCTTGCTTGGTTTAAAAATCTTTCCCTTCCCAAAGGTCTAACATGTATATGATTCTGTGTTTGCCTAATTTACTTATAGTTTCCTTCTTTATGTTCAAGCCATTCATCCATTCTGAATTTATCTTGGTGTAGGGTGTGAGGTGTTGATCCAAACGTAATCTCTCCCACAGTGTCTTCCAATTTTCCCAGCGGTTTTTATCAAATAGTGGATTTTTGTCCCAAAAGCTGGGGTCTTTCAGTTTGTCATAGACTGACTTGCTGAGGTCATTTATGCCAAGTCTATTCCATGTATCCTCCTTTCTGTCTCTTAGCCAGTATCAAATTGTTTTGATGACCACTGCTTTATAGTATAGTTTGAGATCTGGGACTGGAAGTCCTCCTTTCTTTGCATTTTTTTTCATGATTTCCCTGGATATCCTTGATCTTTTGTTCTTCCAAATGAACTTAGTTATGGTTTTTTCTAACTCAGTAAAGAAATGTTTTGGTATCTCAATGGGCATGGCACTAAATAAGTAAATTAATTTGGGTAGGATTGTCATTTTTATTATGTTAGCTTGTCCCACCCATGAGCAATAAATGTTTTTCCAATTGTTTAGATCTAGTTTTAACTGTGTGGAGAATGTTTTGTAGTTGTGGTCATATAGTTCCTGTGTTTGTCTTGGCAGATAGATTCCTAAGTATTTGATATTGTCTAGGGTGATTTGAAAAGGTATTTCTCTTTCTAATTCTTGCTGCTGAAATGGGTTAGAGATATATAGAAATGATGATGACTTATGCGGGTTTATTTTGTATGCTGCAACTTTGCTAAAGTTGTTGATTATTTCGAATAACTTTTTGTTTGATTCTCTAGGAATCTTTAAGTAAACCATCATACAATCCCCAAAGAGTGATAGCTTGGTCTCCTCATTGCCAATTTTAATACCTTCAATTTATTTTTCTTCTCTAATTGCTACTTCTAGTGTTTCTAGTACAATGTTAAATAGTAGAGGTGATAATGGGCATCCTTGTTTTACTCCTGTTCTTATTGGGAAGGCTTCTAGTTTATCCCCATTGCAGATGATGTTTGCTGATGGTTTTAGATATATACTATTAATTATTTTTAGGAAAGGCCCTTTTATTCCTATACTTTCTAGTGTTTTCAATAGGAATGAGTGTTATATTTTGTCAAAGGCTTTTTTTTCTGTATCTATTGAGATAATCATGTTTGTTTTGTCAGTTTGCTTGTTAATATGGTCAATTATGTGGATGGTTTTCCTAATATTGAACCATCCTTGCATTCCTAGTATGAATCCTACACTGGTCATAGTGGATGACCCTCTTGATGACTTGCTGGAGTCTTTTTGCTAGTATCCTATTTAAGATTTTTGCATCTATATTCATTAAGGAGATTGGTCTATAGTTTTCTTTCTCTGTTTTTGACCTGCCTGGCTTTGGGATCAGTAGCATGTTTATGTCCTAAAATGAATTTGTTAGAACTCCTTCTTAGCTTATTCTGTCAAATAGTTTGTTTAATATTGGGATTATTTGTTCTTTGAATGTTTGATAGAATTCATTTGTGAATCCATCTGGACCTGGGGATTTTTTTTAGGGAGTTCTTTGATGGTTGTTCAATTTCTTTTTCTGATATGGGGTTGTTTAGGTAACTTATTTCTTCCTCTGTTAGTCTAGGCAATTTATATTTTTTTAAGTATTCATCCATATCACCCAGGTTGCCATATTTGTTGCCATACAATTGGGCATAGTAGTTTTTAATTATTGCCTTAATTTCCTCTTCATTAGAGGTGAGGTCTCCCTTTTCATCTTTCATCATCATTTGGTTTATTTCTTTCCTTTTTCAATTAGACTGACTAGTACTTTGGCTATTTTATTTGTTTTTTTTTTTCAAAGTACCAGGTTCTAGTCTTATTTATTAAATCTATAGTTCATTGACATTCAATTTTATTAATTTCTCCTTTGAGTTTTAGGATCTCTAATTTAGTCTTCATCTGAGGATTTTTAATTTGTTCACTTTCTAGTTTTTTAATTTGCATGCCCAATTCATTGACCTCTGCCCTTCTTAATTGTTAATATATGAACTCAAAGATATAAATTTCCCCCTGAGTACAGCTTTGGCTGCATCCCATAGGTTTTGAAAGGATGTCACATCATTGTCATTTTCTTCAATGACGTTATTCATTGTTTCTACAATTTGTTCTTTAACTGGTTTTGGAGAATCGCATTGTTTAATTTCCAATTAATTTTTCATTTATCTCTCCATTTTCCTTTACTAATAATTATTTTCATTGCATTGTGATCTGAGAAAGTTGCATTTATTATTTCTGCTCTTTTGCACTTGTTTGCAATGTTTTTATGCCCTAATACATGGTCAATTTTTGTGAATGTACCCTGTGCTGCAGAAAAGAAGGTATATTCCTTTTTGTCCCTATTTATTTTTCTCCACATGTCTACTAACTCTAATTTTTCTAAGATTTCATTCACTTCTCTTACCTCTTTCTTATTTATTTTTTGGTTTGATTTATCTAGTTCGGATAGAGGAAGGTTCAGGTCTCCCACTAGTATAGTTTTTCTATCTATTTTGTCCTTGAGCTCCTCTAGTTTCTCCTTTAGAAATTAGGATGCTATGCCATTTGGTGCATACATATTGAGTACTGATATTTCCTCATTGTCTATACTGACTTTTATCAGGATGTAATTACCTTCTCTATCTCTTTTAACTAGATTTATTTTTTCTTTGGCTTTGTTGGATATCATGCTTGCCACTCATGCCTTCTTTTTATCAGTTGATACCCAATATATTTGCCTCCACCCTCTTACTTTCACCCTATGGGTATCTACCTTCCTCATGTGTGTTTCTTGTAGACAGCATATGGTAGGGTTTTAGATTCTAATCCACTCTACTATTCACTTGCATTTTATGGGTGATTTCATTCCATTCACATTCAGAGCTATGATTACTATGTTTGAACATAATCAGCCCAGCTGGATGAAGATCTGAATCTGAAGTCACTGAATTGCTCAAGTAGAACTAGCTTTAACTCTGAACCTGAGTGCTCAAGATAAATAAATCTAGAGGTTGCAAATCAGAACTAAAGTATAAAATAGAGAAGAAGTCAAGCAAAGAAGAAACAGAGGAGAGGAAAACACAGGGGCCAATTAAGGGGGATTCTCTGTTTTTTCTGTCTTGTATAATTTATTGTCACTGATTCCTGTGGAAGAGTCAAGAAGGGAAAGTTGGGGACTATCAAAGGCTTGATAATACATCCTTCCTTCCTTTCTAGGTTTCTTCCTCTTTACTCCCCTGCTCTCAAATAAACATATCACAACCACATATTTGCAATCCAGTGCCAATGACTTACTTTGACATTACCTCAACAAGACACATCATTTCCTGACTTTGGCATGTTTAATAGATATCTTCTCTGCCCGGAATTTTCTCCTTGATCCTTACTTCCTGGTTTTCTTCAAGACTAGCTAAAATTCCACATCTGTATGGTTTTCCTTAAAGATAGCACCTTCAATTTATCTTATGTCATGTTTATATGTACTTATTTGCAAGTTGACTCCCCCACTAAACTATGAGCTCCTCAGGGGCAGGGATTGTTTTGGGTTTGAGGTTTTTTTTTGGGGGGGGGGATGTGGTGTTGTGGTTTTTTTCATTCCAGACCTCAGCACAGTTCCTGGCACTTAGTAGGCACCTAATAAATGCTTGTTGGCTGACTGACTGATGATAAGGAGTCAAGGAAACATAGCTGGGAAGAGCTCTGAAGTTTTATAATCTCAAGTAAACTATTTCAGAAATATTTGTTCAACCAAGTTCATTAGTAAAGTAAAGGAAAAACCTTCCCTGCTTTTAGATAATTCTATAGCCTTTTCTCATAAAACAGAGTTTAATATCAAATCACCCTTCCCAAGAATTTCAATAATGCCAAATCTGACAATAAAACAAAAAGCACTAACAAATGCTTTAAATATTCATATCGGCAGAATTCACTTCTGACTGCCAGTGCTATATCTGGCTTAAAAACACATATCCTGCATATAATTGCCTTAAGACATTTCCTATAAGAAAGCACATTCTAAAAATTGAAGCCAATTTTTCATGATTAAATTTATTTTAAATGGCTTTAACTAAAGAGTTTTAAAGGCTTAAACAAATTCAGTGAATTCAAATTCAAGTTAATTGGTTGCCATAGACACAGTGCATCATACACAGATTTTTAAGCTCCCTAAGAGTCTCCCCAAATCCCAGCTCTGGACTGCCCTACACCTAAGCTAGAAATGCCTTAATTCATAGTAAAAAGACAGTATCTCCCATCCCAGACTTTGTCTATAGCTCTGCTCATATTCTTAATAACTAGTATAATATGCCTTTAAGATTTTAAACTGTAGGTTTCTGGGAGCCAAGATGGTAGAGTAAGGAAACAATACTCTGAACTCTTCAAAACCCATCTCCAAATAATCACAAAAAAGCCTCAAAACAAATCCTAGAGCAGCAGAACCAACAAAAGAGAAGGTTAAATATTGTTCCAATTCAACACAATTTAGGAGTATGGTAGGAAAATCATCTCACTGAGGTAAAAGGAAAGAACAATTCAGTACAGGTAGTATCTGGAGAAACCAGCAGAGGGAGGAGCAGAAGCCAGTTCAATTCAGCATAGATATTATGTGGGTAAAATAACTGAAAGCTTTCCATCAGCAAACCAATCAGACTGCTCCCAAGAAGTACACATTGAAGGATGTGAAGGCAGCCAGACTACCCTTCAGAAACACTCCAAGAACCAGAGTAAAGCCTAATATAAGCCTGGGACAGTAATCCCTCCTTACAAGAAACAGAGTCAGATTTTAACATATAAGCAAGGTAAAAAATGACAAAGAAAAAACCTGACCAAAATAAGTAATATCAAAATACAAACTCAAAAGAGGATAATGATGATCAAATAGGTACATGTGACTACTCAAAGGAAAATGTGAAATGATGTCAGGCCCAAAAAGGAATTATGGAGGATCTCAAGAATGATTTTAAAAATCAGATAAAAGAATTAGAAGAAATATTCAGTAAAGAAATGAGAGTGATGCAAAAGAATCATGAAAAATGATACAAAAATAGGCACTGAAGAAAACAGCTCCTTAAAGGATAATAAATAGAAAAGGAAATACAAAAATCTCAGTAAGAAAGTAATTCCTTAAAAATGAGAATTTGGCAAGTGGAAGCTAATGACTTCATGAGACAATAATGACTTCAAGAAACAATAAAATCAAATCAAAAGAATGAAAAAATAGAAGAAAATCTAGAATCTCATTGGGGAAAAGCCCAGAACTGAACATAAAATCTTATGTCCAAATACAAGGTACAAAAAAAACCCCATAAAAAGTCAAACATGGAAGATAAAACTTGAGAGATTCCATTAGATTAATCTGTTTACATTCTTACATGAAGAGAAGTACATATAACTCATAAAAACCTTATCACTAATAAAGCAACTAGGAGTTTTCATAGATGGTATAAGAGTAAGTTGAATATGATGAGATGACATGCAAAAACAATTAAATGGGGAGAAAGATGGATTCAGGAAAGAAGAGGGTAGGAGAGATATAAGAGGTAAATTACCTCACGTGAAGAGATGTGAAAAAGTGAATACATTGTAGGGAGACTTAAAGGGATAATAAGCATAATAAAAATAAGGCAATGCTTTAGTCTTATTCTCATCAGAATTGGCACAAAGAGGGAATAATATCCATTTTCAGTTGGGTATAGAAATCTACCTTAAAGAAATCAAAACTATTAATAAACACATAAAAATGTTCTAAATCTCTTATAATGAGAGAAATTCAAATCAAAACAACTCTCATATATCACCCACACCTAGCATATTAGTTAACATGACAGCAATGGAAAGTAATGAATGTTTGAGGGAATATGACAAAAATCAGGACATTAATGAAATACTGGTGGAGTTGTGAATTGATCTAACTATTCTGGATGGCAATTTGGAACTATGCCCAAATGGCTTTAAAAAACTGTCTGCTCTTTGATCTAGCCATACCAATGCTAGGTTTATACCCCAAAGAGATCATAGTGGGAAAGACTACAAAAATATATACAGTCACACTCTTTGTGGTGGCAAAAAATTGGAAAATGAAGGGAAACCCTTCGATTGGGAAATTCTTGAACAAATTTTGGTGTCTGTTGATGATGGAATGCTATTGTGCTCAGAGGAATAATTAACTGGGAGAATTCCATATGAACTAGAATGACCCCCAGGAATTGATGCAGAATGAAAGGAGCAGAACCAGGAGAACATTATATACAGAGACTAATGCACTGTGGTACAATCGAATGTAATAGACTTCTCTACTGACAGTAATGTTCCAGGACAATTCTGAGGGACTTATGAGAAATAATGCTATCCATATTCAGAGGGAGAACTGTGGGAATAGAAACACAGAAGAAAAACAACTACTTGATCACATGGGTTGATGGGGATATGGTTGGGGATAAAGACTCTAAATGATCACACTAGTGCAATTATCAATAATATGGAAATAGGTCTTGATCAATGACACAAGTAAAACCCAGTGGAATTACGTGTTGGCTCCAGGGGGGAGAGAAAGAACATGAATCATATAACCATGAAAAAATTCTAAATTAATTCATTAAATACAAGTTTTCAATTAAAAAAATGTTAATAAAAGATCTATCTTACTGATTAAAGAAGTAGAATGGGAAGTGAAATAATAAAAGCAGAGAAGGAATTAATGAAAGAAAGAGAGACTGAAAAACAGAGATAGAGATAGAGGGACAGAGACAGAGAGAAATAGAGAGAAGGATAAACAGGGGAAAATAAGACAGAAGTAAACACACAATAATCATAATTGAATGTGAATGAGATTAATTCATCCATAAAACAGAAGATAATAGCAGAGTGAATTAAAAAAAAACAGAATCTCACAACACATCTACAATAAACATATGAAACAAAAGTAAAAATTGAACAAATTAAAAGAGAAAAGAAAAAAGAAAGATAAAAAATTAATGGGAAATTAAATAATCCTAAAGAATAAGTGGGTCATAGAACCAAGCAATAATTTCATTATAGAGAATGACAACAATGAGACAATATATCAAAATTTATAGGATATAGCCAAAGTAATACTTAGGGTAAATGTTATATCTCCAAACCCTTACATCAAGAAAATAAAGTAAGGAGAGATCAATGGTTTGGGCATGCAACTAAAAAATCCTAGAAAAAGGATAAAATACCAAATTAAACACTAACCTGGAAATCCTGAAAAGCCAAAGAGATTAATAAAATTGAAGGAAACCATTAAACAAATAAAGAAGAAAAGGAGCTGGTTTTATAAAACAAACAATATTTTGATCTTTTGGGGATTTTGATATTTTGGGGATTCTATTAATGTCAATTACTTATGGAACTCAATAAACCTCAAGGATAAAAGAAGGAATTGTTTTTTTTTCTTTCTCTCTAACTATTGAGTAAAGATTGGTTTCTCTGACATATCTTATATTTCTTAAGATTCTAGCTAATCAGTGCCTTTACCCTTTTATCCACATCCTCTATAACAAACATGAAGATCAAAACAAAAATTAATTTAACTTCATCTCCTTAGCAACTCTCCTTTCTACTCTCAAATATCTTGCCTTGGTCTTTAGCTTCTTCAGTGATTTGAACTTCTGTCCCATGCACTTCTCAACAATCCTAATAATTCAGCATCTTTTAAACTGGGGAAATTAATGTATCATCAATTTGCTCATTTTAAGACTGAGGGAAATTTAATAGCCTATTACTGTCCTACTTTGTGACTTTAAGGAGTTTGTTTTAAATGAAAAACTGAGAGCATAATTGCAATTGCTCTGAGCCCCCAGCTAAGGAAAATCTCTAACATTTGGGGAGAAATTTGGGTCTCTGCTCTAATTTACATTTATATCTACCTCTATGTTCATCTAGCCTCTTTGAAGCAAAATTATGGTGCTGAAAACATTTGTGTAATGAAAAAGAAGGTTATGTTTCACTGTCTTGAAAAGGTAATTTTCTTAGACACAAATGGTCACATTCGTTATTCAGTCAATAAACATTTATTAAACAGCTACTGTGTGCCAGATATTGTGCTAAACACTGGAGATATAAAAGAGGCAAAGGATAGTCCCTGCCCACAATCTAAGGGAGAGACAACAAGCAAATACTTAAGTACAAAAACCTGCATACAGGATAAGTAGGAAATAATTTTTAAAAAGAAGGCCCCAGAATTAAGAGGGATTGTGAAAAGATTTTTGTAGATGGCTCCATTTAATATATCCCCTATCTGTACCTTCTCTTGATTTTTGAAGCAATAAGCTACTAGTTGTTTCTAGTCCAGCTTTGTGTGGCCCCTTTCCTCTTCCAAACCCTCCAAATCTCTAACTGGTTCTGAAATCTCTTTATTATACAGTTTCCTTGAAGTAAGACCAAGTCTCTTGCACAATGATCTGGATTGATTCAAGGAGATGTATAGGTTTTTTTCAATGAATTATAATTAATTCAATCGGAAGTGTTCACACCTAACAATGGTAATAATTTTTCTTTAGTTTTATATTTTTTCCCCAATTACCCATAAAAAACATTTTCCAACATTTAGAAAAGATTTTTGAGTCCTGAATTCTCTTCTTCTCTCCCTGCCGTCACTGGAATGGTAAGCAATTTCATATCAATTTTACATGTGTAATCATGTAAATCATTTTCCCATATTAATCATTTTGTGAAAGGAAACTTGAACAAAAAAAATTAAGAACAGAAAGTGAAAAAAGTTTGTTTTTGTCTGGTTTCAAATTTCAGTTCTTTCTCTGGAAGCAGATGGCATTTTTTTTATCATAAATCCTTTGGAATTGTTTTGGATTATTGTATTGCTGAGAATAGCTAAATTATTCATAGTTGTTCATTCTACAATACTCTTGTCACTGTACATTGATCGCCTGATTCTACTTCACTCTCCTTTAGCTCATATAAGTCTTGTCAGGTTGTTCTGAGCTCCTCCCACTCATCATTTCTGTCATAATAACCAGTCTAATAGGTGTGGTTGTTTTTCTTTGCATTTCTCTAATTAGTCTAGAATGAATCTGTAATTATCAAAATTAATCTATAATTAATCTATAATCTAATTCTCTAGGTTATTTAGAGTATTTTTCACATGACTATAACTTTGAGAACTGCCTATTCATATCCTTTGACCATTTATCAATTGAGGAATGATTATATACTTATATATTCAACTCATTTCTCTATGTATTTGAAAAATGAGGCCTTAATTAGAGAGATTTGTAAAGATTTATTTTACTATTATAATTACTCTGTATTACTCTCCATCCTATTTCCCAGCTGTTTATCCTCTTGTCTTTCCTTTCATTCTGTCCATCCTCAAGTGTCTAGCTTCTGACTACCACATCCTCTAATATGCCCTCTTTTCTAACAACTCCCTCCCCCTTCTTTTATCCCCTTCCCCTTCCCCTCTTATTTTCCTATAGGATAAGGTCAATTTCTATACCCAATTAATTGTGTCTGTTTTTTTTTCCCTTTTGGAGCCAATGCAGATGAGAATGAGCTTCATGTGCTCTCCTCCTTATCTCCCCCGTCTTCTCCTTCACTATGAAAACTCTTTAATGACTCTTTTATATGATATTTACACCAGTCTATTTCTCCCTTTCCCCTTCTCCCACATAAGTTGCTATTTATCATCCCTTATTTTGGATTTTTAAAATATCATTCCATCATATTCAATTCACTCATTTCCCCCTGTCTATGAGTATACTGTTTTGAACTACCTTACTAATGATAAAATTCTTAAGAGATACAAAAATCATCTTTCCCATGTAGTCATGTAAAAAGCTTAACTTTATTGAATGTCTTTTGATTTCTCTTTCCTGTTTATCCTTTTATGATGTTCTTGAATCTTGGTTTTGAGAATCAAATTTTCCACTCAGCTCTGACTTTCATCAGGACTATTTGAAAGTTTTCTATTTTATTGACCACACATTTTCTCCCTGAATAATTGATTAGGCTCAATTTTGCTGGGTAAGTATTTCATGATTAAAGTCCTAGTTCCTTTGGCCTCTGGTATATAATATTCCAGGCCCTCCAATTCTTTCACATAGAAGCTTCTCAATATTGTGTTATTCTGACTGTGGCTCCAAGATATTTGAATTGTTTCTTTTTGGCTACTTGTAATATTTTCTCCTTGATTTGGGAGTTCTGTAATTGGCTTCAATATTCCTGGTAGTTATTCTTTTGCTACTGATTAAGCTGTACCTAAGGCCTGTTGCCATAGTGGGGCCTGCCTTGGCTGTGCTGCTTTGTGCTCCACTTCTACCCAAGTGCTATAATCCTTCATGCCAACAGTTGTTTTGGATTGAAAAATTATTTTGCTCTGTATTTTTTGTGTACTATGCTCATCTAGAATTTGTTTTGAGACATTATATCATAGTTGTTTAGAGGGTAACTTGGTAGAGATCAGGTGGGTCTATGTACCTTCTCTGCCATCTTTTCTTTCCCATTTGAATTGGTTTATTTAGTCAACTTAGAACATTATTCCTTGGTTATAATAATCACATTATTTCCCTCCCTCCGCTCCACCCACCTTTGCCGCAGTCAACACACAATTTCATTCGGTATTACTTGTGACCATGATCAGAACCTATTTCCATGTTGTTGATGCTTGCACTAGGAAGTTCATTTACAGTCTTCATTCCCAATCATATCCCCCTCGACCCATGTAATCCAGCAGTTGATTTTCTTTGGTGTTTCTACTCCCACAATGTTTCCTCAGAATGTGGATAGTGGTTTTTCTCCTGGATTCCTCCAAGTTGTTCAGGAACACTGCATTGCCACTAATGGAGAAATCCATTACATTCAATTGTACCACAGTGTTTCAGTCTCTGTGTACAATGTTTTCCTGATTCTGCTCCTCTCACTCTGCATCAATTCCTGGAGGGTGTTCCAGTTCCCATGGAATTCCTCCACGTTATTATTTCTTTGAGCACAATACTATTCGATCACCAATATATACCACATTTAGTTCAGCCATTCCCCAATTGAAGGGCAGCCCCTCATTTTCCAATTTTTTTGGCCACCACAACGAAAGCAACTATGAATATTTTTGTATATTTTTTTTTTACTTATTTTCTCTTGGGGGCATAAACCCAGCAATGCTATGGCTGGATCAAAGGGCAGACAGTCTGTTAGCACCCTTTGAGCATAGTTCCAAATTGCCCTCCAGAATAATTGGATCAATTCACAATTCCACCAGCAATGTATTAATGTCCCAACTTTGCCACATCCCCTCCAGCATTCATTACTTTCCTTTGCTGTCATGTTAGCCAATCTGCTAGGTGTGAGGTGATACCTCAGAGTTGTATTGATTTGCATTTTTCTGAATATAAGAGATTTAGAACACTTTTTAATGTACTTATTAATACTTTTGATTTATTTAACTGAAACTTGCCTATTCATGCCCCTTGCCCATTTATCAATTGGAGAATGGCTTGATTTTTTTTTTGAACAATTGGCTTAGCTCTTTATAAATTTGAGTAATTAGATCTTTGTTAGAGGTTTTTGTAATGAAGATTGTTTCCCAATTTGTTGCTTCCCTTCTTATTTCAGATGCATTAGTTTTGATGGTACGAAAACATTTTAATTTGATGAAATCCAAATTATTGATTTTACATTTTGTGATTTTTTTTCTAGCTCTTGCTTTGTTTTAAAGTCTTAACTTTACCAAAGATCTGACATGTATACTATTCTGTGTTCGCTTAATTTGCTTATAGTTTCCTTCTTTATATCCAGGTCATTCACCCATTCTGAGTTTATCTTGGTGTAGGGTGTGAGATGTTGATACAAAACTAATCTCTCCCATACTATCATCCAATTGTCCAAGCAGTTTTTATCAAATAGTGGGTTTTGGTCCCCAAAACTGGGATGTTTGGGCTTATCATAAACTGTCTTGCTGAGGTCATTTACCCCAAGTCTATTCCACTCATCCTCCTTTCTGTCTCTTAGCCAGTACCAAATTGTTTTGATGACCACTGCTTTACAATATAGTTTGAGATCTGGGACTGCAAGTCCTCCTTCCTTTGCATTTTTTTCCATGACTTCCCTGAATATCCTTGATCTTTTGTTCTTCCAAATGAACTTCATGTTTTTTTCTAATTCAGTAAAAAAAGTTTTTGGTACTTCAATGGTTGTGGCACTAAATAAATAAATTAATTTGGGTAGGATTGTCATTTTTATTATGTTAGCTCATCCCACCTATGAAAAATCAATGTTTTTTCCAACTGTTTAGATCTAGTTTTAATTGTGTGGAAAGTGTTTTGTAGTTGTGTTCATATAGTTCCTGTGTTTGTTTCAGCAGATAGATTCCTAAGTATTTTATATTGTCTGGGGTGATTTTAAATGGAATTTCTCTTTCTAAGTACTGCTGCTGAAATGGGTTAGAGATATATAGAAATGCTGATGACTTATGCAAGTTTATTTTTTATCCTGAAACTTTACTAAAGTTGTTGATTATTTCAAGTAGCTTTTTGTCGATTCTCTAGGATTCTTTAAGTAGACCATCATATCATATGCAAAGATTGATAAATTGGTCTCCTCATTGCCAATTTTAATACCTTCAATTTATTTTTCTTCTCTAATTGCTACTTCTAGTGTTTCTAGTACAATGTTAAATAATAGAGGTGATAATGAGCATCCTTGTTTCACTCCTGATCTTATTGGGAAGGCTTCTAGTTTATCCCCATTGCAGATGATGTTTGCTGATGGTTTTAGATATATGCTGTTTATGATTTTTTTAAAAGGCCCTTCTATTCTTATACCTACTAGTGTTTTCAATAGAAATGGGTGTTTTATTTTATCAAAGCCTTTTCCTACAGCTATTGAGGTAATCATGTGATTTTTCTAGGTTGGCTTATTAATATGGTGGATGATGTGGATGGTTTTCCTAATATTGAACCATCATTGCATTCCTGGTATGAATCCTCTCTGGTCATAGTGAATAACCCTTGTACTGATTTGCTGGAGTCTTTTTGCTAGTATCCTACTGAAGATTTTTGCATCTATGTTCAATCTATGTTTATGGAGATTGGTCTACAGTTTTCTTTCTCTGTTTTTGACCTGCCTGGCTTTGGGATCAGTAGCATGTTTGTGTCCTAAAATGAATTTGTTAGAACTCCGTCTTTGCTTATTCTGTCAAATAGTTTGTATAATATTGGGATTAGTTGTTCCCTGAATGTTTGGTAGAATTCATTTGTGAATCCATTAGGCCCTGGGGATTTTTTCTTAGGGAGTTCTTTGATGGTTTGTTCAATTTCTTTTTCTGATATGGGGTTGTTTAGGTAATCTATTTCTTCTTCTGTTAGTGTAGGCAATTTATATTTTTTGTAAGTATTCATCCATATGACCCAGATTGCCATATTTGTTGCCATATAATTGGGCATAATAGTTTTTAATGATTGCCTGAATTTCCTCTTCATTAGAGTTGAGGTCTCCATTTTCTTCTTGGATACTATCAATGTGGTTTTCTTCTTTCTTTTTTAATTAAACTGACCAATACTTTGTCCATTTTATTTGGTTTTTTTTTTAAGTACCAGGTTCTAGTCTTATTTATTAAATCTATAGTTCTTTGACATTCAATTTTATTAAATTCTCCTTTGATTTTTTAGGATCTCTAATTTAGTCTTCATCTCAGAATTTTAATTTCTTCACTTTCTAGTTTTTTTTAATTTGCATGCCCAATTCATTGACCTCTGCCCTTCTTAATTTATTTATATATGAACTCAAGGATATAAATTTCCCCCTGAGTACAGCTTTGGCTGCATCCCATAGGTTTTGAAAGGATGTCTCATCATTGTCATTTTCTTCAATGAACTTATTAATTGTTTCTATGATTTGTTCTTTAACTAGCCCATTTTGGAGAATCACATTGTTTAATTTCCAATTAATTTTTATTTACCTCTCCATGTTCCCTTACTAATTATTATTTTCATTTCATTGTCCCCCTAGTTCCCACTCTTATTTTACTTCCCTTTCTATCCCTTCCTTTCTACCCCCCCCATTTTCTTTGCAGTCTTTCTAAAACTACCTCCCACCTTGTCCCTCCCTTGTACTGTTTCCCTCCCCACCAGTCCGTTTGTTACCCTTCTACTTCCCTATATGGTGCAAGTGTATTCTCTGCCCCAATGGATGAGATTGTTCTTCCCTCTTTGAGTCAATTTCAATGCACGTAAGTTACCAATGACCTCTTTTCTTATCGAGATACATAACATTTTAACTTATTGAATTTCATAAAAGGATGGGGGTTGTTTGATTTTCTTTTTTCCCTCTTTTTTAATTACCTTTTGATGATTCTCTTGAGTTGATGCTTAGGCATCAAATCTGTTCAGGTCTGGTCTTTTATTTGCAAATTCTTGGAATTCTTCTATTTTGTTGAATGACCCTGTAAGAATATAGTCAGTTTTGCTGGGCAGTTCTCTGGGTACCATCAGTCCATGATGCTTTGACAGAGTCACACATGGTAGCTGGGGAGACCACAGAGTGGTCCTTGGCAAGATTTGACTCCCCACTCTATCCCCCTTGTATGACTTCTTTCATCAATGCCCCTTACCTATGAATTGACATGATTATTATTCCCACTAGTCTCAAAAGAAATAATGCAAGTGCAAAACACATGTACCCTTATTCCCCAAAACATCACCAAAAGATCAGACCCTCAAACCCAATCCCAAAAGACTATCATGGGTTAACTTTTACTTAGATACATAATTCCCAGCAAAACTGCAGCTACAGGCCAAGCCCAAACCTTTCTCATGAAACCAGCACACAAATCAATCATAGAGGCCCATACAATATGTTCAGGTACAGTACAGGTACACTAACCTTCAATATGTCAGTGACTCAAGTACATAAATTAGTTACTCAAACTCCCTAGTAAGCCACCTGTGATAAAAATCATTTATCTTCTTTTCTGAATGTAATCACAATACAAAAATATAGAATGTTAATCAAGTGATTTGTTAAAAGTTAATGTATCACTTTTCAATTATCTCTCTTTGATTTTGTATACCTGCATGCCAAGAAAATGGGTATAAAAATAAATCCCAGGCTGGGAATGTTGGAGCAGTTGAGATGCAAAGCAATCCCATGGCCGTTATGATTAAGCTGTCTTCTATTTGTTATTTATTTTATTTTATTTATTTTGACTGATAATTTACCACCTGTCGGGAACTCTGGAGTCGTGAGTGAGGCTGGACCCTGACTGCTGTAGTAGTTGATTTTTGGTGTAGACCTAGTTCCCTTGCTTTCAGGAATATCATATTCCATACCTTTTGATACTTCAGTATGGATGCAACTAGATCCTGTGTTATCCTCACTGTGGTTCCATGGTATCTGAATGACTTCTTCTTGGCAGCTTGTAATATCTTTTCTTTAGTGTGATAGTTCTTTAATTTGGCTATAACATTCCTGGGTGTTGTCACCTGGGGATTAAATACAGTAGGTGATCTGTGGATTCTTTTAATCTTCACTTTTCCCTCTTGTTCTAGAATATCAGGGCAGTTTTCTTGAATAATTTCCTATAGTATTGTGTCCAGGCTTTTTCTTTTGTTATGGTCTTCTGGTAGACCAGTGATTCTTAAATTGTCTCTCCTCAAATGGTTTTATAAATCCTCTGTTTTGTGAATGAGATGCTTCATATTTTCCTCAATTCTTTTCTTTCTTTTGGTTTTATTTTATACTGTCCTGCTGCTTTGTGAGATCACTTAATTCTAGTTGTTGTATTCTGGTTCTTAAAGACTGTATTTGATCCCTAGCTTTTTGGTCATCCTTCTCCTTCCAGTCTGATTTTCTTTGGAGGTCATCTTTCATTCCCTTTACCTCATCTCATCTCCTTTGCCTCTTCTTTCATCTTCTTTGACTCATCTTTTATCTTCTTTGCCTCATCTTTCATCTCCTTTGCCTCATTTTCAAGCTGGTTGATTTTGGCTTTCAAGACACTATTTTCTGTTTCCAGATGACTTATCTTAGTTTTTAAATTCTTTTCCCAATTTTTTTCAGCCTCTCTTAATTGTGTTTTGAATTACTTTTTGAGTTCTTCCAAAACCTGTATCCAATTTGCTGGAATTTCTGATTTATCATTTGCTGATCCCTCCTCCTCTATTCCATTTGCTCTTAATTCATTGCCTGTACAGAAGCTGTTGATTGTAATTTCTTTCTTCTTTTTCTGTAGTTTGCTCATATTTACCCCTTCTTACTCCCCGTATTTGTCTGTGCTCTTGCTTCTCTTGTTTTTTTTTTTTTTGGTTTTGGGGCTTTCTTTCTGTCTCCCTTCTTGGAGCTTTGTCATGAGATCTCTCCATGAAGTCTTTGGGGGATGGGTGTTGGAGTTTGAGCTTCCCTGTACTCTGGAGGCTTTTGATTGGATTAAAGTCTAGCAGTCTGTTGGAGAGGGGTGTTGGAGCTTGGGCTTCCCTGACCTCTGAAGACTTTTGATGGGATTAAGTTCAGCTGGGTTGGGCTGGGTGTTCTCTGAGACCAAAACCTCCTGGAAGGCTGGAGCAATATGGAGGGTTTCAGCCTCTTTGACCAGGCTGCCAACTCTATGTTCCCTCTCCAGCTCCTTCCCTGCCACCTGTTTTTAATGCTCTGAGCCTGGCACAGCCCTGCCCGCAAAGTACACCTTCCAGACCAGCATCTTTGCCCACCCAGAGGTTCCTGCTGCTGCTGGAGGCTTAGCGCTTTGGGGGGGGGGGGTCCTGAGACCTTCCTTATGACTTCCTCTTAAACCCAAGTATTCTTGTATTCCAGGTTTTGGGGGGTGTACCTTTTGAATTGAATCCAGCAGAAGGGTTCCTTTGTTCTGTCTTGTTCTTAGACTTGATTTTTAGTCCCCTAGGAGCATTCTGTTCGTGATTGGTAAGGAAGGTTATTCAGTGGTCTGAACTTCTGCTGCTTCTAGGCTGCCATCTTGACTATGCTTCTCTGCCTTCTTTAAAAGATAATTACTTTGAATGAGATCATCAGAGGTACCCCATCCATATACTACTTAAACTCCAATACAATCCCAGAAGATAACTGATAAGACTACATGAGGATCTAGGACATATACATACCCCACTAAGACCCCAGAATGGAAGAAAACAATGTTGTTAAATAGAGTATCAGAGTATTTGCTGCTTGATTTCTGTTTCTAATTCTTTATAATGACTTCTATTTTAAGTAAATGTTATTTTGCCTTATTATAACATCATAGGTTATTTCTGTGTAAATCAAAAATATCCCATGGAAAATGTGGACTTGTGATAAGTTGTTTCGAATAGATGAGTACCTTAAACATACCACAGAATCCTAAAATGTGCTAGTTAGGTGCTACAGTTAAAATTCCAGACCAGAATGGCTGATTCTCCTCAGCAGAGAATAATCCCTTAGGTAAATATTCCTAAAAGTAAGTTGCTAAATGGTTGCTTCTTAGCTGTATCTTATAGAATCTACTCAGGAAGTTCTTTGGCACTCTCCTCTGACTTGAGGATTTTATGTATATATAAATATACTCTATTCTTAAGTTGCCAATCTCTTGACAAAAGTGAGACAAATACATTTCTCCTCATGCTTCCTGGAAAGTCAACCTCTTCTTACTCTAGCTGGGATATGCTATGAAATAAACATCTGCAGTTTGGCAAGTAGAATTTAGCCACTATGTGGTTAACACAGTGTTTAAGCTTATTTTCACCCATACAGTCAATCAATCAACAACCTTATATAAAGTACCTACTATGTGTTAATCACTCTTCTAGGCATCGAAGATTCAAGAAAATGATCTCTATTCAAATAGAACTTCCATTCTTATGAAGTTTCAACAATGGTCCTGACAATGGCCCTGGAAGGGATCTTCTCTGTCCAAATATCCACAGCCAACAAGAAACAGGACACTATTCAAGACACCCAAAATACCCCATACCTGCCTTCTTGGAGTTTATGTTTCCAAGGAAAGAAGTACCAATTAGCATGTGAGTATACGAATTCACATTCCCAGCAACAACCCAGCCAATCTGCTTTATAGAACCAATGGAATATAAGAAATGATTTCTTTTCTTGAGATTTCCTTTGATCTTTCAGAACACACTTAATCTAGGAAGTACTTATATTCTTAAGTACTCTTGTCAAAGGGCTCTTATTCTCAGACAAGCAGCATAGTGGGGTTCCCAATTTCCTCTTTTCACAATCACCTCCATATCAAATTTCCTCAGTTAACAGTCAAAAATTGATTTTTTTTCCATGCCAGTGCTATAAACTCCACCTGGACTCTGGAAGCCCCGCTGTGATCTTTTCTGTCTCTTATATGTTCACCAATAATAAAATCCTGGGAAACTGGAACTTAACTGTCAATTTTGCTGAAGAAGCACAAGTGAATAACTAGTTCCCTACTTATAGTTGCTTTGAACTGTACAAATGCTATCCTAGCAAAAGGTTGGGCCTACAAAGTTGTCAGAAGCTATGACAACCGCAGAAAGCTGATATATGGACTAGGGAAAGGGCATTTTTATCTAGTCATTTGCCTGCCTATAACCCCTACTCTAAATGTGTCTTCTCTGACAAATGAGAGTTGTTTAACATCTGATCTCCTTGGCTGAATACAAGCAAAGCAAACAACTTGGCAATGCATAAAGCTGTTTCCCTAGGGTCCAGTATAACCTTGAATATATAATAACATGAAGGAAACGCAGCTGAGTTTCATTTGTGCCTAGCATCAGAAAGGCGAACCCCCAAGGTTCATTTATTCTTAATAACCTCAGTTCCAGGGGCCCTGTCAGCCTCAGGCTAATGACAAGAACACCACCTGCTTGGGTGGTTGGCTTGGCATAGAGGAATAAGGATATAATTGAGATTAAAAAAAATAGCAAAACTAACCATGTTGACTGATGTCAGGGTTTGTTAATGTTTGAGCCCCTCCAGTTAGATTTTTAAAAGCTGGCTCAGCAATGGTTCCATAGCCCTCCAAGACAAAGCATGTCTTGGTACTAATCAGAAATTACATGGTAGATAAGATGTATTAAAAAGCCTAGTTTCTTACAACCTCTTCCCTCTCACTTCCTTACTCTGCTATTGCCTTTTGCTTTGATCCCACTCTTCTAGGAAATTCCGCAGGAATAATTCCAGAATTACTGAGAGAAGATATTCCCTTCTTATAAGAAAAAGAGGTATTCTGTTTATCCTCATTCTCTGTGTCATCCTTCTTGTGATTTCAAAGTAATCCTCAGCTATATTGTTAACCATGCTCTATTACCTACATCAAGTCTATCATGTCCCACCCACTCAGCATAATCTGGATAATAATTATTCTTAATAATATTCACCAAATAATCTCATTACTAGAAAATTCATCACCATAAAGATTATTTTATCATTGCAACTCACATTTCTTAAATATCCACTTTTTTCATAAGCATCTAGTTTAAGGGCTGGAAATACCAGCCATTTATTATTTTTCCACTAGCTATTTGAATTCAACTCCATCATTTTCATTATACTCTGACCATACCCTATGGCACTGCCTCTCCCCTTTTTATTTTTGCATTATCTTCCCCAATTAGATAGTGAACACACATCAGGAACTATCTCCTTTTTCTTATTTGTATACAAAGGGTTTATCACAGTGCCTGGAACTTAGTAGGAACTTAATAAACTTTTATCCCATTGTTTTCCAAAGTAATTTTCAGCTACAATGATAAGTCACTGCAGCAAATTATCTTGCAGCAAATATTTAGAGTTTGAGTCATTTACTGTCATAAAGGGGTCTATAATGTAAAACCATCTCTTAAATCAGAGAGCTGGGGGCAGAGCCAAGATGGCAAAGTAGTAGGAAGGAAAGCTGGAACTACTCTGAGAATCTCCTCAAAACAACCTTAAAATGGTGCCTCAAAATGAATACTGGAGTCACAGAATCAACAAGAAGACAACAAGGAAGTAACTCTCCTATAAAAAATAACTTGAAAGGTAGACTGAGAGGATCTATTTCATGGGCTAGGAGGGAACTAGAAGTAAAGTGTGCAGCCTAACCTGCCCAACCCCACATACTGTACCAGGTTTGAAACCTGGGCACAAGCCAATTTCAAGACCCCAGGACCCTGCCTAAGTCCATTGAAGTCTCAAGCCTTGGCACAAGTCTGCAGTGAGACCTCAAGTCCATGGCACTTGGTCTATTTGAACCTGCTGTGAAGCCCCAGGTCTCAAAGCAAGTAGCTCACAGCACTCTGGACCCTCAAAGCCATCAACATCCCCTAGAGGAGACTGAACCAGCAGCAAGAGGTGACTTCCAGAACTCTCAGCTCACAGGTCATCATACCAACTTGGAAGAACTAAAAATCACAAAAACCAGAACTAGAGCTGAGAGTGACAGCAAGGAAAAACTGAAGTTTAAGAGAGCAAACTCTCTACCCTGAAAACCGAGTCCACCTTTCTAGAAGTAAAAGTGGGGGGGAAAGGCTGGGAAAGTAAGCAAACAGCAAAAGAAACACCTAATCAGAGATCATTTTTATAGAGACAAAGAAGAGCAAGGCACAGATTCAGGAAGGAACAGTGAGATAAAACAGTCATATGCAAAACTTCAAAGAAAAATGATAATTGGTCATAGGCTCTGAAAGGGCTCAAAAATATTCAAAAATAAAATAAGGAAGTTAGAAGAAAAAGGAGAAAAGAAATGAAAGGAGCACAAAAACTTTCACTTAAAAAGCATAATTAGTCAAATGTTTAAAAAAAGGCACAAAAACCCAGTGAAAAATTGACCAAATGGAAAAGGGGGGTCAAAAACTCACAAAAGAAAATTAGTCTTTAAAAACTAAAACTGGGCAAATAGAAGCTAATTACTTCATGAGACATCAAGAAACAAAAAAAAATCAAAAGAATGAAAAAAAAACCAAGAAAACATGAAATATCTCACTGAAAAAAACAACTGATCCAGAAAATAGTTTCAGGAAAGACAACCAAAGAATTATTTGGCGTCTTGAAAACTAATAGAAAAAAAAGCCCGATATCATCATAAAAAAAGTCTGATATCATCATACAAGAAATTATTAAAAACAACTGCCCTGATATTCTTGAACAAGAGAGTAAAATAAAAAAATGAAAGACTTCACAGCTTATCGCCAGAAATAAAACTCCAAATGACAATTTCCAGGAATATTGTAGCCCAAATTCAAGAACTCACAGGTCAAGGAGAAAATACTCTAAGCAGCCAGACAGAAGAAATTCAAATATCATGGAGCCACAGTTAGGATTACACAACATCTAGCAACTTTTACATTAAATAATCAGAAGGCTTTGTATAGAGTATGCTGGGAGGCAAAGGAACTAGGTTTGCAACCCATAATCATATATCCATCAAAATTGACTATATTCTTTTGGGGAAGGAATGGTCATTTAATAAAATAGAAAATTTCCAAGCATTCCTGATGAAAAAAAAACAGATCTAAAGAGAAAATTTGGTGTCCAAATGCAAGATTCAAGAGAAGCATAAAAAGATAAATAAGGAAGAGAACATTTATGGCACTCATTGAGATGAAATTATTTATATTCCTACATGGAAAGGTGATATTTGTAACGCTTAAAATTTGTATCATGTAATTGGTAAAATAATTTTTTTAAGTAGAAAAAATAAAAAAATGAGAAGATCCTAACCTATAAATCATAGATATTCAAGAGGTCTGTGAGTAGATTTCAAGGGATCTGGAGACTTGAAAGCTTTAATATTTTTGATGATGAGTGTATCTTACTGCAATTCATTTTCTGTGCCATCCAAGCCATCCAATGTATTTTGTGTATTTAAAAAATTCTAAGAAGGGGTCTTACAGACTTCATCAGACTGACAAAAGGGTCTATGACATATAAAAAAGGTTAAGAATTGTTGTCCAAGGGGGCAGCTGTAGGTAGCTCAATGGATTGAGAGATAGACTTAGAGAAGGGAGGTACTGTGTTCAAATATGGCTTCAGATACTTCCTAGTTGTGTGACCCTGGGCAAATCATTTAACCCCCATTTGCCTAGTTCTTAAAGGTGTTTTAAAAAATTCTTGTCCTAAAGGAAGATCTTAGCAAGTAATTCCAGTCCTACTTTAATCAGTTCAAATGTGTTACTCTAATAGGTTTTTGACCATGACCCTCAGGGACAAGGGTTCCAAAGATTTAGGGAAAGAGAACCACTTGAGTTGACCAAGTGCTTTGACACTTCCAAGCTTTTTCCTCCCAGATTTGGAGCAAGAAACTAGATTAAAGGAAATCTTGGAAGGTGGAAGCAGAGGAGAGACCAACAAAAGGGTAAGACTGAAAGAGGTCATCAGAAGTCAAGACTTGGGATAATTGGAAGAATACAGATAAGATCATCATGAACCATGTTTGGGGAAGGATCTAGATGCTTCTAAAATCCCTTCTATTTGGACTTCCAGATGGCCAATCTTCTATCCACTCCTCATGGTAGCAGTTCCTCCATTTCTACCTTCCTAGCTCCTGCCTCTGATCAGATTCTTGCTGCCACAAATCCCAAAGTGGGAAAGAATCAATGTTGGAGCATTTAGTCTGTAGAAATGGGTCCTTCTTTTCAAGTCACTTGAATCCTTATTCTTTGCAAATTTGGCCCTTGTATTAATACCACATTGGGCTTATTATGGCACCTTCCTAGATCACTGGAGCTTGAAAACACTGTAAAATTCCTTTTTAAATTTTCCAAAAGAATTCCCTCACTATACTAATGTGAGAAGATATTTTAAGTATTATTAGATCCATCATCTTCATAGAGTGGTTGATCAAGGGAATTCCCCAATCAACTTGATAAATAGACTGCAGAACCTTTTACTGGGACTTTTGAAAGTACTGGTCTCTAAAAAGTAGCAGTTCTAACCTAAGATCTGTAAATTTGTTCATTAATATTTGATAATTACAGTTCAATGTAACTTATTTTATAATTCTTTGTATTTACTTATAATTCTATGTATTTTATTTTATAACCAAATGGGTCCATGACACAGAAAAAGTTAAGAATATAGAGGATAGATATGACCACTTTTCCTTTCTTAGGAGATTAGATACAATTTCTAATTAAATTTCAGACACCAAAGCTTTCCTAGGATGAATTGGCTGCTTTTGAGTCACTCTTTTACTCCTCCTACCGGACAATTTTCAATGATTGGCACAGCCCCCAAAATAAGTTTTTTGGCTGACTCCCCTGTTCTTCTTAGGAGGATAGACTTTCACCAGAGAAAACTAACACAGAGTAGAAACTACTCATCTACCCTGACCCATAAAAGAGAACTATGATAGAAGCTCTCAAATTATTTTTAAATTTCATTTTTATTAAATATTTAAACATAAAAAATAAAATGTCTACATAAAAAGAATTAAAAGGAGCATTGTATAAAAAACCATGAGTCTTTATTATGTACAGAGAGATGATGAACTAGAAGTACAGAATGAGACATACATTTTCAGATGTGACAAATGTGTGCATTTATTTTGCTTAATTATCCTTATCATTTATAATGGAGGGCTTCTTTTTTGAATAGCAGAGTTATGGCAGATATTATGAGAAAAATGCCTCCTTTTGACCACGTGGTAGATAACTGTTGCTTAAATAAATCTACCAAAATTCAAAAATTATGGAGGCAAGAACAACCTAAGTTTTATTATGCTTAAAGATATGTTCAAATCTTAGACAAAAAAAAAAATCTGAATTCTGATTAGGTTTTGGTTGGATGAGGTTAATATTAGCATAAGGAAGGCTTTAAACCAGAAGTTACACAAAGAGTTGTCCTGAGCCTCAGATAATAAAAATTAACAAAAGGAAATAAAAATTTTCATAATGAGGAGAGTAAGTTTTAGTGATAATGATGCAAAAAAGAACAAAAGAAAGAAAATATCATTGTCTTTCTAAAATTCATAAGAGATATTGGCATATCTCTATTCCAACTTGCATTATTCTTTAACACACTGTATTGCCTTAGGGTGATTATTTTCAGTTCAGTTATTTTCATCTCCAAGGCTTGACAAGAAATACATGGCAATGAATAACTGAAGTTAAAGCTGTGAGTGTAGTCTGTGTTCTGGAGACAAATTAATGGTAATTCTGATTTCTTAATATGCAATTACTCATAGTTTTCAAGTCTTCCACCTTTTCTATAATGAGGATTGTCACTATATACTTTGAAAGATTCATCTTTACCTTTCAATATTTCTTTATCTCCTGAAGACCTTCAGCTATTGCTGAAATTTTGTTGTCACCTCTTGAATGTAAACAATTCATAAAATATTTAGATTAATTTTTAAATTAAATTTATTTTGTTTTTATCATAAATACCAAAATAAAGAACATTTCCATATATAGAGAGTAGAGGACTATATGTAAATCTACAAATTTTAATTATGTATAACTTTTTAAAATACATACTACAGTAAGTTAAATATATTACTTTTAAAGCTATCCTGCTTGGCAAAACTCCCTTCTGAAATTCCTTTAATGACTCTCTTTTCTTTTTTTTTTTTACCAACTCTATCCCTGGCTCCAATCTCCTCTCTCACCAAATTAAAATAAAAAAATTTAAAACACAGTCTTGGCAATAAGTAAGTATAATCCAGCAAAATAAATTCATAGAGCTGCCATGTAAAAAAAATGTCTCATTTTGCACCTTATATACATCATATTCTATTGGGAAGTGGGAAGAAAGCATGAATATCTGGAATACTCATGGGTCATTGGATTAATTGGAGTTGTTAAGTATTTCAGTTGTTTTACGTTAAATATCATTGTTGCTTAATAAACTATTCTGTTCTGATCACTTCAACCCATCACAATTCATACATGTTTTCCCATGTTTCTCAGAAACTGTTTCATCGTCACATTTCTCTAATGCTTAATGGCTTGGAACAATTTTCATAGCTTTTTTATGGCTTTATTTCTGCTTTTGAAAACTTTATTGTTTATATCCTTTGGAAATTTATTTATTGGGTGATGACCCTTGTTTATATCTTTGAACTAATTCTTTATATATCTTGGGTTGTTGTTCAGTCCTTTCAGTCTTGTTCAGCTCTTTGTGATCTCATTCGGGATTTTCTTGGCAAAGATACTGCAGTGTTTTCACATTTCATTCTCCAGCCCATTTTATAAATGAGAAAACAGAGGCAAACAGGGTTAGGTGACTTGCCCAGGGTCACATAACTAGTAAATATCTAAGGCTAGACTTCAATTCAGGTCTTCTTGACTCCAAGCATAGTGCTTTTTCAATTGTGCCCTATAGCTGCTGTGTAATTAGAATGTTCCACCCCAGTACTTTCTTTCCCAGCTTCCCATTTTCCTTCTCATGTTAAGTGCTTATATTTTCAAGATAAAGTTGGGTGGGTAGGTCAGCCCTCTCTCTCTGCTCCCAGGAAGGTGGTTGTGGCAGTTGGGCAAGAGCCAGGCAGGAGAAGTTTACTCACATGGTCATATTTAAGTGTTGTACTTCTACCATTTATTTTTTTCTACATCAAGTGATAATAAATCTGATAAAATATAATACTTGGAGTTATTAGATGTTAATTTAAATCTTAAACTACCCTGTATATCTTGTATGCTAGAACTTTATTTTTAAAAACTCGCTACAAAGACTTTTTTCCCAGTTAAGTATTTCTACTCTAATTTTAACTGCATTAATTTTGTTTATGCAAAAAGTTTTAATCTTTTACAATCAAATTTGTCTATCTTATCCTTCTATGATTCATTGTATTCTAGGGTTGGTTTGACTCAGGTCAGTTCAATGGTACTTCATATTGGATGTTGAAATTTTAAAAGATATATCTCATTCAATTCAACTTAACAAAAATAGATTAATGTTGCTCCAGCAAAAAGATATTCAGTGAGGATACTCTTAATGGATTCAGCTAAACTTGAGATATCTGGGCATGTAATAATTGCCCTACCTTGTTGTACATTTTGGTATGCCACCTCAAACATCAGAGACTGCCTAGAGGCCTTAATGGCTGTTCTGTACTCTGATATTCAAGAAGTAATGCTAATACCTTGACCCTTTTCTCCCCTCATCCAAAAATCAGTTCTGAAAAGAAGGTTTTAATACCTTTTAAGGAAAAGCTAGCTGAACTTGTATAGAAGCAGGAATAGGCATATTCCTTGTCATAATTTGTCTAGATGCTCCTTCCAAAATCTCTTCCAACTCTACAGGCCCCTCAAAAAGTAATTTCTTCCTCACTCTTCCAATTTATCTTTATCATCTTGTTATCATTGTATAAATAGCTTTCCTGGCTCTTCTCACTTCATTTTGCATCATTTCATTTAAGTTTACTTAGGTTTCCCTGAAAATGTCACCTTCATCATTTCTTATACCACTAGAGTATTTCATTACATTCATAAGCCATAGTTTACTCCCTTAATTTTAAATTATTTGACATAGAAAAAGAACTGCTAAAATTTCTTCCTTTCAGAAATGCTGGTTCATCTGATCAATGAACTAAGCAACCATGAAATCTAATGATGAAACATGCCAGGGGTCTGATGAAACCTGCTCAGTCCAACTCAAGATAACATATTAAGTGTTCAATGTAAGTATTTATACATCAGAAATTTATAAATGCTACAAATCAGAGCTTTATTTATGGTTGAGGACTTTATTTTTTTATTTGAAAATTTTTATTTAATTAAATGATTTAGAATATTTATACATGGTTAGTTGATTAATGTTCTTTCTCTCCCCTTAGTCTTTTTTTAAAATTAATTTATTTAGTCAATTTAGAACATTATTCCTTGGTTACAAGAATCATATTATTTCCCTCCCTCCCATCCCCACACCCTTCCTGCAGCCTATGCACAATTTCATTGGATATTACATGTGTCCATGATCAGAACCTATTTCAATGTTGTTGGTGTTTGCATTAGGATGTTCATTTAGAGTCTTCATCCCCATTAATATCCCCTCGACCCATGTATTCAAGTAGTTGTTTTTCTTCCGTGTTTCTGTTTCCACAGTTTTTCATCTGAATGTGGATAGTGTTTTTTCTCCTAGATTCCTCCAAGTTGTTCTGAATCACTGCAATGCCATTAATGGAGAAGTCCATTACATTCAATTGTACCACAATGTATTGATCTCTGTGTACAATGTTCTCCTGCTTCTGCTCCTTTGGCTCTGCATCAATTCCTGGAGGTCATTCCAGTTCCCATGGAATTCCTCCACTTTATTATTCCTTTGAGCACAATAGTTATTCCATCACCAACATATACCACAATTTGTTCAGCCATTCCCCAACTGAAAGGCATCTTCTCATTTTCAAAATTTTTGGCCACCACAGAGTACAGCTATGAATATTTTTGTACATGTCTTTTTCCTTATTATCTCTTTTGGGTACAAACCCAGCAGTGCTATGGCTGGATCAAAGGACAGACGGTCTGTTAGCACCCTTTGAGCATAGTTCCAAATTGCCCTCCTGAATGGCTGGATCAATTCACAACTCCACTAGCAATACATTAATGTCTGAACTTTGCCACATCCCCTCCAACATTCATTACTTACCTATGCTGTCATGTTAGCCAATCTACTAGGTGTGAGGTGATATATGAGAGTTGTTTTGATTTGCATTTCTCTGATTATAAGAGATATAGAACACTTTTAATGTGCTTATTAATAATTTTTATTTCTTTAACTGAAAATTGCCTATTCATGTCCCTTGCCCATTTATCAATTGGAGAATGGCTTGATTTTTTTTAAACAATTGGTTTAGCTCTTTATAAATTTGAGTAATTAAACCTTTGTCAGAGGTTTTTGTTATGAATATTATTTCCCAATTTGTTGTTTCCCTTCTAGTTTTGGTTGCATTAACTTTGTTTGTACAAAAACTTTTTAATTTGATGTAATTACATCATATTGATTTTACATTTTGTGATTTTTTCAAGCTCTTGCTTGGTTTTAAAGCCTTTCCTTTCCCAAAGACCTGACATGTATACTATTCTGTGTTCACCTAATTTGCTTATAGTTTCCTTTTTTATATTCAAGTCACAAAACCATTCTGAGTTTAACTTGGTGTAGGGTGTGAGATGTTGATCCAAATCTAATCTCTTGCATACTGTCTTCCATTTTTCCCAAAAGTTTTTATTAAATAGTGGGTTTTGATCCCAAAAGCTGGGAACTTTGGGCTTGTCATAGACTGTCTTGCTGAGGTCACTTACCCCAAGTTTATTCCACTAATCCTCCTTTCTGTCTCTTAGCTAGTGAGATCTGGGGCTGGAAGGCCACCTTCCTTCACATTATTTTTTCATGATTTCCCTGAATATCCTTGATCTTTTGTTCTTCCAAATTACCTTTGTAAAGGGTTGGGTTTTTTTTTTTTCTAATTCAGTAGAAAAGTTTTCTGGTAGTTCAATGGGTATGGCACTAAATAAGTAAATTAATTTGGGTAGGATGGTCATTTTTATTATGTTAGCTCATTCTACCCATGAGCAGTCGATGTTTTGGCAACTGTTTAGATCTACTTCTAATTGTGTGGAGTATGTTTTGTAGTTGTGTTCATATGGTTCCTGTGTTTTCTCAGTAGATAGATTCCTAGGTATTTTATATTGCCTAGGGTGATTTTAAATGGAATTTCTCTTTCTAATTCTTGCTGCTGAGATGTGTTGGAGATATATAGAAATGCTGATGAGTTATGTGCGTTTATTTTGTATCCTATACTTTGCTAAAGTTGTTGATTATTTCAATGAGCTTTTTGATTGATTCTCTGGGGTTCTTTAAGTAGACCATAATATCATCTGTAATGAGTGATAGCTTGGTCTCCTCATTGCCTATTTTAATATATTCAATTACTTTTTCATCTCTAATTGCTACAGCTAGTGTTTCTAGTACAATGTTAAATAATAGAGGTGATAATGGACATCCTTGTTTCATTCCTGATCTTATTGAAAAGGCTTCTAGTTTGTCCCCATTGAAGATGATATTTGCTGATGGTTTTAGATATATACTGTTTATTGTTTTTAGGAATGGCCCTTCTGTTCCTATGCTTTCTAATGTTTTCAATATGAATGAGTGTTATATTGTGTCAAAGGCTTTTTCTGCATCTATTGAAATAATCATGGGATTTTTGTCAGTTTGCTTGTTAATATGGTCAATTATGTAGATGGTTTTCCTAATATTGAAACATCCTTGCATTCCTGGAATAAATCCTACCATGTCATAGTGAATAACCCTTGTGATGACTTGCTGGAGTCTTTTTGCTAGTATCCTATTTTAAATTTTTGCATCTATATATTCATTAAGGAGATTGGTCTATAGTTTTTTCTCTGTTTTTGACCTTCCTGGCTTTGGAATCAGTACCATATTTGTGTTGTAAAAAGAATTCTGTAGACCTCCTTCTTTGCTCATTCTGTCAAATAGTTTGTATAATATTGGGATTATTTGTTCTTTGAATGTTTGATAGAATTCAGTTGTGAATCCATCAGGCCCTGGGTATTTTTTCTTAGGGAGTTCTTTGAAGTCTTGTTTAATTTCTTTTTTGATACGGGGTTGTTTAAGTCATCTAATTCTTCCTCTGTTAGTCTAGGCAATTTATATTTTTATAAATATTCATCCATATCACCTAAATTGCCATACTTATTACCATGTAATTAGGCATAATAATTTTTTATGATTGCCTTAATTTCCTCTTCATTAGAGGTGGGGTCTCCCTTTTCATCTTTGATACTATCAATTTGGTTTTCTTCTTTCCTTTTTTTAATTAGACTGACCAGTACTTTGTCTATTTTATTTGTTTTTTCAAAGTACCAGCTTCTAGTCTTATTTATTAAATCTATAGTTCTTTTACTTTCAATTTTATTAATTTCTCCTTTAATTTTTAGGATCTCTAACTTAGTCTTCATCTGAGGATTTTTAATTTATTTACTTTCAAATTTTTTTAATTTGCATACCCACTTCATTGACCTCTGCCCTCTCTAATTTGTTAATATATGAACTCAATAATATGAATTTCTGCCTGAGTACTGCTTTGGCTGCATCTCATATGCTTTGAAAGGATGTCTCATCACTGTCATTTTCTTTAATAAAGTTATTAATCATTTCTATGATTTGTTCTTTAGCTAACCGATTTTAAAGAATCGCATTGTTTAATTTTCAATTTATTTTTTATTTGGCTCTCCAAATACCCTTACTATTATTTTCATTGCATTGTGATCTGAGAAGGTTGCATTTATTATTTCTGCTTTTTGCACTTGTTTGCAATGTTTTTATGTCCTAATAAATGGTCAATCTTTGTGAATGTATCATGTGCTGCTGAAAAGAAGATGTATTCCTTTTTGTCCCTATTTATTTTTGTCCACATATCTACTAACTAATTTTTCTAACATTTAATTCATTTCTCTTACCTTTCTTATTTATTTTTTGGTTTGATTTATCTATTTCCAATAGAGGAAGGTTCACATCTCCCACTAGTATAGTTTTTCTCTCTATTTCATCATTGAGGTCCCCTATTTTCTCCTTTAGAAATATGGATGCTATGCCATTTGGTGCATACAGGTTAAGTACTGATATTTCCTCATTGTCTATATTGCCTTTTATCAGGATGTACTTACCTCATCTATCTCTTTTATCTAGATCTATTTTAAGTTTGGCTTTTTCAGATATCATGATTGCAATTCCTGCCTACTTTATATCAGTTGATGTCCAATAGATTTGGCTCCATCCTCTTACTCTCATCCTATGTGTATCTACCTTCCTCATGTGTGTTTCTTGTAGACAGCATATGGTAGGGTTTTGGATTCTAATCCACTCTGCTATTCGCTTGTGTTTTATGGGTGAGTTCATTCCATTCACATTCAGAGTTATGATTATCAGCTGTGTATTTCCCAGCATATTGATTTCTACTCCTTGTCCTGCCTTTTATTCTTTCACTATTTTCTTCTACACCAATGTTTTGTTTATAATCAGTCCCCCTAATTCCCACCCTTATTTTACTTCCCTTTCTACCCCACTCCATTCTTATTACCCCCTTATATTCTTTACAGTCTTTTTAAACTTTTCCCCCACCTTCTCCCTCCCTTTTACTGCTTCCCTCCTCACTAGTCTGTTTGTTACCCTTCCACTTACTTATAGGGTTCATATGAATTCTCTGCCCCAATGGATTGGATTGTTCTTCCTTCTTTGAGTCAATTTCAATGCACGTAAGAGTTGCATATTTCTTATCTCCAACCTGTTTACCCTTCCAGGTATTGATGTTCTTCCCTCTCCCTCCATGAGCTTCTTTGTGATATATAAATTTACCCCCTTTTGTTTCTTTTCCCATTTCTTTTAGTATTAAACTCTTTTTAGCTCTAGTTGTATATATATATATATATATATGTATTTATGCATATATATATGTATTTATGCATAAATATATCTATATACATATTTATGTCTTGGTATTTCATCCTATACAGTTTGTCACTGTTCTCTCTAAGTGTAGTCCTTTTAGTTGCCCAGGTTATAGTAAAAATTTTTAAGAGTTACCAGTGACCTCTTTTCTTATAGGGGTACATATCATTTTAACTTATTGGGTCTCTTTAAAAAAGGGTTTTGCTTTGTTTTTCTTTTTTCCCCATTTTTAATTGCCTTTTGATGATTCTCTTCAGTTCTGTGTTTGGGCATCAAATTTTCTACGTAGGTCTGGTCTTTTCTTTACAAGTGCTTGGAATTCTTCTATTTTGTTAAATGACCATACTTTCCCCTGTAAGAATATAGTTAGTTTTGCTGGGTAGTTCATTCTTGGTTGTAGCCCTAGTTCCCTTGTTTTCCAGAATATCATATTTCATGCCTTTCCGTCCTTCAGTGTAGATGCAGCCAGATCCTGTGTTATCCTCACTGTGGTTCCATGTTATCTGAATGATATCTTCTTAGCAGCTTGTAATATTTTTTCCTTGGTCTGATAGTTCTTAAATTTGGCTATAACATTCCTGGGTGTTGTCAGTTGGGGATTAAGTACAGGAGGTGATCTGTAGATTCTTTCAAACTCCACTTTTCCCTCTTATAGAATATCAGGACAGGTTATTTTTGGATAATTTCCTGTAGTATAATGTCCAGGCTTTTTCTTTTCTAATGGTCTTCTGGTAGATCAGTGATTCTTAAGTTGTTTTTCCTGGATCAATTTTCTAAATTTTCTGTTTTGTGAATGAGATGCTTCATATTTTTTTCAATTTTTTTCATTCTTTTGATTTTCTTTTATAGTGTCCTGCTGCTTTGTGAAGTCACTTGCTTCTAATTGTTGTATTCTGGTTCTTAAAATCTGGATTTCATCCCTGGATTTTTGGTCATCCTTTTTATTCTGGTCTGATTTTCTTTGGAGGCCATCTTTCATTCTCTTTACCTCATCTTTCATCTCCTTTGTCTCATCTTTCATCTTCTTTGCCTCCTCTTTCAACTCCTTTGCTTCATTTTCAAGCTGATTAATTTTGGCTTTTAAGACACTGTTTTCTGTTTCTGGATGACTTATCTTGCTTTTAAAATTGTCTTTAGCCTCTCTTAATTGTGTTTTGTCTTTATTTTGAGTTCTTCCAGTGCCTGTATCCAATTCACTTGGTTTTCTGGTTTTTTGCTTAGAGTTCCCTCATCATCCTCTGTTTTGTTTGCTCTTTGTTCATTGCCTATATAGAAGTTGTCGATTGTAATTTCTTTTTTCTTTTTCTGTTGTTTGTTCATATTTACCCTTTCTTTACTCCCTACTGTTGCCTGAGCTCTTGCTCCTCTTATTTGTGTGTGTGTGTGTGTGTGTGGTTTGGGGTTGTTCTTTCTGCCTTAACCCTTGGAGTTTTGTCAATAAATCTCTCTGTGCAGTCTGTGTGGGAGGGGTGTTGTACTTGAGCTTTCCTGCCCTCTTGAGGCTTTGATGGGATTAACTCTTACTGTGTTGCTGGATGTGCCCTGGGGCCAATACCTCGGGATGGGGGTGGAGGGGTGGACAATACGGAGTGTCTCTGCTACTGCAACTATGCCTCTGATCTGTGCTCTGAGTTTCTGTTTCCCCACTGCCTGTGTTGGACACTCTGAGCCTGACACAGCTTTGCCCGCAAAGTACTCCCTCCAGACCAGTGCCTTTGCTTGCCCAGAGGTTCAAGCTGCCATTGGAGGCTTAGTCCTTTAGATGGGGGACGGACCCTAGGATCGTCCTTCTTCCTTCCCCTCAAACCAGAGTGTTCTTGAATTCTGGTTTTGGGGGACATACCTTTTAAGTTGAGTCCAACAGGAGGGTTTCTTGGCTCTGTCTTGTTAGGTTTGATTTTCAGTCCCCTAGGACCATTTAGTTTGCAATCTGTAAGGAAGGATTTTTGAGAGGGCTGAACATTTGCTGTCTCTCTGCCACTATCTTGACTCCACCTCCCATTGATTTTTTACTTTAGAAAGAAAAACATAAATAATACAAATTAAAATTAAAATTTGTCATACATTTTCCTGGGAAGCTGATTATTATATGTTTACCTTCATATTAATACATGTTACCAATCTCCTAATAGAGAGATGATGGATTCAAGGTACACATGAATACACATATTTTTGGACATGCCAACCCCCATCCTCCTTTAAGAGTTATTGAATCTAGCTTTATTATGTCTATGTTTTGTTTGGTTTGTACTTTTCAGAATATCATATTCCCAGTTCTTTATTCCTTTATGCTGGTAGCTTACAAACCTTACATATTCCACATTGTAGATCCTCACTCCTTTTTGTTTCTGGGTACTTGCAATATATCCTCTTTGATCTGGAAACCCCAGATTTTGACTATGACATTCCTATGAGTTTTCGTTATGGAATTTCAACAAGTAATTGGTGGATTCTTTCTTTCTTCTTTTTTTTTTTACTTTTCTCTCTGGTTTTGATAGATCTGAGCATTTTTTCAGCTATAATTTCTTGAAATTATATATTCAAACTTTTTTTTTGTTCATGATTTTCAGGAATTCTAATATTTCTTAAATGATCTCTCCTCAATTTATTTTATAATACAGGTTTAATATGAGATAGTTTAATCTTTTATTTCTTTCAGTCTTTTAGTTTTGTTGAATATATTTTTTCTTGTTGCATGCAATCATTAACTTTTCATTTGTTCCATGCTTATTTTCATGATATCTGTTATTTGGATAACACTTTGTACCTATTATACCAAACTGTAATTTCCCTTTTGTGGAAAAACATTATTATTTATTAATACTGTTTAAATCCAATTTGGGGGTATTAAGATATTATTTAATCTAGAATATGCAGGACACATAGATAATGCTAACCCCAGAAACTCTCCAAGAGAGTAGGACACTTTTGCAAGGAATACTTGGACCCCACCCAAATCTTGTGTTGGGAACTCATTTTACAATTGAATTTTGGCTTTACCCAAAGTTTATTGAATGTTTAAACTTACCTGCAGATATACATCATAAGCAACTCATGTATGCTTCTGGAGCTTAACTACATGTAAGTCTTATGCCCTTGTTTAAACTCTTAATATAAAACTCAAGAAGGCTGAGGAGGAGTGTTTTACCTTTTTTTTCTTTTCTTATTTTTTCTTTTTTTCTTTTTCTTATTTCTCCTGAACTTAATAAAAATGATTTATAAAAGCCTTTTTTGACTTTGAGTTTGATCTTGCTAAACACCTACTAATTCTTTTTTTTTTGCCAGAGATTTTTTACAATATAGTTTTTAATGTTTTTAAAAATACCTTGCTTCATTTCTTCAAGGAATTCTAGTTGCCTTTGTGTCTAAGCTATGTTTTTCTTTGAAGTTTTGCCTATGGATATTTTTGAGATATTCTCATCTTCTGGATTTTTATCTTGGTTGTCCCTATTTCCACAACCATTCTTCATGAAATGCTTTTTGTTGCTATCATTGTTATTATTGTTTATTTATTGGTCTAGCCTTTACTTCCTTTCAGACTTAGTGTCAGAGTCCGACTCTATGTTCTTTTGGAGAAAATGGAGTCATGCATGGTCTTAATTTGTAGTGAGATCTTACTGTTTCGTTTCTGATTGTTGAAGGTAATATTTATCTAGGATCTGAAGGGTTGTTCAGGTTGAGGAGCTACAAACTTTCAGAGTATCATGAGTGATCTATTATAGTACACAATATAAGCACTATTTTCTTTGTCTGAACTTTATAGGCTCTGTACCATGGCTTTAGTGTGGAATATAACTGTAAATGACTGAGCCTTAATCCACAATCCACAGTCCACAATCCACATTTTATTCATCTGTAAACCCTTAGTGAGGTCTGTTGGATGAGCCTTCATGCTCTACTTATTTGCTATCCTTCCCTAGAAAAATAGCCTACTGTTGCTTTCCCTTGTGCATCTTGTCATTATTCAGATTCATGTTCTTCTTTGGTCTTTGTGGGAAAAGTTGGAGCAGACAACTAGGCTGTATTATTTCTCCTGTTCCATTATCTTGCCCTCTTGATTACAATTCAATTTTCTATTATATGCTGAAGAAAAGTTCTGAGGACAGTTTTTGGACAAAAATTACTCATTGTAGGAATTGTGTGACACGAGGTCGCTTCTTTTGATTAGTCCTTCCTATTTACTATTTGTTATATAGTTACTGAAGTATCTAATGTTACTTGAAAATCAGAATATGAAAGGGTAGTAATTCCCTGTATAAATGTAATGGCAGTATCCTTTCTTTTTCCTAGAACAGAAGTAATATTCTGCCAAGTAGTAGAATGTGAGAGGTTGCCTTAGGCCCTAATAGATTTGCAAACATAGGTCAAGCATTTGGAACTTTTAGATTTTGTATTCATTTCTGAAGAAAAAAAGAAATTGTGCATTTCTTATGTAAAGATCTAAAGACATACTCTGCATGGAATAAAGGATCACATAAAAAAGCATTTCTACTAATTTTTTGGCATCATAAAAGGCTCTAACTTTGGGCTCTTTGGAAATCAGTTTTTAAATTTCTAATTGGTCAACTTAAATTCTTAGGTTTTTGTGTCTAACCAAGCATGTTTCAGTTTTCTCCTGAATTTTGTGATTTTCCTTTCATTGTCTGTTTACTCAAATAAATTGGCCTGACTAATGTTTAAGCTCCTGAAAATATTTTGGTGGGAGGAAAGATAAAAGTCTGGGAAGTTCTCTGTCATGCCATTCCTTTATCAGAGAATCTCTCTTTAGCACTAACAACTGAAGGGTTTATTTAAAAGTCTGGCTACATAGGAGAGAACTCATTGATCCAATTTTTTTTCTCCCTTCCCTTTTGCAGTCTTTCCCTTTTCATTCTTTTCTCCATAGCACATCAGATATTCTATGGAGTAAGAGCCGCAGGATCACAAATTTAGAGTTAGAAGGGGGATCAGAAGTCATCTAATCCATCTCTTATTACAGATAAGAAACTAAGAAGTTGTTACCTGCCCAGGTCACAGAAATAGTACATAATAGAGTAAGGATTAGAATTAAGGTCCCCTATCCAGTGCTCTTTCCATTGCTCTAAATAAAAAGTCCACTATATTGGAATGAAAACTAAGTTATTTTTTTACTTTATTATTCTAATTTCCTTGCCTTCAGTGGACAACTATATCTTTTCAGGTTGGAATCCCCTTGTGTGTTAGGATTACTTCATAACAAAGAATGTAAAGTGTACCATATACTACGACAAAGCTTTTGAATCAAAAGTATAGCAGCCATTTGATGTAAAAATATTATTATTTCTTCCTCATCCAGGGACTACTCTGCACCAGTCAGTCACCAGAGAAGAAGCATTTTCTTTAAGACTATTAGACTTCACCTAAGATTTTCTTTTTTTCAGTTAGCCCTTTATGAAAATTGTGACAAATTTTAACTCTATTGTTAATATCTGAATGGGCTCTGGCTTATATATTAATATGTTAATGAATTGTAGAAATCCAGAAAGTACCTACTTGACTCTTAAGTAAACAGAAAATGGCATATCTGAAAGGAAAGTAATAACTAGTCTAACACCTAATGGCTTTTTTGTCTAATGGATAATGGAACTCACCCCAACCTCCCTATTCAGAAGAAAGGTGAAAATCTCTTTTGCTGAATTTACATGGATTTAAAAGCAACCCTCATTAAGCTCAGACAAGAGTAATTGAAATTTAATTGAGACTTTTAAAATGCTAATGGATTTATTTTACAAAAAAGACATTGACCTATGACCTATGACCTATTGTGCCTGCCTTATAGTGAGGAACCTTAGGGTCACTGAAGGTTAGTGAATTGGACAAGAGGAAAAGAAATAGGTGCAAGTAAAGAGAGATGAGATAAAGAAGGGAAATAAATCCAGTTTTATAGAAACTAAATGAAAATGCAAGATGAATGGAAAAAAGGCATAAAGAACAACCTTTTGAAATAACATTAAGAAAATAAGGAAAACTGATCAAGAGAGATGAATCTGGACACTGAATTAGAGATCCAGCATCTGACTTCAGAGAGAACTGTTTCAAACCAGAAACCAAGAATGAGTTGAAGAACCAACAAGGAAAGAGTGAGGAACATAAGAATCATGAGCTGGAGAGCTTATGATTAAGTCTAAAACAGTATATATATAAATTCAACGTTGGAATTTATAGTTAAGTTCTCAATGGGATAGGTTGTAGAAGAGTTCACCTCTCCTTTCTACACTCCATGCAGACCGCCTGGGCATTATTTTAGTGGATTTGCTATTTGTTGAACCTCATGTTTAAAGCTGTTCTAATTTCACACTAAGATTGGTGTCTATATTTGATGCTACAATATATACATCATCTATCTATCATCTATCTGTCTTTAAATACGCTTATGGCCAGACTTCAGGAACCAAAAGGTGCCTATTAGGTGAGGTTGCTCAGTCATTTTTCCATACTTGGGAGATTGAGAAATAGGGACAAGATGTAAGTTGTCTCGTGGGGGAAGAGGGATATCTTAACTTTGAAGTTGTAACTGGTTAACCTTGTTGTCTCATTAGTTGCCAAAGAGCAGGTCTGTTTCCATGAAAATACTTCCCTATAGTTAACTCATCAGACCATCTTGCTGGATCAGAAGCTAGCAAAGGTCTCTCTAGTTTGTCTCATCAAAATCTCCAGGTGGGGAAAGTAGTCGGCAAGATAATAAAATTATCCTGTTCTTGAATAAAATACCGACAAGGTCCATTACACATTTCTATAGCTCCTTTTCTTTGACCTCTAAGGTTACTTTTTCTGGGAAGATATTATCCCCCAAATCACAGGTCATAGGTTTCATTCTTTCCTCTACGTTTTCTCCTTTTTTTATCCAGACTTCTGCCTCTTCATGGCACTTGTATGATTGATAGAAAATGTAACATTCTTTCAGGTAGCCGTCATTCCTTGCCTCTTCCCTAGTATTTTTGCTTGTTCTTTAATTAAAACACAGAACAGATTCTTTCAAGAGCACAAGGAGAGGCCCTGGGGCTGGTTATTTTTGTTGTGTCTATTTATTAAAGAAAGCAAATCCTCCATTCTATTTGTACCTTTGGCTCTTTTTTTGTGGTCATATTTCAGGAGCTAAATGAGCCAGACTAGACTAGCATTTGAATAAAAGGCCCTGAGAAAAGTGTTGTGGAAAGTGAGACCAGTCTGTGGGAATAAATGTCTTTCTCAGAACCATACTTTGTTGTGGTTTCAGGCAGAATATATAATTCACTTAACCTGTATCCACTGAAGATCCTTAAAGATAAAGTAGTTTATTTCTTAAATGAATTAATTTATTTGTTATGTCAAAGTTTCCAGTTATCTCTCTCCCTTCCTCCCTTCCCCATCCTAAAAGAAGGAATCATTTGATATATACATGACATATATATATCATAAATGTTTTTATCCATCAGTTCTTTCTCAAGGCAAATATTCATAGTTAATCTTCAAATAATACTTTTTTACTGCCTATAATGTTCTTTTGGTTCTACTTGTTTTGTTATTCATAATTTCAAGTAGGTCTTTCATTTTTTAAGCTTTTTTAAAAGTTTCTTATAGAAACCATTTTTGACAACTTTTTACATTTTGCAATTCATATTCTCTCCTTTACTCCCTCTTCTGCCCCTGCACTGAGGCAGCAATATATATATATATATATATATAATATAATATAATATAACATAACATAGCATAGCATAGCATAGCATAGCATAACATAACATAACATAACATAACAACATAACATAACATAATATAATATGTAATATATAATATAGGTTAGAGCAAGGCTTTCATATGCTTTTGTTATTGTATGCACTATTCTCTTCATTCTGCTCACTTCACTTTGAATCATTTCATAAGTCTTTCCAGGTTTTTCTGAACTCATCCATCTGAACTGATCATTTCTTATAGCTCAACAGTATTATATAACAACCATAAATCACAACTCGTTCGGCCAATCTCCAGTTATTGGACATCACCTCAGTTTCAAATTCTTTGAAAATAAAAAAAAGAGTTTCTAAAAATATTTTCATACATCCTTTTCCCCATCTTTGATCTCTTTGGGATACAGACACAGGAGTGGCATTGCTAGGTCAAAGGATATGCATGGTTGTATGTCCCTTTGGGCATGGTTCCATATTGCTCTCCAAAATAATCACTTCAGTTCTGAGTTACATCAACATTGTACTATTGTCCTAATTTTCTCATATCCTCTCTAAGATTTATCGTTTTCCTTTTTGGTTCTATTAGCCAATCTGATAGGTATGATGTGGTACCTCAGAATTGTTTTAATGTGCATTTCTCTAATGAAGAGTGATTTGGAGCATTTGGCTACTGATAGTTTTAATTTCTTTATCTGAGAATTTCCTGTTCCTATCATGAGAACTTATTTTTCATATACTGTATAAATTCTTCTATCTGGTATCTGAGTCAGAGATACCATCACAGTCTATTTATTACTTTCTGCATTTTCTTTTTCATTTATTTTTTGACATTATTTTTTATTTGGTCAATTTCAAACATTATTTCTTGGTTACAAAAATCATTTTCTATTCCTCCTGCACCCCCCCAACACCTCCAATAACTGGTTCACAATTCCACTGGGTATTACATATGTCCTTGATCAGAATCCATTTCCATGTTATTGGTGTTTGCACTAGGATGTTCATTTAGAGTCTACATACCCAATTATATACCCCTCAACCCATTTAATCAAGCTGTTGTTTTTCTTTGGTGTTTTTATTCCAACAGTTTTTCTTCAGAAAATGGATAGAGTTCTTTCTCATAGATCCTTCCAAGCTGTTCAGGATCATTGCATTGCCACTAATGGAGAAGTCCATTACATTCAATTGTACCACAGTGTATCAGTCTTTGTGTACATTGTTCTCCTACTTCTCCTCCTTTTGCTCTGCATCATTTCCTGGAGATTGTTCCAGTTCCCATGGAATTTCTCCACTTTAGTATTTCTTTGAGCACAATAGTATTCCATCACCAACATATGCCACAATTTATTCAGTCATTCCCCAATTGAAGAGCATCCTCTCATTTTCCAATTTTTTGCTACCACAAAGAGCATAGCTATGAATATTCTTGTACATGTATTTTTCCTTATTATCTCTTTGGGGTACAAACCCAGCAGTGCTATGGCTGGGTCAAAAGATAGACAGTCTTTTAGCACCCTTTTGGCATAGATCCAATTTGCCCTCAAGAATGGTTGGATCAATTGACAACTCCACCAGCAAAGAATTAATATCCCCACTTTGCCACATTCCCTCCAGCATTCATTACTTTCCTTTGCTGTCATGTTAGCCAATCTGCTAGGTGTGAGGTAATACCACAGAGCTGTTTTGATTTGCATCTCTGATTATAAGAGATTTAGAACACTTTTTCATGTGCTTATTAATAGTTTTTCTTTAACTGAAGAATGCCTATTCATGTCCCTTTCCCATTTATCAATTGGAGAATGGCTTGAATTTTTGACAATTGATTTAGCACTTTGTAAATTTGAGTAATTAGATCTTTGTCAGAGGTTTTTATTATGAAGATTTTGTTTCCCAGTTTGTTATTTCACTTCTAATTTTGGTTGCATTGGTTTTGTTTGTACAAAAAAATGTTAATTAAATGTAGTCAAAATTATTTATTTTAAATTTTGTGACTCTTTCTAAGTCTTGCTTGGTTTTGAAATCTTTCCCTTCCCAAAGGTCTGACATGTATACTATTCTGTGTTCACCTAATTTACTAATAGTTTCCATCTTTATGTTCAGGTCATTCACCCATTCTGAGTTTATCTTGCTGAACGGTGTGAGGTGCTGATCCAAGTCTAATCTCTCCCACACTGTCTTCCAATTTTCCCAGTAGTTTTTATCAAATAGTGGATTTTGGTCCCAAAAGCTGGGATCTTTGGGATTGTCTTTCCCATTTGGCTATATGAGCCTTTGATTTCTTCATCCACTGTTTGTTCATATCTTTTATCCATTTATCAATAGGAGAATGGCACACATTTTTTATAAATTTAACAAAGTTCTCTATATATTTGAGATATGAGACCTCTAGCTGATAAACTGTCTATAGAAAATTTTTCTCAATTTTTCTACTTTTCTTCTAATGTTGCTTATGTAATTTAATATAACCTAAACTATCCATTTCATATTTCATGATGCCCTCTTATGTCTTGTTTATTGATAAATTCTTCTCCTATCCATAAAACTGATTGGTAATATGTTCCATGTTCTAATTTGCTTATGCTATATCCTTTTATGTATAGATCAAGTATCCATTTTGATCTTATCTTGGTAAATGGTATAATATATTGGTCTAGACCTACTTTCTGCCAGACTACTTAATGTGCAGGATATAGATTCTGCTTTTACATTTCTTATTTCTATCTTAAGTTAGCTAGAAACATCTTCTTACAAAGATCTTATAAAGAAATCTCTCTTCAGAATTCATAGTCTCATGATCCTGGTTTAATGGGTAGATGATTTTGGATGTTGACTTTGAATGATAACTCTATTGCAAATATTAATGATATGGAAATAGGTTTTGAACAATGATACATATAAAACCCAGTAGAATTGCTTGTTGGCTCCAGGAGGAGGGAAGGAAGAGGGGAGAAGAAGAACATGAATCATGTAACCATGGAAAAATATTCTAAATTAATTAATCAATAAAAAGTTTAAAATTAAAAAAAAAGAATTTGCACAGTCCTCTGAATCATTAGGTATTGATTTTCCTTTCTTTCCATTATTTATTCTAAATGTCTAGACATGTTTATTTCATCTCCTCTCTTTTATTAATATCTTTCCTATTGGCCTAGCTATTTATGTTCATTGTTTTTATATGAGTTTTCTTCAACCTGAAATCTTTGATAATTTAAAGCTTCTTTTCCCTAGTATTCCCTATTATTCACTTTATGACTTTGTTTTTGTAGTTTCCGTAGAGGCTGGACTTCACAATTCATCAGTCTCATTCTGTCCCAAAGTGACTCAGGGGGACAGAACTGATCCCATCTGGATCCCAGTACTTTTTTCCCTCAAGCTTAGTGAAAAACCACACAGACCTGTATCCTGTCCCAATCCCCTCAGTTCTTCAGTTCTCTGGCAGAGCTTTGTAACAGCACAGAGATACTTCCCTGCAGTCTCATTCACAGTAAACGTCTGCCTTTTGGCTTTCCCTAGCACTAGGAGAAAGGGAATGGGGGTGAGTTGAATTTCATTTCAAGCTTTTGGCTTGGCTTCTGCAGTGTGATGACTAGTACTGGACAGGGTGCTAAACCAGGATTTTACAGATAAACCCTCTTTGCTGCATTATTGCAGCTAGATGGTATAGCACTGGACTTGAAATTGGGAAGATCTGAATTCAAATGTGATCTCAAAACACTTACTAGCTCTATGATCCTGGGCAACTCAGATAGTTCCTATTTGTCTCAGTTCCTCATCTGTGAAATGGGGACACATTGGAGAAGGAAATGGCAAAATGCTCTAGGATCTTTTGTCAAGAAAACCCAGCAGACTCTGTCCAATTGTACACAACTCAATAACAATCACAAACTGTAATTAATGAACTTTTTATTCTTTTGCGCTTCTTAGTGTCAAAGAATGCGGAATCAGCTGAAACTGCTTAATTTCTTGCACATACTTATTTTGGCAAAATTTGAGAAATTGTGAAGATTGGAGAAAGTGTATATTCCTCATCTTTTGGTCATAAGAACCAGATTCTAGCACTATACTTCTTAATTTTATCTCATGTTACTCCCTTCCATACAATTTATTCTCTAGTCAAACTGTATTACTTTCTGGCTCTGAATGTACCCTTAGTTTCCCCTCACACCATAACCTTTAATTCACACAATTCCCTGTCCCTAGGATGTTCTGCCCCCAAGAATATACTTTCTTGACTTGTTGATTTCATATCTATCTTAATTGAAAAGAAATGTGATCATAGATTTAAATCTAAAAGAAATATTAGAGGTCATTATATAAGATAAGCCTTCACCTAATCATTCTGGTCTATAAAGACCTCTCCTATCCAGTATCATATAGTATTTGTTTTTACAATTCTCCTCTGATCAGATGTATTATAGTTATTTGTATTTGTTTTGTTTTGTTTTCATGCTAGGCGAAAAGCTTTCCATCTAAATTTTGTATTTCCCCTTGCTTAGGATAGTACCTCACACACAATATGTACTTTTCCTTTATAAATGTTTTCTAGATAATATAGGCATGTCGGTTTTAACATATACATTCAGACTCAATCTGAACTTTTATTTCCCTATGTAGACACTGCTTATTAGCTGACTGTGTGGAGTTTTCCTACAACAATAATGGAAAGGTTGTAACAAATTGATATTGCTTCTATCTCAGAGAAATTTGTAGTTCAGCAGTAAAAGAAATCATTCCAGTGTGTGGATACTTTATAAACCTTTCAAGGGACAATAGGTTAGTGCTAAATCCTCCTATCCAGTAGAGATCCTGCTTAGGGGAATGGAGGCAGCTTCCCTAGGATGATACATACTAGTAAAGAAGAAACAGAGATGAGGAAGGATATCAGCATTTCTTAAGGCATGTGCCTTTTCCCTATTCTAGCCTTCCATCCTCTGTGTCTCTGCCATTTTCATTTCTATTCCCTTCCCTCTTATCTTCTTGTCTCCCTCCCCTCCAATCCCCTCACAGAGCTTTTCTCACAACTCCGTGCTCATCCATAAGACAAATCAACAAAACATTCCTGTTCTCCTCCCATTCCTTGACAACAGCCAGAAAAATAGCCAACCCAGCATCTTGTAGGAGGTCATCATTCCAAATGCTATTTGGGAAGCACAGGACAAAAAAAAAATGCACAGCTATATATATATATATAATCCACAGATATAATCCACAGGCTTCTCAGTAGCTGACAGACAGACAGGACAACGAACCTCCCTTTAGCACAGAGAAGCCAAGCCTGCTCAATTTCTGACACTTCTCTCCCTCTCTCTGGCTGTTACTATCTACTCCCTTCGAGAAAGCTCTCATTAGCTAATCCCTCTTAACTGAGCAAGCTTCCTTCTGAGTTACAGTTGGCAGGTGCTGCCTTTTAGAGCCCATATTTTCACAGTGAGCATCTGCAGCCTGTGTGGCTTCGTTCTGAAAGGGCCACCAAACCCTGACAGGCAGAGCTGTGCTATGTGCTTCCTTCTGAGCACAAATGATTATGGGTGAATCATTTATTCTGGATTAATATATACAGCTACATAATTCCTCTTGGCCAGTGCACCATGCAGTACCAGTAAGTAGAGTCTAAACTCCTCTTACCTTCCTCTTTGCTTTCCAATTTTCTCTTTGAGAACCCTCATTATACTGTCTACTTCCTCAGTCTCATTGCCATGGTAAGATTCTGTTTTAAAAAATGAAACTGATATCACTAAAAGTTTGCCTTGGGGGCAGCCAGCTAGGTGACTCAACGGATTGAGAACCAGGTCCAGAGATGGGAGGTCCTGAGTTCAAATTTGGCCTCAGACATTCTAATGGCCTTGGTCAAGTCACTCAATCCCCATTGTTTAGTCCTTACCATCCTTCTGCCTTGGAACCAATACACAGTATTGATTCTAAGACAGAAGGGAAGGGTTTTAAAAAAAAACTGAGTTTGGGGATTAGTCATGCCTACTTGACCTCAATTGGCCACTCTAATCCCAGAGTCTCTTAACCTATCATGGCCTAATGTCTTAAACTCCACCATCATAGATTAAGCCCTTTTAATAAAGGCATTTCCCCCTGTAAAAAAAGAGTCCTCTGAGAGATACTAGCCTATTAAGCTATTCTCAGCCATAAGCACTTCAGAATGAATTAGTTTGTTAACCATTTTCCAACAACAAACATATGAGAACAGGGTTTGCAAGAGAGCAAGGAAGAAAACAATAGAATTATAAGATTTTGGAGCTGAAAGGGACCTTGGAGATCATCTAAACTTTTTCGGTTTATAGATGTAACCCAGACTTTACCTAATGCCAGGATCATTGGCATAGAATTTTGGTGTGCAAAGAGGTCAAGCTACAGCCCACACAATGTTTAGAGTTCCCTATATTCTTAGGGTTTGGCCTTGACCTTAAATGGATTTCTGAAAAATAAACAATAAAATAAAAACAAAAAAAAACAAAAAAATAAACACACATAAACAAAAACATTAGAGGAAACCTCTATCTTGCTGAGAAAATTCAAGAGGATAGCTGAGAAAGGAGAAGACACTATAGCAGAGAGCATGTTGAATTATCTGAGCAGGGAGCTGAATAATGACTGAATGTTGCTGAGCTTCAAGTGGACAGTGGACAGTTCAACATGTTCTGGACAACAGTGTGGGGAAAGGCTAGGAGCAGGCAAAATCATGAGCCAGTTGTTCAAGGTAAGGACTAGAAGAAAGAAAAAGTGACCAGAAGGCCCTGAGGTTGGTAAAGAACACCAAAACCTCATCATTCTTCCCCACTCTTTCCATGCTCTTCCCTCTATCAGGAAAGCTGTTTTCTTGTTTGCCCGTTAATCCTTCATTTCCTACGTTTTCTTTCTAATTAAAGGAGAAGAGGTGAAAAACTACTTTTTCCTTCAATTTAGGGTGAATTATTCTCTATTTACTTTGAATGTCTGTGCTATTTAAGCTATTCTTAATGGTCATCAACCAAAGCTGTTGGCTTTTTTAATGTGTTGAGCAAGAACAAGAGGGGAATCAAAGTTCTTAAAGGGATTAAACACATTTTTCCTTTATCATCCAATGGGAGTAGGGGCCAGAGGTAATTAGAGAGTGAAAGTCTATGAAAATTTTTTTGCAATATATCAACAATTATTTGAGCCCTAGACTTTATGATTCTAGATGGTAATTAAGAAATGGAATTAAGAACTACACTGTTAGAAAAAGCTGTTTTTTTAGTATCTAAATACAAAATAGTATAGCAGGCTTCCCCAGCCTAGCTGAAAGCTGGGAGAGTGGGCACTACTTTATACACACATAAACTTTTGTGAAATTCCAATTTTGTGTGTGTGTGTGAGAGAGAGAGCTTTGGTCTGGCTGTAGTAGGCTAGCTATCATTTCTTCATACTATATAGAGCTCTGGTTCTCATATATGCTCCCTAGAAAGATGAGAAAACTGAAAGTCATAGAGTAGAAGTGGTCATTCCAGTAGTTCATAACAAAACATCTTGATTTTCTAGTTCAGCGCCTTTAGAGCATAGAACATTGTCCAGGAAAAGCAAGCCCTAAGGGCCATAAGTAGAAGGGCAGAAGAATGATACTGGTCATCTAGGGATCTAGTGAAGAATACTGTGGTAAAGAAGAGGTGTACTAAAGGTATGATGGGAAAACAACAAAGAAAACACTTGCCTATACCTTAATTCTTTACTCTGTCTGGCTTCCTTACAAAGACTTTTCCTGGTGAAAAATCTTTTGTAAAATCCTGCAAAAATCCTGGAGTGATTTGACATCTATTTCACCACCTCATTTAACAGATGAGAAAACTGAGGCAACCAAGGTTAAGTAACTTGCCCAGGGTCCCACAGATTGTGTCAGGGGCTAGATTTGAACTCAGGAAGATAAGTCTCCCTGAATCCTGGATCAACATGACACTGTTACTTCACATGAGTATACTACGTTCATCTTAAAGTTAAGGAAGCCAAAGCCCAAAGATTATGATGTAGACAATTCTCTAAAGCCAGCACCCTCTTTGTTCAAATTAAATATTAGGATGAAATGAGGCAATTGCAAGTCACTGAACATTTAACAAGGGAGGTTTACTATGCTTGAACCTAGCAAAGATATACAACATATGACTCTTAGCTTTTCTAGATGTGGTCCCCTCCTCTCCATTTGGAAACACCCTGGTCAGTCAGCATCAGGTTATAAAGATTAATGTAGTCTTGAGAACCCACTAAATCTAAAAAGTTCCAACCTCACACCAGGCAGCTGTGGCCAATCAGGATGTTTCAGAGCAGGAAGCTGTGTGAAGGACAAAGAAGCTCTTTTGGTCCTGCCACACTAAGTGAAGGTCACATAAGTCACAAATGGCCAAGCCCATCATGTATGGCACTAACTCTACCTCTTCCCATTGCAATGTTGTTTATCTTACATCAAAAGCTGCTCCATGATTGAAAATGAAGTACCTTGTAATCAGTCTGAGCAGCCAGCTAAGTCCACTCAGTCTTACTGCAATCACTTCAGGGAAGACGAGTCAGCCCCATTGTGGATGTTTGATGTGCCTGGCATTGGGTTGTCTGCATGTGAGAGTGTGTGTGTGTGTGTATGTGTGTGTGTGTGTGTGTGTGTGTGTGTGTGTGTGTGTGTGTGTGTGTGTGTAGAGTCCTGAAATCCATTTCAGTAGTGCAGCTGCTTTATCAAGGCTTTTCCCCAGGAAGTGATTTAGGCTAATGATTGTGAACATCAATGATTTCTTCTTAATTGGGACAGCTTTCAGTGTAAATTCCCCCTTAATGGTGGAGATCCATTTGGCAGGTGCCAAGTAGTGCTTAACCAAGTGCTAAATAGGTAGAAAATGCTCAATTCTGGCCTTTCTTAGTTAGTTGCCAAATACATTGAGTTTAAATGAGATCCTGAATGTATGAATTATTTAAAATATTTTTCTAATTACTGAAGAGATCCATTCCAGTTACCAGAGGGCTTGTTATAGCAGGTGCAAAGCTGAGGAAAAGAGAAGAAGGCCAGTAAGAGTAACTTTAATGATATCTTTTATATCCTTCAATCCTCCCATTCTGTTCCCATAGCACCTCCTCTCAATACCCACTCCCACTTTTTCTAGCATCTGCCTTTCTAATTAAACTATTACTCTAAACTAGTTCTTATTTGGAAATTATGCATTTATCAGATTGACCTTTTATCCGCTTCCTGGTATAAGGGCTAAAAGACCATATCAAATAGATAAGTAATGTGGTTATGACTCTGGACTATGAAAGGAAGTAAAAGGGATGGCATCTAGCACTATGGATAACGTACCAGGTTTGGATTTGGAAGAACTTGGGTTAGAATCTGGCCTCAGACACTTCTTAGCTATGTGGCCCTGGGAAAATGCATTTATTTTTCTTCTTATGTCTATGTCTATGCTCTCTCCAAAGTGGACAGTAATCCCTTCACTGCTAAATAAAATAGCCTTTTCCTCAGTCTTTACCTTTCTTGAATTTTTTTGTAGCATTTGACACAATAGATCACCTCCTCTTACATACTCTCGCCTCTTTGACTTTTCAAAACACATGTTCTCTCCTGCTTCTCCTCCTATCTACTGGACCATACCTTCCTTCATCAAATTCTCCTTTGGTGCATCTTCATCCATGTCATTCCGACTTACAAGATTTGTCCCCAAGGACCTGCCTGAGTCTTCTTATATTTTTTACTTTATACAATCTCATTTGATAATATCATCACCTCCAAATTACCTCAATGATCATATCATATAGATAATATACCTTATAGATATCTATATCTATGTTCTTTTTGGACAAAGATTTTATATACACACATATGTGTGCTTATATACATATACAAATACATTTAAAATTTATACACACATATATATATATATATATATATATATATATATATATATATAATTTCCAGCCCCAGCCTCTCCCAAGCTACAGTTTCACATCACCAATTGCCTTTTGGATACCTTGAAGTGTGTATCTCATAGGAATCTCAAACTCAACATGCCCAGAAAATAATTATCTTTCCCCTAAAACCTTTTCTTCTTCTAAACTTCTTTATCACTATCAAAGATATCGCCAATCTTTCCAATCACTTAGGCTCACAATCTCACAATCACTCCCCACTTTCACATATCTAGCTAATCTATCAACAAATCTTGTTATTTCTATTTTTATAACATCTCTTATTTATTTTCCTTTCTATTTGCTCACAGATACCACCCAAATTCATGATAGAATCATTTCTCATATGAACTATTGGAATGGCCTTCTAATTTGATTTCACAGCCTCACGTATCTCCATATCCCAATCCATTCCTCATTTAGCTGCCAACATAATTTTCTTAAAATACAAGTCTGACCCTATCACCCTTCTACACAATTAATTCAAGTTGTTTCCTATTACCTCCAGGATTAAATATAAAAGCATCTGTTTGGCATTTAAAGCCAGTCACAACCTTTCCCCTTTCTACCTTTCCAACAATACATATAATTCTCTTCCACATACTCCTGTGATCCAGCAATATTGGCCTATTTATTGGTCCTCAAAAAAGATGCCCCATGTTCTGTCTCCATTCTTTTGCACCGGCTATACTAAATGCATCAAATGCTTTCCTTCCTTAACCTCTTCCTCTGGGCTTTCCTGATGTCTTCCAAGTCTCAGCTCAAACACCACCCTCTATTCCAAACCAGGTGACCCTTCATTAAATCTTCTTGAATTTTTTAAAGTATTGTTTTCCTCTCAACTAAGGTCTATCAACCCCCCCCCAAATAGGCCATTCACTAGGAATTCCCTCTTCTCCCAACCTCCTCATCTCAGATAACAGATATTTTCCTCATTATCTCTTCCTCCACCTCATTAAGCATGAAGCAGAACCCCTTCTCTTTGGTAAGGAAAACTCCTCTAAACATCATCAACTCTCTAATCTTGTCCCGACAAATTGTTTTCCTACTGTCTATAAATATGCATCCTTAAAAATCCATCATTTTATCTATCCCATCCTAGACCTATCTTCCCTTTCTTGTCTAAACTCCTTGAGAAATTCATCTATACTAGATATCTGGATCAGCAATCTGACTTCCAACCCCATCATTCACCTGAAACTATTCTCTCTAAATTTATGGTGATCTCTTAGTTGATAAATCTAGTAGCTTATCTTAGTTATTATCTTTCTTTACTTCTTTACAACCTTTGCCATTGTCAATCACCTCTACCCCATTACTCTCTCCTTTCTCCATTTTCCTGACAGTTCCATCCTAGTCCTCCTCCTCTCAGCGTGACATTATCCTCCCAATCTTCTTTGCTTATTCTTCATCCAGGTCTTGCCTATGTGAAGACTGAATTTGGCTCTCCCCTGATTATAGCAATGAAAATGCTTAGCTCTTCCCTTATTGTGAAGATTAAATTATAACCTTTGTCTATTTTTAGATTTAATCCCCATAAGTATAAGCATGGTACTTAAAAGTTAAGTATGAAGATCTGCCCATTTTTAGATCTGGTCACCAAAAGTGTAAATATCCCACTTAATCATGAAGTGGGAGGTCTGTGACCTACATGTCATAATGGCTAATGAATCAGAATCAACTAACTGCCTTCTGGGCAGTCCTAGAACAGAGCGTCAACTATGATTGGTAGATGTGGAATTGGGGGAAGGCACAGAAAGTGATGCAAGAGAAAATGTCTTTAAAAGGGGCTGTCACTTCCTGTGAGGGGGAGTTCTTCATTTTTGGAAGTAGATATGGGGTTCTTGGAGTGGAACTTCCTGTGAGAATTCAATTCTTCATGCTTTTGAGTTGAGGCTGGTGAGGAGGGGCAGAAGGATCTGCTGACTGGACTAACACGTGGTGAGTGAAAAAGCTGGCTCTTTGTCCTGGATATTATCTAAATATACTAGACTTGGGAGAGACTTCCCCAAGTCCTTGGCTTTTCTGAGGCCATCATCTACGGACCAACTCCCCCGGGCTTGGTTTTGAGCCAGGGCCAGGAGTAAATTACTTAATGCTCAGGATAGATATCTTACTTTATCCTCTCTCTGATTTCTTGTCTCACTCTTTCTACATTTTGTAAATAAATTATAAATAAAATCTCTTTTGAATTAATTAGATGTCTGACAACCAAACTCTTAAATAATCAATTTTTTTAAATAATCCCCTTTCCCCCCTTACACCTACTAACCATAATTGCTCCCCAAGGTTTTATCTTAACCCTCTTTTTGTTCCCCCAAATCTCACTTGTAATTACACTAGCTGTAAATTATCTCAATTATCATTTCTATGAATATGATTGCCAGATATTTCTATCTAGCCTTGAACCACTCTGATGTATCTTTACACCATCAAGGCCCTGACATTAGGGCCCTGGGATCTTTAATTGAAGCATTGATCCTGTTGAAAAGGTCCTTGATATATGATGACAGAACTGGTAGGAACAGAAGAAATGAGCTTCCAACACTGACAGGAAGGAAATAGAAGCTAAATAGCAGACTTATAGGAAAAATCTCTTGAGTTCAGAAACCATTTCTTAAAGAGATATTCTTTGTATTCCCCACAGCACCTAGAGTAGGTCCTCAATAAAGATTTATTGATTCGATTTGATTCAAAGACAGCACGGGCTTTAGCACAGAGGACAATCATCTGTCTTTTGGTAGCAATCAATACAAAAGCTAGAAACAAACCTGGAGGGGAGAGAGGATCATATGATTGTCAAGATGGTGAAACAGTTGCTTTTCACTCCCTCCTGAAATCCAAAAACCTCAGAAAAAGGAAAGTATGCAAGATACAGGTTAATTAAAGCTGAATCTACAATATGAAGACAAATATTGCACAAGGCAAATGTCCTATAAAAGTTCCATAAAAATTACATGATATGTACAACCTATATCATATTATCTGCCTTTTTTGAGGATGGGGGAGGAATGGTAGGGAGGGGAATTTTTTTTATATCTAAAATGTTAATCCTAGTATTCACACACATTGTGTTCTCCTTTTACCAAATTCATTTGGTGTCCCAGGAGAGACAAGTACATGTGATCTCACAAGTGCTTCAGAGTTCAGCTGCAGGTACCCTGCCTCAGCCCTTCATATCAGCCACCCATGTCAGCAATCCATATCCATCATGACCTCTTTATATGGCAGACATTATTTCACCTAGCCATGAAAAATAACAGAGAGCAACTGGAGGAGGAGGTACAGAAGATTGAGGGAACCTAGAACTAGCCAGAAAGGAAAGATATTTTCCAGGGAAAAGAGAATCTGGGACCAGTTCTTTCCCCTCTGAGTTTTCCTTAGGCATTCACCCAGGCTAGATTCCTACACTCCCATTTTTACCACCACCCAAAAGTCGCAAGATGGCCAACCTCAGGGATATATATATATATGAATATATATATATATATATATATATATATATATACATATATATATATATGTATATAGGTATGTATGTGTGCAGTAGTGTCAGGAGGAGGGGCCAAGAGTAAGGAGGGGGAAAAGATAAGCAAAAATATTACAAGGTAAATTTGTCCAAAGGAAAAAAGGCAACTAGGTCTGTGGATCAAGCATTGAACCTGGGAAGACCTCAATTCAAAGCTGGTCTCAGATGCTTAACTACCTACATGATCCTTTGCAAGTCACTTTATCTTATCTGCCTTTGGTTTCTCCAAAACGAAGATAAAAATTGCCTGGACACCTACTCCCCCCAGGACTGTTTTGAGGATAAAGTGTGACATTTGTAAAATGTTTGGCAAATATTAAAATACTATATAAATGTCAGCTATTACTATAGAACAATGATTATGAAATCCATTTCATAAGCAGACAAATTATCAAGAGAGCCTCACATGGCAGCAAAAATGAGTAAAAATTCAAAAAAAAAACACAATGAACACAATGAAAATTATTTTACTATTAAGGAAAAGGAACTAAAATTCTTCAATCTAGATAAGAATTCTGCAGACTCCCCAGAAATTATGAGACAATAATAAAAAAAAAACACCAAAATAGTTCAATAGAGGATTCTAACTTGCATGAGTTACCTAAACTGAGTTTCTCTCACCATAACCCCTAGTATCTGGTGTGTCAGATGTGTGATTTGTCTCTATGGCTCTAGACAGATATGAGGTTTAATTATAACTATTCTCCAGTGAATTATGCACAGTAGCATATATTTCTCTCTGGGAATGCTCTTAATGAGAAGGATGCTAGAATCACAGCTTATACAGAAGAAAGGGAACCCCAAACCCCAAAGGACTGTATAACTGTATGAACCTAACTGAAACCATTCTGTCTCATGCTCACAACTCACATCACTCCATCACTACAGAATTATATCCATCAATCTCAATCACATTAGCATCTTGCTGCCACTAATTCCCATTTATAAATAGTCTCTGGTTAAGAGTAACCATTGCAAGCAGGATGCTACTTTCTGAAACAACCCTTATGTGTTGATTACTTCTTCATCTATACATTATAGTCTACTGCTTTTTTTCCATGTACTTCTGATGGCTAGTAATTTATTTTGGGGGATATAATTCAATATTTTTTCCTTTCCTTAAAATTTCTTCTGAAAAAATAATTTTCCTGAAATCTTCAAGCTACTTTTTTTTGAAATCTGTAGGACTGTCAAAAACCACTTCCCAATACAAGTCATATTCAAAATCTAGCCAAATATTTTTAAACATCCATTTTTATTGTAAGTTCCAAATATTTACATCCAATCTCTCACCCACTCATTGAAAAAGCAAGCAACATGATACTGTCTTCATTCATTTACATGTGAAGTCAGGTAAAATATATTTCCATATTAATTACCTAACAATAAAAAAGTCGGAAAAATAAAGTGAAAAAATATGCTTCACTTTGTATTCAAAACTTGTCCCTTCTCTTACTAGAGGTGGAGAGCATTTTTCATCCGTAGTCCTTTAGAATGGTTGTGGATCATTGTATTGATCAGAGTAGCTATCTTTTACAGTTGATTATCATTACAACATTGCTGTTAAGTGTACAATGTTCTCCTGATTTTGGTCACTTCGTTTTGCATCAATTTATAGAAGTCTTCACAGATTTTTCTGAAGCCATCAGATTTTTTTTTATAATGGACTCTGCAAGGATCATGCAAATTTGCAGCAGAAATAGCTTATTTAGTACATACAATAAAGGAAGCATGAACATAGAGGATGGGCATAAGAAGCTCTTGTGATCACACTTCCAAGAAAGATTATTATGATCTGATCTAGTGTTATACACAGAGGAATAAAGGTAGCCATGCTTTCTTCACAATTCAATTTAATTTCACTCAACATCTATTAAGGATTTACTTCTTGCCCTACTCTGTGTTAGGCAGTTGGTATACAGAGATTAAAAAAGAAAAAAATACCTTAAGGAGCTTACTTTCTACCAAGGAGACACAGTATGTTCACTAACAAGCCTAGCACTAAGAAAATTTGGGTGGAAAAGATCACTAACAATAAGAAAAAAAGGCATAATTGAGGAGGTGGCACTTGAGGATTCTGGGAAGTGGAGAGAAGTAATCAATGCATTCCAGGCATGGGAAATGGTTTGAGCAAAAGCCCAACGGCAAGAGTTGCAGTATATTAATCAACTGATTTGCCTGGAATAGAGTTTCTGAAAGGGAATAAAATGAAAACAACTGGAAAAGTAGGTGGAAACTAAATTGTAAAAGACATTAAAATTGCTCTACTAGTGTGTTTAGATTTTATTCTTTGAGAAAATGGAAAGCCTGAGGGGAGAGATGAAATGGTCAGACCACTCTACTTGATGAAGATAATTTTGTCACTTGTGTGAAAGAAGGATTTGTTAGGAGAGAGACTAGAATAAGGGGGAGATGACGTGGCATTGAATTGGGATAGAGCTTTTAAAAGGAGGCAATAAATATGGAATTAAAATTCAGAAGATTTGATAATTGATTGGAAATTAGAGGAAGAGAAGAATCAAAGATGACTGAGATTGCAAACTGAGGTGACAAAAACTGAGGGCAACATTAAAAAATAAGGTTAGAAAAGGTGACAAGTTGGGGATGAGAGGAAAGAAAGATAATGAATCCCACCTTAAAATGTTATTGGTGGATTCTTCCATTTCATCTTTTTTCCCTGGTATTAAGATATCTCAGCAGTATTATTTTAAGTTTCTTTAAGTTTTGTTTTGTTTTTTTCCCCAATTATAATAAAAAGTTTCCAATTAAGAATTTTTAAAATTTAGGCTCTTTCTTTGTTCATGGTTTTTAGATAATTCAATGATTCTTAATTTTTTCTTCAATTTGTTTTCTAAGATAATATATTTTGCTATGAGATACTTCATCTTATTTCTATATTTTCAGTATTTTGATTTTGTTTTAATATTCTTTGATATCTCATGGAGGACTGTCTCATGACTTCTATTTGGACCAATACAGCTTATAGAGAGTTTTTTGCTTTCACAAGGTTTTCTTCCTCTTGTATCAAGCTTTTAATTCCCTTTCCAATTCTTTCTTCTATAGCTCTCATTTCCTTTCTATTTTCCCCCAAATACTTTAATTTCATTTTTGAAATTTTATGAATTCTAGTAGAAAATGTCTCCAAATTGTGTTTTTCTCTATGACCTTGGAATCATTCTCTCCTTCTGGGTTTGTGTCTTGAGCTTTCCTGACACAATCGTGTCTGTTTTTTTTTTAATTGTTGGAATTCTTTTTGTTTGCTCATTTTAAAACTTATTTCCTGACTTTGGACTTGACATTAAGGTGGGGCTCTACACAACTCCAAAGGGAAGATTTTGGTTAATCTTATTGCTACTTGTTTGGGGGGGTTTAAGTATTGTATTATTTCAAGATATACAAGACAAGCTGTAAGCCTTCATTACCCATTCATTTTTAAATGATGTGACCTTTTTACTACTGTGAATTTTAAAACTATTCCACCCTAATCAGACCATTCTTTAGAAGATCTGATTAAGCTATTTCCTGATCAATATCAATGGAGATACTTGGAATAACAGAATCAGGTCTTGGAAACTCTAAATTCCCCACCCTTCTTTAGTTTAACAAGATTAGGAAGGTCTGCATCAAACTCAAGATTTAATTATCTGAGGAAATGACCTTCAACAGACATGTGCAAAAAAAGACAGACCTCTGGGCTGTCCTAAGTCAAGCTAAGTCATCATTGGTACAGATGAGATGCAGGAAAATGATGTAAAACTGTCTAAATAAGGCATGTCACTTCCTTCTCCTCCTCTTTACCTAGAGAGACGACTTTGGCTGGGCAGCGTGCTAACCATTCTGACATATTGGCATGGTGGCAACTATTGTCTGAGTTTGGTGGTGAGTTTTGCTCTGGAGCTGCTTTCAGGTTTGGCCATCTTAGCTGAGCCCCTTTGGAGGTCAGGCTTCCTTCCTCCTTCATATCCCAAAACCTTATCTCCTAATCATCCCACTCAGTACCAGCCAGGTGGGAGTGGAGTGGGGGAAGAAAGTCCTTTCCTTCTTCCATCTCCTTAATTTCCTCCATTATCAATTAAAACAACATAAAATTTCCAGCTGACTTGGTTTTTTCATTAGGATTTTATAAATTAAATCCTTTGTGACAAAAATAATTATTACATTCAGTCTCAGCCATAATTTTACCCTTTACACTACTTAAGTTGAATATCCAATTGTATTTTCTAGGTTATGTAGTATAAAATGCTCATCTAAACATTTTTTGTTTGGCCAAGCCAATTCTCCCAGTATATCCTATCAAATAGGGGGCTCTTTCCAAAAGAGTTTATGTTCTAGACTACAGAACACTGCATTATTGGATTATTGGATTAATTGGATTATTGGATAATTGGATTAATTAACCATATCATATTCTTCCTTGTCTATATTTGTTCCACTGATCTGCTTTTCTAGTTTTAAATTAATAACAAATAGTTTTTCTAAAGTTAATTTTTAGTTATTTATAATTTAATTTGAAGCGTAGAAGAGTCATTCCCCCTTCTTTCATACTTTTTTCATTATTTCTGTTGACATTATAGAGGTTTCATCCTTCTAAAATCAGCTTTGTCATTACTCTATCTATATCTATGAAGTACAATCTTCATAGTTTGATTGACATAGTACTAAGACTGAAACTTGATTTAAATAGTGTCATTTAAAAATTATATTCAAGCATTCTGAACACATTACTCTAATAATTTGTTTTCCTTTATTTTCTTTAAAATGTTTTATTTAATTTATCTAAAACCATCAGCAAACATCATCTGCAATGAGCATAAACTAGATGCATTCCCAATAAGATCAGGAGTGAAACAAGAATGCCCATTTTCGCCTCTACTTTTTAACATTGTACCAGAAACACTAGCAGTAAAAATTAGAGAAGAAAAAGAAATTGAACGTATTAAAATAGTCAATGAGGAGACTAAGCTATCACTCTTTGCACATAATATGATGGTCTACTTAAAGAACCCCAGAGAATCAAACAAAAAGCTAGTTGAAATAAACAACAACTTTAGTAAAGTTGCAGGATACAGAATAAACCCACACAAGTCATCAGCATTTATATATATATATATATATATATGTATATATATATATATATATATATATATCCAGCAAGAATAAGAAAGAGAAATTCCATTTAAAATCACCCTAGACAATATAAAATATTTACGAATCTGTCTGTGGAGACAAAAGCAGGAACTATATGAACACAACTACAAAACACTCTACACACAATTAAAACTAGATCTAAACAATTGGAAAAACATTGATTGCTCATTGGCGGGACAAGCTAACATAATAAAAATGACCATCCTACCCAAACTTATTTATTTATTTAGCGCCATACCCATTGAAATACCAAAAAACTTTTTTACTGAATTAGAAATAACCATAACAAAGTTCATTTGGAAGAACAAAAGATCAAGGATATCCAGGGAAATCATGAAAAAAAAAATTTGAAGGAAGGTGGCCTTGCAGTACCAGATCTCAAACTATACTATAAAGCAGTGGCCATAAAAACAATATGGTACTGTCTAAGAAAAAGAAAGGAAGATCAGTGGAATAGACTTGGGGTGAGTGACCTCAGCAAGACAGTCTATGATAAGCCCAAATATCCCAGCTTTTGGGACAAAAATCCACTATTTAATTTTAAAAAATGCTGGGTAAATTGGAAAACAGTGTGGGAGAGATTAGGTTTGTATCAACATCTCACACCCTACACCAAGATAAATTCAGAATGAGTGATTGACTTGAACATAAAGAAGGAAACCATAAGCAAATTAGGTGAACACAGAATAGTATATATGTCAGACCTTTGGGAAAGGAAAGATTTTAAAACCAAGCAAGATTAGAAAAAAATCACAAAATGTAAAATCAATAATTTTGATTACATCAAATTAAAATTTCATTCTGTTAGAAATGGTCCTTTTATGCTTGTGCTTTTTAGAATTTTTAACATGAGGAAATGCTTTTGCAATGACTCTTTTAAAAATTCTATTTTTAATAAAATTATTTTATTTCATTTTCTAATATTGAACCATCCATGCATTCTTGGTACACATACAACTTGGTCAAAGTTTTTTTTTTTATTTTTTTCCATATTATTAAGTTCTTGCTTACAATTGCAATTCTTTAATGTGGTCTGCCTATTAAGTTCAATAAGTATTTAAAGTTAACCTAAATAATGTGAAATGATCCTCCTAAATATTAATAATAAAAAATAATAATTTCAGATATTAAAATAGTTGACAAAAAAAACATTTTGTTTTGGGGATTTGGGTAAAAGATAAAAGAAAGGTTAGGTATTCAAAGATAAATTTTTTTAATTGACATGGTTCTAGCAAAATAACGTAGGAATGCTGAAGTTCCAAAAGAGCAAACTGGTGAGTAAAAATGAAGTCAATAAATGTTTTTCTTTTTTATTATTATATTGGGGGAAAGTAAAGGCTATTAGATGATAAGATCACCAATTGCTTTTGTTGTTTTTGTCATGTACAACTCTTCATGTCCCCATTTGGTATTTTCTTGGCAAAGATACTGGAGTAGTTTGCCATTTTCTTCTCCAGCTCATTTTAGAGATGTGGAAACAGAGGCATCATGTTAAATTACTTGCCCAGGGCCACACAGCTAAGTGTCTAAGGACAGATTTGAACTCGGGTCTTCTGGATTCCAGTTCTGGCATGCTATCCTTAGCATATTACCTAACTATAGTCAGTGGTGGCTATGAATGGAATGATAACAGAAAACAGAAAATAAATATGCAATTTTTTTCTTTGTTTCTGCTTTATCTGTTAAAGTGAATGACATGTGTAATGGATATATCAGAACAAAAATAACAGATAAGTAAGGAGATGCTAAGAGAGTACTTAATTTCACTTAATGAAGTCAAGCTACCTAGGTCAGGTGAGCAAAATTATTTGGCCTTAGAAGAACAAGGAAATGTGGTTTCTGAGTAATATCTTCAGATTATAAAGGTTTCTTCCCTCAAAATGAACTTTGTTAGTAATTTTGTCAGCAATTTTTGAAAGAGCATGCTGAACAGGAAAGATGCCACAGGACTAGAGTAAGGCAAATGCCCTAGTTTCTCCAAATGGAATCAAAAAGAATTTATAATAATTAATCTCAGTGAGATTGACTTCCATTTCTTCAAAATTTTTCCAATTAATTATTCATTCATTGTTCATCCTTCCTTTTGAAAAGGGATAATAACATCATAGGGTGCTATCTTGACTTGCCCACAAATTGGATTTATTATTTTTTTATTGATTACATGGGTCGAGGGGATATGCTTGGGGATGTAGACTCTAAATGAACATCCTAATGCAAACACCAACAACATGGAAATAGGTTTTGATCAAGGACACGTGTAATATCCAGTGGAATTGCGCACCAGCTATGGGAAGGGTGGTGGGAAGGAAGGGAAGGAAAGAATATGATTCTTGTAACCAAGGAATAATGATCTAAATTGACGTAATAAATAACTTACAATGTAAAAAAAGATCCACAAAAATTAAAAATAAAGAAAATAACATCTTTATTTCTAAAATTTCCCCTTCTTCTCTCCCCTGCTGTAAGAAGTCAAACAATTTGATCTAGATTATGCATGTGTCATCATGCAAAATATATTTTGTTCCATATATTTTTAATGTTTCTCAAAAATTATCAAAGGGAATGGATCAAAGACACCTAAGGAATGTTTTAAATGTGTATGGAAATATGTTCCCCAATCTCATCAGGTTTCCCTTTACTTCACCCTTGAAGAGATTTCCTGCTATTCATTTTATGGGCTTGAAGAAGAAAAGAGAGTCCTGTTCACACTCCAGTTTTCTTTCTAAATACCCAGAGCAAAAGATTACCTTGCCAATACTGCTGCAACAGCCAGTCAAGTTTGAGTGAAATGAAAACTAGGGTTGTTCATAAAGAAAAGTGGAAATGTATACAAAGTCCAAGAACACTATCAACCTAGTACAGATAATAACAGGAGAAGTGAAGGTGGGAACCCACCATGCAAGACTTGGGACTGATAAGATAAAAAAAAATACCAGGGAACATATCGAACATGAGATCAAGAGGTGTCATCTCTGGCTAGTTGATAAATGGGCAAAAAATAAGGACAGGTTTTGGATGAGGAAATCAAAGTCATTTATAGATATATGAAAAAATGTTCTAAATCACTACTGTTTAGGGAAAAAACAAAACAATTCTGATGTATCATCTCACACCCATAGACTAGCTAAAATATTGGAGGGGATGCAGAAAAATGGAGAATCAAATACATTATTGGTGCAACTGTGAACTGATCCAACCATTTTGGAGAGCAATTTGGAATTACGCCCAGAGTGTTATAAAACTGTGTATGGTCTCAGACCCAATGATACCATCGTCAGGTCTATTTCCCAAGGAAATAAGGGGAAAAAAGGGGGAAAATTATGTGTCCCAAAATATTTATAACAGCTCTCTTTATGGTGGCAAAGAACTGGGAAGCAAGGAGATGTCCATCAACAGGGGAATAGCTAAACAACTTGTAGCATATGATTGTGAAGGAATATCATAACACCATAAGAAACAATGAGCAGAATCAGGAGAGTGTTGTACACAACAGTAATATATGATGATTGGTTGTGAATGATATAATTACTATCAACATGACAAGGATCCAAGATAACCCCAAGAGACTCATGATGCAAAAAGGATATCCACTACTTTTATAAGGAACACAGTTTGAATACAAATTGAAACATACTATTCTTTACTTTATTTCCTCCATGAATTTTTCTCTAGTGTAAGCAATATGTATCTTCTTTCACAACATGACAAACATAGAAATGATTTACAACATAATATATATACAACCTATATCATATTATCTGCCTTCTTAAGGAGGAGGGAGAGCTGAGAGGGAGAGAGATAACATGAATTGCAAAATATCAAAAAATGAACATTAATAAATTATATTGACATGTAATTTGGAAAAAATAAAATGTATTTTAAAAAGAGAGGTAAGAGCAACTCAGTAGCTCAGTGAATTGAGATCCAGGCCTAAAGATGGGAGGTCCTAGTTTCAAATCTGGCCTCAGATACTTCCTAGCTGTGTGACCCTGGGCAAGTCACTTAACCCCCATTATTGTTAAAAACGAGAGAAAGAGGTGTCATCTCTGATATTATTATGCTATCCCTTTACTTCTTCAGAACAGTTGTCAAACAAATCTTGGCGGATTCAAAATTTACCATATCTTTTCCATTCTTCTACTTTTCTTCCCTTCTACCATCAAGGAGCAGGTATGAGGAAGGGGAAGTTGATCCTATTTCAGTGCAACTCACAGCTTGCTATTCAAAAGTTCTTTACATTCTGTGCCTTATGCTACCACTTACTATTTGCTGTGTTTCATTAAATCATTCATCTATTAAGAGTGAATTTTCTATTCCTATGGATATGGAGAGATGAAGAGTAGAAGAGTCCAAATGGGGAGAATGGGTGCCCAGAACCAAAAATATGAGAGAATTTTCCATTTTGTGAAATTTGAGAATATTGCAAGTCAACCTAGGTCTACACAGAAGCTGAGGAGTTGGAGGGGCAGAAATAGATTATAGACATGTAGTTAGAATGCCATCTGATGCCTAATGGGATGATAGGGTGACAACAGCTTGCCCTTTTCAGGTTATAAGAAGCTATGCCCTGATTGCTCTTTGACAAAGCCACTGAGTTGGTAGCCCTAGAGTAGCACTACCAGAAGGCTAAAAATATAATACACCTCCTAGTTACTTACAGTAGGACCTTGTTTTACAAGGGAATTCAGGTCCATGTGATTGGTAGTCTAAAAAAAAGGCAGAAAAATACGTAAAATCATCATTTTTAATTACATGCTTAATCCATTCCGTTTTCCAAAGCAGGGTAAAATCTCATAGCACTTCACCCAATCACACTCATTCTCACTCTGAGAAGCATTTGTGTAAGTCATTATATTGTTTTACAGCAAGCATTAGCTCCCAGCCTTCTCATTTGTAACAAGTCGTGTCTGCTTCTCTTTGTTTCATTAATGCTACTTAGTTATTAATAATGGCCCCAAAGTATAAGAGGAGTGATGCTGGTAGCTCAAAGAAGCCCAAGAAAAGGTATAAAGTTCTTAAACATATTTGTATAAGAAATACTTTTTAAATAACAGGGTCCACTATTATGTGCAATTTTCAACTTAAAGGGTCTTGCAACATATCAGGCATGAGGTCCTACTTGTAATCAATTATGTAACAATCATGAGAATTTATTTTTCATGTAGTATATAATTTCTATTTAAAAGCCATAGATTGGAGAGAATTTTGGTGTATGCCTATGTCTGGGTTCTGGGTCAGAGACTCTGGTTTTAATATTTTCTTTGTCCCTGGGAATCTCAATGAATATCTTCCTTTTAACAGCATTTGTATAATAGAAAAGTGGGACAAGGATTCTCTTCCTATATGACCCTCATCATATGAGGATGAGGAGGGGTAGATAATTTGACTGGCCATCTCCTAAATAGCTATTTACCAAGTAGAGATATTTTGGGATGCTCAAAGAGGGACTGAATAATGAACTTCCGAATTATATGTATAGATCTCCCTGATTGAGTTTCACTCTTTGGTCACTGAGGGGGGCTACGAAAATATCAGTCTTGGTTAAAATGCTAGCCTAAGTCGATAGAAGAATAAATTGATATTCTTACACAAAAACCAGTCTTTTGAAATAATTTTCACATTCTCAACTGTCAAGGTCCATCATGTTCTCCTCCTTGAAATAACCTTAGACTACTTTGATCCTGATTAATATGTCCCTTCCTAGTATCTATACCACACATTCTAACATTTGCTCTCCTACTGCATTAAACGATAGTGAGAGAAGTTGAGCAGGCTAATTAGAATCAAATCATGAAGGGTTGTGAATGCTAAGATGACAGATTTAAATGTTATCTGAGAGTAAGGATCTGGGTATGAATCCTACCTCTAATGTTTACTGTCTATGTGACCCTGGACCTTTCATCCACTTAACCTCTCTAGACTTCAGTTAGCTCATCCGGAAAATGGAAGTCATGAAGAAGATAACCTCTAAGATGCCTTCTATCTCTAAATCTATGATCCATAAAGTTTTAGAAGATGAATAGTACTGATAAGTCATCTGGTCCAATGTCCCTATTTTACAGAGGAAGACAATAAGGTTCAGAAAAAGGTAAGCAATTTGCCTAAGGTTATGTGGCTTGCTAGGGGCATTTATAGGTTTTTGAGCAGGAAAAAAAAAGGGCATTCTAGTAAAACTCATTTTTGATAAGGTACTGACACTGGAAAGCTTTCTCTTATGAAGAATGCAAGTTGGGAAATGCCTGCTCGTTAGTATTCCAAGACACAGCTGCATCTTTCAAGCCTGATTAATACTTAATGTGATTGTCTTCAAAATCCGTCAGCATTTGGCAGAGATCAGGAGAGTGCTAGTGACAGAAGCACAAATATTTGTATTAGGACTATGCAGTCTGCTGAGGTTATATGATTAATAAGTTTTGCCTGGCCACCCACAGAGATTTTGTTTTCCAATTTTTCCTGCAGCAGTGTTAACCAAAGTGCTAGAATGGTGGCGAGAAAAGGGTTTTGTGAAGAGAAGAGATGGAGTTTTTTGCATGTGTAGCTTTAGGGTCCTTTTTCTTTTTCTTTATTTTTAATTATTGAAAGGGTAGCCCATTGCTTAAGGGAACTGACTGACAAATTAAAAAAAAACTCACAAATCCTGTTGGAACAAGAGCAGATACTCTCAAAAACTGAATTCTATCAAAACAGACATCCTCTGAAGAGAGGAAAAAATGCCAAGAAAGTCCTTGAAAAAAATTAAAATAAATAAATAAATCAGAGAGGGGAATAAGCAGAGAGGTATGATTTGGCTTCTGGGAGAATAATAAGAGAGAGTTATTTTTTTTCAAAGATGAAAAAAAAATACTAGATGCTATGATTTCAGTGAATCAAAAAAACACACACAAAATATTTCTGAACATGAAGCAACTTCCCCAAAGGAGGTTATAGAAAAGAGATTTATTGATTGGGCCAACCTATAGTAATAATTAGCACAAGAAGAATTTGATCATCTCATTTTAAAATTCTGACCTTGCACTTTGCTAGGTCCTGTGATTGCAGAGATGACCCAGAGAAATTACTTTCTTAGCATTTGAAACTGGGAAAGGGAAGATTCCTAAAATAGTATCAGGGAGTAGTAGTAGCCTTGGGGTCAGGAAGACCTAAGTTTTAGTCCAGACTCTGATACATTGTGGTGAAAAGGAATTAGAAGACCTAAATTCAAACCCTCCATTTTCATTGCCTATGTCATTTTGGGTCATTCATTTAATCTCTCTGATAAAATGAATATTTTAATCTTTTTGTGGCACTATCTAGCTGCTTTCCCAAATCCAACTGTATTTTTAGGTTGTGTCCTCAAAGAATGACTCAGTGTTTTTCCCCTCAGAGAATTAGGGGTAATCCTGAAAGACTAAAGATTTATAATACATTAAGCTTATGAGCCCCCATCCTATATGCTCCCCTTTATCAATCAACCAGTACAACTCTATTTGCTTTGAGAAAAGGAATTTACTGAAAAGGCCTATTAAGAACAGATGTTACAAAATAATCCTCCTCCCCTGCAACTTGGAAATATACTCTGTTCCCTTGCACACACAAGTTCTATAGGTAGAGTGGACTCAAACTTAAAGTAAAATAATAGTGAGATACACATTTAGAGAACACATGTGGCACAGGAATTATTCATATTTCCTAGTGACTCAGAATCTTTTTCTCCCTTTGTAAAGACCTCATAAAATTTTCCCACAGGTGTAAAAAGAAGTGTGTTGGTGCCAATTCTTACCAGTCCATGAGAGTCAATTGTTAAATTTTTAGTGTTAGTAGTTGCACTTTGGAACTTATCAAATGTATCAAATCAGGGCTTGGTTTATTGTTTTTCTTATTGACTAGACTTAAGAAAGTAATAAAGAAAGCAGTTTACAGATTAAATTTAAAAATGTGCCATAAATACATTTTTTACATTTTATTTTACCACATTCTTTTAAAAAATTTTTTCCATTATTCCAATACAAATTTAAACATAAGTTTTCCAAAGTTGCATGATTTATGTTGTCCCCCTCTCCTCTTCCTTCCCCTCTCCTGGGGTTGACAAGCAATTCTACTGGGTTACACATATATTATCACTCAAAACATATTTCCATATGATTCATTTTTATAAGAGAATAATCTTATAAAACCAAAACCCCAAATCACATATCCAAATAAATAAGTGATAAATCATGTTTTTATCTGCATTTCTACTACAACAGTTCTTTCTCTAGATATGGATATAAATACATTTTTTAATAGAGTCTGTTGTTAAACATTTACCAGCACGTGCCTGGGTATAGCTCTCTGCTGGGTATTAAGTGTCAGTGCTTTCCTGGAATCTCAAGCCAGCATTTCTCTCTCTCACAAGGAGTCACAAGGAGTAGCCCCAACCACTCTTACACATTTTTCACAACTATCTTTAGGTACTGCTTCTATCATAGATCATTTCTGCCCTAGCTGACTCTGCTATCTTCTTCAGTTGCTAGTAGAACTTCAGATGTCTTTGCCAGAAAATCAGAATCACCTGAATGTACAAGGTTTCTAAATGGATAATTCTATTTCAAGATACTCATTCATCTAAGATGAATAAGAGGATATATCTGCTCATAGATCTTTATCCCTCTCCTCCTCAGAAGCTAACAGTAATTCTGGTTTCCTGCCATCAAGGTTTCTCTGATTCTGAAGGAAGCACCTGTTAGTAATACTGTGCTGTGAGAGCAGAGTCAAGATGGCCATGTAGAAGCAGCAAAACTTCAGACATCTGAAAACCCTTCCTTACCAATCACAAACTGAATGCTCCTGGGAGACTGAAAATCAAACCTAACAACAAGACAGAACCAAGGAAACCTCCTGCTGGACTCAATTCAAAAGGTATGCCCTCCTCCCCACAAAAGCTGGAATCTGAGAACACTTGGGTTTAAGGGGAAGGCAGAAGGAAGGTCCCAGGACCTCTCCCCCCACCCACCTAGAGCGCTAAACCTCCAGCCCCAGCAGGAACCTCTGGGTGGGAAAAGTTGCTAGTCTGGAGAGTATACCTTGCAGGCAGGGCTGTGCCAGATTCAGAGCAGTGAATACAGGCAGCGGGGAAGGAGCTGGAGAGGGAGTGCAGAGCGGGCAGCCTGGTCAGAGCAGCGGAGACTCTCCATATTACTCCAGCCTTCCAGGAGGTTTTGACCTCAGAGCACATCCAGGATATGAAAAAGTGTTCTACATCTCTTATAGTCAGAGAAATGCAAATCAAAACAACTCTGAGGTATCACCTCACACCTAGCAGATTGGCTAACATGACAGCAAAGGAAAGTAATGAATGCTGGAGGGGATGCAGCAAAGTTGGGACATTAATTCATTGCTGATGGAGTTGTCAATTGATCCAACCATTCTGGAGGGCAATTTGGAACTATGCCCAAAAGGCACTAAAAGAACGTCTGCCCTTTGATCCAGCATAGCACTGCTGGGTTTGTACCCTGAAGAGATAATAAGGAAAAAGACATGTACAAAAATATTCATAGCTGCTCTCTTTATGGTGGCAAAAAATTGGAAAATGAGGAGATGCCCTTCAATTGGGGAATGGCTGAACAAATTGTGGTATATGTTGGTGATGGAATACTATTGTGCTCAAAGGAATAATAAAATGGAAGAATTCCATGGGGACCAGAACAATCTCCAGGAATTGATGCAGAGTGAGAGGAGCAGAACCAGGAAAACATACACAGAGACTGATACACTGTGGTACAATCGAATGTAATGGACTTCTCCATTAGTGGCAGTGCAGTGACCCTGAACAACTTGGAGGAATCTATGAGAAAAACCACTATCCACATTCAGAGGAAACTATGTGGGAGTAAAAACACCAAAGGAAAACAATTACTTGAGTACATGGATCGAAGGGATATGTTTGGGGATGTAGACTAAATGAACATCCTAGTACAAACATCAATAACATAGAAATAGGTTCTGATCAAGGACACAAGTAATACCAAATAAAATTGCATTTTTGCTTCAGGAAAGGTGGGTGGAGGGAAATAATATGATTATTGTAACCAAGGATTAATGTTCTAAATTGACTAAATAAACTAATTCAAAAAAATATAATACCATGCTGCCTTTGAATCTAATTTTATTCCCCAGCATAGTCTAGTATAGCAGTATAATCTAGGGTTACTTTCCTTTCTCAAGAATGCTTGAAAGTTCTCAATTTTGTTAAATATACATTTTTCCTTCATGAACTTATGGTTGCTTTTATTGGGTAGATTATTATTGGTTGTAATCCTAGCTCCTTTGTCTTCCAGAATATCAGATTTCTCTACTCCTTTATACTGGAAGCTGCTTAAACTTGTAATCCTGACTATGGTTCCACAGTATTTAAATTATTTCTTTCTGACTGCTTTCACTATCTTCTCCTTGTTCTGGGAGTTATGAATGATGACTATATTTCTGGTAGTTTTCATTTTAGTGTTTATTTCAAGAGGTAACTATAAAATCTAGGCAGTCCTTTATTATTTCTTGAACTATAATGTCTAGGCTCTTTTATTTTACTCGTAGTTTTTAGTAGCTCAGGGATTCTTAAATTCTCTCACTTTAATCTATTTTCTAGTCAGTTATTTTCCCTATGAGATCTCACAATTTCTTTTATTTTCAGTCTTTTGACTTTATTTTCTTCTTTCTTTATATATCATGAAGTCATTAACTTTCAAATGAACAATTCTAATGCTTGGAATATTTTCTTCTGTGAAGTTTGTTACCTTTTTTTAAACCATTGAGCCAATTTTGATTTTTTTTAAGGAATAGATGTCTTCAGTATTTTTAATCTTTTTTTTTTTTGTTACTTAGTCATTTTTAGACTCTTTGTGACCCCATTTGGGATTTTCTTGGCAAAGATACTGGAGTGACTTGATATTTCCTTTTCAATCTCATTTTATAGGTGAGGAGACTGAGGCAAATAGGATTAAATGAATTGCCCAGAGACACAGAGCTAATAAATATGTGAGGCCAGATTTGAACTCAGACTAGTTTTCCTGACACCAGGCCAGACACTATTCACAGTACCACCAAGATGCCCCAAAGCTCTTTTACCAAGCTATTGATTCTCTTTTCATAATATTCTTGGCATAATTCATTTCCCAGTTTTCCCTCTATTGCTTTTATTTTATTTTTAAATTTATTTTCTTTTTGCCGTTTTTTTAATCTTTTTTTTATTTTTTTTCTTTAGCTCCTCTAGGAAACCTTATTGGACTTGTTTCCATTTTAATCTCAGATACTTACTAGCTGTGTGACTCTGATCAAGTCATTTCACCTCCTTTCCTCAGATGCAAAATGAAGATAATAACAGTACTTACCTCCAAGGGTAGTTGTGAGGATAAAATGAGACAATATTGTATAAAAAACTCAATAAACCTTAAAGCACTATATAAATGCTAGCTGTTATTATTATTATACTATTTTGTGACCATCAAGCTATATTGCTTAATCTCTATGTTCCTTGAACTACCTAGAATTTATCTATTAAGTCATAGATGGGTGGGGAGAATTATCATATTGGGAATTTCCATCACAGAAGTTAGTATATTCATATATTATTTCATATACATATTTCCATGTATTGATGTGGTCTACACATTTATCATTTTTCATTATAAGATAGTAATCCATCATAATACTATAATGCATTTTGCTTAGTCAATTTCCTACTATAGGGCATTTGGATAGTTTCCAATTGTGGCCATTATAAATTATGATCCTGTGCTTATCTTTGCACACATTTTTCCATCTTGGGTTATTTTTTTTAATGTATTCTCAGATCAAATTGTATGTCAGATTTACAGCTCTTTATACATATTTCCAGATTCTCTTCTAGCAAGACCAAATCAATTTGCATTGCTTACAACTTGAATCAGTGTACCTCTTTCTATAGATCTTCCCTTCCCTCCATTAGGAGTGCAATTGAGATTTTATCATTTTTTTTTTAATTTAGCTTTTCACGTTTAATGATCTCATTGAAAGGCAGTATGATGTAGTGAATAGAGGATTTAACCTCGGAATCAGGAAGACCTGAGTTCAAGTGTTATCTCTGCCACATTCTAGCTATATATATAATTACAGGCAATGCTCTTGACTTTCCAGAGTCCCAGACAAGACTCTATCATTATCAATGGAGGGAATTTTCACAAAAAGAGTTTCCTAAACTGATGAATTCACAAGTCTGGGGGTAAATAGGTGCATCACAGTTTCTCAAAAATGTTTTAATTCATATTTAGGATCATCAGTCTAGCGTTGAAAGAGACTTTAGTCTAAATCTCTTTCCTACTTACAGATGAGTAAACTAAGACCTGGAGACTTAAGTAATTTGCCCAATTTAATACAGGAAGAACCAAGATTCAAATTCAAACTCCAAGTTTAATGTTCATACCATTGTACCAGCTAATGGCAAGTGAATTTATATATATTGTAGTTGTGATGATTTACTGTTTGCCCTTTATTCTTTTTAAGTGCTATATTTATTCTATGTGAACATTTACCAAAAGGAATCTAGGACACGTTTTACCTTTCAAGTTCATTTCAATTCAATATCCAATAATGGTATGCTGGAAAGCATGCTGGACTTCAGGTCAGTCTGAAAACTGATTTTGTTACTTGCTAAGTCAGTCTGCTCTTAACCTCTCTCAATCTCAGATTCTACATCATAAAATTAGGAGGTTGGACAGATGACTTCTAATGTCCTTTCAAATTCTAAGCCCATTTTCTGATGATACTATTAAAGGCGTTATATACCAAACTGCAACACATTCTAAATGAGGAATTACACAGAAGTAGCAGAAAAAATGTCACCAGAGTATGTCTGGAAAGAACAGTGGGCTAGTCATATAGCAAGAGTGAAAAGCAACTACTATGTATTATCCATTGCGCTAAGTACTGGGATATAAAGACAGAAAAATAAACTTTGCTTTCAAGTACTTTAAATTCTAGGAGGGAGTTGGGAGGCAGAAAATAGCCTTTATAGTTAAACAAAGTAAGATAAACTGGAGATAAAAGCAAAAGGAAGGCACTAACATTAAGAGAGGTTAGATAGAGTTATTATTGGTTTTTGTTGTTTTTATTTTGAGACAGCATCTCATTGTCTCACCCAGGTTAGAAATACAGTAGTCACTCATAGTCAGAAGCTTTGACCATTTCCAACCTGGGTTGGTTCATCGTTCCTTAGACAGTCTAGTGCCACACACACAGACACAGACACAGATACAGGCACACACACACACACACACACACACACACACACACACACACACACACACACACTCTTGGGAACTTGCCTTATTAATGCCAGATAGTATTGGACACCCAATTAACATAATCCATTGTAGATCAGAATTCCTGAGCTCAAGCAATCCATCAGCCTCAGCCTCTTCTGTAGTAGGGATTATATGTAGATATGTACCACTATTCCTCACTCAGAAAGGCTTTTTGCAGAAGGTAAGATTTTCACTAAGAATTGAGTAAAGCCAAGAGGTAGAAGTAAGGAGAGAGACCTAAGCTTAGAGGACAGTCAGTGAAAATGCCTGGTGTAGGGAATGGAATGTCATGTGTAAGGAACAGCAAGAGACCACTGTCATTGGATCATAGAATCATTGGATCATAGAAAGGATTAAAGCATAAAAAAACTAGATAAGTTATCTTTTAAAATTGAAGTTTTCTTATTTGGTATCATTACTTTAAAAGTTGTATAGATGCCTTTTGTTTTATACTATAGTCATGTCTCATATAGCAAGTACCCCTCCAAAAATTAAATCTCCCATGTGACAAAGAAAAACTCCATTAAAATTAATCAATCCATTTACTCTATGTGACAATTATTATACTATTACCCACCAGAAGTCTCCTCCCTCTCTATCAAGGGGAGGAAGTGAATTATATTTCTTTAGAACTAAAATTCATCATTAAAATGAATCAAGAGTTTGGCTGCATTTTAGTGTTGCCTACATTTATAACAATGTAGTCATTGTACATAATGTTCTCTTAGATCTAATTATTTCCTTCTATGTCAGATTATAAAGATTTCTCTTACTTAATTTTCATCACTTCTTTTTGCATGACATTACTACATTATATTACTGCTACAGTCTATTTGGCTCATTCTCTCATCTATGAGCACCTACTTTATTAGCAAGATTTTAAGACCTGGTCTCATGAATTTCCATTTTTTTTATTCCTCTCTAGAGAATTTACCCAATTATATTGATTGCTTCCTCTTACTCTCTTAGTGCCAGTGTTGCACCTGATTTTGTTTCTCATTCTTGATATATACTTAGACATTATTTTTCTGGTCATAAGCATAGTGCCTGGGGTACCAACAACTTACAGAAGTAACTCTCAAGGAATAGTTATGTCAGTTTTAAGATGTTCCTACTCCTGTTTTTATCTCTACAGCTATTGCTTATTTCCTCTTGATTTTTCTTAAATAAGTAGCTAAGTAGCACAATGGAAAGAGCATTAGATTTGGATTCAAAAAGTTTGAATAAATTAAATTATTTAATTTGAATTAGCTTCATTCCTTCAGCTGTTTAAAAAATAGTATCATAATAGCACCAAACTCATTGGATTGTTCTGAGAATCAAATGAGATAACATATGAAGTTATTTATGAACGTCAAAGTTCTATATAAATGATATCTCTTATTATTGTTCTAAGAGTCTGTAAGAGCACAGAATTACTTCAAAGTAAACATTTAATGAAATGCATGGAGAGGAAAATAGTATCAAGGAACTTCCCTCAGAAACCTAGGATGAATTCTCTACATATCAAGGGGAAAATAGGCACACATAGAAAATGTAAGTTAAGAATCAGCATATTGGAAGCACTTGTGAGAGGCATTCACATGGAAAATATGTATGATCAGGGTATACATGTGAAAGGAAATACACATAGGGAACTCATGTGTCAAGGACACACTTGTGGAAGGATAAAAGAAATGAAAATTCCAGATTACTCAGGTCTTCAGGAAGGAAGGAAGGAAGGAAGGAAGGAAGGAAGGAAGGAAAGAGGGAAATTGCTCCTTCAAAGAATTTAAAATCTAATAATGCTTCCTATGAATTTTCATATTTAATGACTCTTAATACTCAAAACAATACTGTCAGTTAAGGCAAATGTTCATTCTCCCATATTTATAAGTGAAGAAATTGGAGAACAGTATCAATGACTTAATCAAAATCCAGTTTGTAACCCTTAAGACTCTCAATTTTCTCAAGACTTTCAAGAGTCAGAAGGAGAACCCAGGTCTCCAGAATCCTGGCCTATCTTCCTTTCCATTGGAACCTGCTGCCTCCTACAAGCTATAAATATAGATTTAGCAGCTGAATACAATATAGCAGAGACTGGAGGAAGGTAAGCATAGTTCCAGGCCCAATAATGACAGCTTTCATTTTTTTATCCCTGTTTAAAAGAGCACTGTTAGCACTTTTGTAAAGATTTACCTTGAACATCTCTGACTAATTAAGCCATTTCATCCTGGAGGTTTCTTTGTACTGCAAATGAATTCAGTTAAAGCCCCCATGTGATTTGCAGACATTTGACTACCTAAGGTACAGGGTGCCAAGAAAGAATGCTTGGAATAGGAAAAGGAGAATTGATAAACAGCTTATTTGTTCTAAGTAAAAATTACATAACCCCTCTAGCAATTTCATATTAAGCAAGGAATTGCTTTAGTATAGAAGGTTAGAAAAAGCTAGGAAATGTGTTTTGGAAATATGAAAAATCCACTCTGAAGAATTAGTTCCTTTGGAGAATATAGTAAAACCAAGCAATTATTCAGGCTGCCATACCCTTTGTATAGCTCCAATCATGAATTTATTCCCAAATCCTCATAAGACAAGGACAAGATCAGGAAACCAAGTGGTAAGGACTTGTCAAGGCTAACAGATCCCTGAAGATATTCGTGTGCAGGTAGCATGATGAAAAATCAGCCTGAGTGATATTTCCTTGTCTGACATCAAAAGTAATTTATGGAATTTTAGAGCTGAAAGCAGCTTTAGAGATCATTTAACTCCATCCCTTCATTTTGTATGTGAGGAAACTGAGGCCCAGAGAGGAAATATTTCTAGTGAAACAATAGAGGAAGCAATTGTACAGAATGATAAATAATATCAATGTGTCAATCTGAGCCCATCAGAGTAAGAACTACACATGTCAAACTGTTTTGATAAAAAAAAACAAAACATTCAGGTATCTTTAATAGGAAGCACAGTATAGTGGAATGAACATTGTATTTGAATTCATAGGACCCAGATTCAAATTCTTAAATTACATCCAGTAGCTGTCTGAATTTAGGAAAGTCATTGACTTTTCCAAACCTCAGTTTCCTCAACTGTAGAAAAAGATGTTGGGACTAGATTGTCTCTGATGTTCCTTCAAGCTTTAAAATTGTGATCTTGTGATCATTATTTTCATTAAAAAGGTACTTTAAAGCAGTGAAAGAACCATAGACAGACACAGAAGAGAACTATAGTGCCTGACCACCCAAAATTCAGTTGTTGTTGTTCTTTAGTCATTTAAGTTGTTTCTGACTCTTCATGACCCCATTTGGGGTCTTCTTGGCAAAGATATTGGAGTGGTTTGCCATTTCCTTCTCTGGCTCATTTTACAGATGAGGAAACTGAGGCAAACAGGATTAAGTGACTTGCCCAGAGTCATACAACTAATGAGTGTCTGAAGTCAGATTTGAACTCAGAAAGTTGAGTCTTCCTGACTCTAGACTAGGCACTCTATTCACTGTGCCAACTAGCTATACCCCTCAAATTCAGTAGCCTAGGGTAAATATTTACATTTATAGAAATTCAAAATTGAGCAGCCAAATGTCGAGTCAAGGGAAACCACTCTAGAAATCTTTATTTCAATTTCAATTCCTTTGTGACTCATCTGGTTCTGACCCAAACTAACAGGGTCATTATCATCCTAAAAGAATTCTCAAAGATTGTGGCAATACTTTCTGGGCCTCTCCTGGGCTAGTCTCTGGCATTTGCATCTGAGTCATCTACCAACAGATTTCATTCTCAAGATTAGTCCCAGAACAAACCCAGTTATTCAGGATATTTTCAGTCTAGAACTGGTCCTGAAATCACTAGTTATATGAACCTAAGCAAGTCATTTAACTTGTATTAGCTTCAGTTTCTTCATTGGCTAAAGAAAAACATTTTATAATATATTATTAATATGTTGAACATTTAAAAAGTAGTATAATAGCACTTCCCTCATAGGGTTATTCTGAAAATCAAATGAGATAACATGTAATTCATTAATTCAAATTCATAAATTATATAAATACGACATATTATTGTTTTAATAGCCTACAAGAGCATGCAATTACTTCAAAGTAAAAGCATTTATGAAATTCATGGAGTGAAAAAGAGTGTCAAAACATTCCCCTCAGAAATCTTGTTGAATCAGATCCCTTCTGGAAGAAGGTTTAGGTGAAGAGAAATCAGCACTCACCCTTGGCACTTCCCCAGACTTAAAAAAAAAAAAAGACTAGGTTATTTCAATAGCTCTTTTTTAGTGGTACTTGAACAAAGCAGCTGGTGACATATTGAATAAAAATCTGTACCTAGAGTCAGGAAGACCTGAGTTCAAATCCAGTCTCAAATACTTACTGGCTATGAGATCCTGGGCAAGTCTCAACCTCTATCTGCTTCGATTTCCTCAAGAGGAAAATGTGATTAATAACATCATCTCAAAGTTCACATGAGGTAAACTTTATAAAAGCACATAAATACTTACAAAAAAATTCATTCATTCAAGTGAAATGAAACATCTTCTTAGTGCCTTCTCCCAACAAAAAAGGAGTTTAAAACTGAAAAAAAATGAGAAATTAGGAATGGATATAAAGGATGTTACCTTTGGAGTCAGAAAATTTGAACTCAGAAGACCTGAGTTCAAACCCCTTACTAGTTGTTTGATACTGGATGAGATACTTAACACCCCCAATGACTCAGTTTTCTCACCTGTAAAATGAGAGGAAACACTAAATAAATAGCCTTAGAAGTCCCTTCTAGACCTATATCTATGTTAGAGGAGGACAAAGAAAGCTAATGCCTCTTCCCAAACCAACCTTCCTGAAAACATCACTACATATCAGAAGAGATCAAAAAAGGGGCACCTACATTGTTCAATGGCTAGGTCATAAAGATATCTTTCAGAAGTTGATTTTATTTAGCCTTTTAGTCATGGGAGGAGAGGAGCAGAACTGAGGAACACACCTTTGAAAGTGAAATAGAAAACCTTTACCCTGATGTGTTTTTGCTAGGAAGAATTTTGTCACTAAAAAAATAATATTGGCTATTAAGGATATTAGCTCTTTGTTTATCCTTGAAAAAATGAGAAAAAGAATCAAATCAGCTACTAAACTTGACTTTAAGCTCAAAGGGAAACCCGGATCCAAAAAAACTAACAATGCCTCTTACTGGGGGCAGGACTATTAGGAATATTAAAACTTCAGATTGAAGGAACAGCTGTTAAAGGCCCCAGACACAATAATAATGACATTGGGCACTATTCCCCAGAACTTAATAAATCTCTCACAAATCTCCATCGGTCCAAGGGAAAAAAAGGAGCCAGCATGAACCTCATTAAAACTAAATGAATAAATGTCACAGCTCCTGAGGAATATCAACAAGCAAAGTAAGAGAAAGCCCAGAAAGTCTTCACTACCCTCTAAAAAAGTGGGAAAATTGAGTGCCTCAGAGTGGTTGTGGGGTATCTTTCAGGCAAATGCATTTATTAAATAACTGTCAGGCACTAGGAATGCACAGACAAAAGTGAAATATTCTTTAGTTTTACTTTTTATATTACAGAAATCATCTCCATTTTGTTTATATTTTATACAATAAGAACTGAAGCCTACTTTGTTTTCAGTGGATGGTTATTATACTTCATGCTTTAAGTGGACCAAAATGATATCATTGGTGATGTCTTCTGACTTGTACGTAAATTAAATTTAAGTGAGGCAGTTACACAGAGTCATCAGTCTTCTTCTGTCTTCCAGAGTCATCCAAGTCCAGTGGCAAGACAAAAGTCAAAATGATATCCTGATGGCTCAAGATGCAATGGATGGCCTTGACTTATTCAGTGTCTAAACAAGCTCTAATTATTCCATATTTCCCCCTTCCACTGCCTTCGTGATATTTGGAACAAATTGTTCTCATATGCACCCACCACTAGGGGAAGTTTCCACATGTCTGGGGCAAAGACCTGCCCCCCTAACTCACCAGAAGGCTTGAGGCATGTCAGTTAGCCTCAACCTGGTTTAGCCCATTTGCCAAGATGGATTTATTGAAGTGTGGCTTGCTGCACATGCTGCAGCTTCTTGAAGCCAAAGGTGAGAACTGGTTGACAAATTGACATCAGAGATGGAAAGCAGTTCTGAAGGTGCTAGGCTTCACTGAAAACTCCATATACCCTATATGGTGGATAATTAATTTGCATAGAATCTATTAGAATGGGCATATGAAAAAATAGTAAGTGTTATACTCAAAAGAATTGGAAAATATTCTTCTGCTGGGTCAATAAATGTTATAAACCTAGAAATGTTGCATATCTTAACACAAAAGACATATATAGTTAGAAATTCTTGAACCACTAAAACTACATTACCCAAAATTCCTTTTTGTATTACCTAGAATCCTTTTCCCTCTTTCTGCATCCTCACATTTACATGATTGTATTTAAGTTTATTATGACTCCTCCGTCACTCTCTTCTCTTGAGACCCCAGCTGAGTTAGGTGTACATTTTATTTTAATTATTATTAATAAATATTATAAATATAATACTTGACTAATTGTATATTAATTTTAAAACCCACAATATAACTTACTACAAAGAGACAGAATCCTCAAATATTTTTAAGATAGAATAGATACATTTTTTCAAGCCTGTGCTCCTGCCCACCCTCCTGCCTTCACGCCACTGCTGCCACTGCTGCCACTGCTGCCACTGCTGCCACTGCTGCCACTGCAGCTCCACCTCTGCCTGCTATTACCACCTCTGCTGCTGTTTTCCTGGCTCCTGCCTCCCAGCCCCACGACTCCTGCCACCCCCATGCACACCTATCCAGTGTGCTGTTCCACTGCCACCTCCTACTGCTATCTCTGATTCGAGTCTCTGCTCAGAGAGTGAGATATCCCCAATCCTTTTGGCCACCCCACACACACTCCACATGGGTTTTTCTAGCCTGCCTTAGCCATTTTTTTCAGTGTGGAAAAGCAAAACCTCATTATTATACCCACCCCTTCTAGTTTTTCAAGCAGATTTTTTAAGCTAACCCTGGACACCTAATTTAGAAGGCTGTCACTAAAGGTCCCCCCACCTCCCCACCCCCCCAACCCCCTCACCCCCACCCCACCCCAAAGGGAGGGCAGTTATTTCAAAATCAGTAGATTTAAAGTCAGTTTTGGGGAATAAGCCTGCTTTTTCCTTCTCTCTATTGGCTCAAAACACCAAACTAAAATGCCATTCCTCCATATGCAAATACACTATTGTTTTCCCTTGAAGTTTTGCCTCCAAACTTGTTTACTCTGTATACAGACCCCATTCAGGTTTTTTTTTTTTTTTTTGAGAAATGATGCTATTGAAAAGCAGAGCTCAGTTTCTTGCTGACTTCAAATAGCTTCCATTTCCACCGAGCCTTATAGAGCTCATGCAGCTTACAGATTTAGGGTGTGTTTTCTTACTTCTGATCCTGGAGGTTTTTGTGCAAATTGGATGCCTTGCAGTTGGGAGCTTGACTAAGATTCTAGGGGGAGATGCATCTTCTTATATCCCATTGTCATTTTGGCCTGCCCAGTTTCTGCACCATATCCTATATGGGATTTCTTCACATTCTGCCCAGTGCTTCTATCAGAAACTTCAGAGCTCTGACAAATGAAATCTAAATGGATAATAAATATGGGGGAGGTGAAGAAACTTACTGAGATTTGGGGGTGAATTTTAAACCTCCTCCACTATTTTATTTGCTAACCATCTTCAGGCTGTTTCCCTCAAGATAGTACACAAGTCTATTAGAATTGGTGAAAAGGATTTTGAGTGTACTGCCTGCCTGTACCTTCTCATCTGCTTATATAATTGTATTTACTGATTGTTTTAAGGCTTAATCTTTTTAAGTTCATATATTACTAATCTAATCAATACTATTTGGTTACATGATTCTTTATTTTGAACCTTTGCTGAAGAACAACATATCATTGTAAAAGCCCATGAACATTTTGCCCAAAGTCTTGTCACTAGATCCATTGAAGATCACATGTTGCCTTAAAAAGCCATTTCTGCCTTTTTAGGTTTGTTACCTGTCACATAGATGATGATGGATGGACTTCATCAAAACTGGTTACAACTTGTATACAACCTTTGGAGAATTTAATGAGCTAAGAATTTAAATTGTAATTCTAAGGGGTCTTCAGAAATAATTTTATATAATTAGTGGTTTCTGAGTGGATGAAATTATACACACACATACATACACATATATTATAAAGAATGTTGTATTAAAAATAGAGAACCAAATAGAAGTTCCTACAATAAAGTTTATATGAAACAGGAAGCCAAAAGGGACTCCTGCAAGCATCCTCTTCAGGTTAATTTACTTCCACCAGAACAATCTAGATTTCTTGGTGATGTTCTACACCCAAAGAAGTAATATACTTTGTTTAAAAATATCTTTGCCAAGGTTAAAAGAATTACTAAATCTGTAAAAAATTATGACAAATATCCATCAGTTCATAGATTTGTTAAAATGCCATATAGCAACTCATGTGAAATATTATAGTGGGTTTTGTTTGTTATTGTAATTAATTGGAATTTGGGGAACTTTGGTACTTTCTTTGAATGTGCATTATTTATTATACTACTGTATTACTGTTATATTCTGAAAATCATTTGCATACACACAGTGGTTCATGACCAAGTTAAAAAGGAAATAGATCTCATTTTTTTGGTGAGAAACCTTTGTATGTGCCACTGATTGTAAGCTATATATTCTGTTTTATTTTTAATTTTTTTCTATTATTGCCTTTCCTTGCATGTACAATATAATATTTGAGTTTTATTTTTTCTCCCCTTTTTGTATTTGAAGCACACATCAACAGTACTAAGATTTTCTTTAACTTTTTTGATTTGCCATAACATATGTTTAAACTATATTTGTCCTAATTTTAATGCATACCCAAAAAGCTTTAGACTATGAAATAAGTCATTGATTGTTTAAAAAATTATGGGACTCTGCTTAATGATTCTGTCTGATTCCATAAGAAGGGAATACAAAAAGAGCCACTGTATAGTGCTAAAGAAGCACAAAACTACCTGTATAGTGCCTATCAAGCACAAGGTCAAAGAGATCAAAGCCAAGCAGAATTGATGTAATTTTTAGCCAAGACAAGAGGACTTGAATGTTTTAGGAGTTTGAGGTTGTGGCTGTTCTGACATATGTCAGAGCTCAGTATTCCTTATCCCTAATTTTACCAAGTTTCTCAATTTGGCTCCGACCTGGTTCCCATAATCTTGTTCCTTTTTTGGTCTTCCATAGTGTGGCAAACTTTCTGCAGTCCTGGTTACTGACTGGGTAAATGCATAATTTTATAAATCATTTTAATTGGGTCCTGATTCAAGAACCTGTTAGAAATTTGTTTTTCTTTTACTTAGATTTTTTTAGACATAAGACTTTGATATTTTATATTTTATCCACAAGTTCTTTTTTCTTTTTTCTTTGAATTTTTTGATATTTGGGAATTCTTTTGCAAATTGATTCATATAGCGCATAACTCAGCCATGCATCTGTGAGTGATCCCTATGTTTTTTATTATTTTCCTCAGGGGGGCCTATGCTATTGTTTGAACTTTGAGTTGAATTTGAGCAATTTTAGGATAAGAAACATGCTACCTCCCAGAATCCAGGAGGTGCCTTGAAGATGCCTGCATAGACCAGATGCTGCACCAGAAGATCTAGAGTGAATTTTGGGATATGAATTGAACTATGGGGGTTGAAATGCTTTTATTTTGAATGTATGCTCTTATGCCAAAGGGGAATACCCCCAAATTGGCTTTTTGTCAACCTAGTAATCATTGGTTTTGTACTCTTCTTTTTATCCACAAATTATTACAATTTATAAGTTAGTTGTGTTTCCATGATCCTTTTGGGGAAACTACCCCCCAACAGGATCACAGGGGGGTAGTATAGTTAGAAATTCTTGAATCCCTAAAACTACATTACTCAAAATTCCTGTCTGTGTTACCTAAAATCTGTTTCCCTTTTCCTTCCTCCTCACCTTTACCTGATTGTAATTGTTTGCTGTGACTCCTCCCTTGCTCTCTTCTCTTGAGATCCCAACTGAGATAGGGTTTAGTTTTATTTTAAATATTAATAAAGCTTATAAATATAATACTTGAGTTATTATATGTTAATTTTAAAACCCACAGACACTACTTTGTAGTTAATGGCACCTGGCATAGTCCCTTCTTTGGGCAATGATCTTGTTTTTAATTTTTCTCATTTGAATTAGTTTATTTAGTCAATTTAGAATATTATTCTTTGGTTACAATAATCACATTATTTACCTCCCTCCCTTCCACTCACCATTCCCACAGCCAACACACAATTTCATTGGATATTACTTGTGTCCTTGATTATTTCCATGTTCTTCATCTTTGCACCAGGGTGTTCGTTCAGTCTACATACCCAACCATATCCCTTCGACCCATTTAATCAAGCAGTTGTTTTTCATCAGTGTTTTTACTCCCACTATGTTTCCTCTGAATGTGAATAGTGGTTTTTCACGTAGATTCTTCCAAGTTGTTCAGGATCACTGAACTGCCACTAATTGGGAAGTCTATTATATTCGATTGTACCACAGTGTATCACTCTATGTGTACAATGTTTCTCTGGTTCTGTTCCTCTCACTCTGCATCAATTCTTGGAGGTTGTTCCAGTTCCCATGGAATTCCTCCACTTTATTATTCCTTTGAGCACAATAGTATTCCATCACCAACATATACCACAGTTTGTTCAGCCATTCCCCAATTGAAGTGCATCCCCTTGTTTTCCAATTTTTTGCCACCACAAAGAGAGTAGCTATGAATATTTTTGTACATGTCTTTTTCCTTATTATCTCTTTGGGGTACAAACCCAGCAGTGCTATGCTGGATCAAAGGGCAGACAGTCTTTTAGTGACCTTTGGGCATAGTTCCAAATTGCTGTCCAGAATGGTTGGGTCAATTGACAACTCCACCAGCAATGCATTAATGTCCCAACTTTGCCGCATCCCCTCCAGCATTCACTACTTTCCTTTGCTGTCATGTTAGCCAATCTGCTAGGTGTGAGGTGATACCTCAGGGTTGTTTGGATTTGCATTTCTCTGATTATTAGAGATTTAGAACACTTTTTCATGTGCTTATTAATAGTTTTGATTTCGTTATCTGAAAACTGCCTATTCATGTCCCTTGCCCATTGATTAATTGGAGAATGGCTTGATTTTTTTTTTACAATAGGTTTAGCTCTTTATAAAATTGTCAGAGGTTTTTGTAATGAAGATTATTTCCTAATTTGTTGCTTCCCTTCTAATTTTGGATGCATTGCTTTTTGTTTGTACAAAACCTTTTTAATTTGATGTAAACAAAATTATTGATTTTACATTTTCTGATTTTTTTCTAGCTCTTGCTTGGTTTTAGAGTCTTTTCCTTCCCAAAGATCTGAGAAGTATACTGTTCTGTGTTCATCTAATTTGCTTATATTTTCCTTCTTTATATCCAGTTCACTTACCTATTCTGAGTTTATCTTGGTGTAGGATGTGAGATGTTGATCCAAACCTAATCTCTCCCATACTGTCTTCCAATTTTCCCAACAATTTTTACCAAATAGTGAGTTTTGGTACCAAAAACTGGACTCTTTCTTTGGGCTTATCATAGACTATCCTCCTTTCTGTCTCTTAGCCAGTACCAAATTGTTTTGATGATCACTACTTTATAGTATACTTTGAGATCTGGGACTGCAAGTCCTCCTTCCTTTGCATTTTTTTCCCCATGATTTCCCTGGATATCCTTTATCTTTTGTTCTTCCAAATGAACTTTCTTATGTTTTCTTCTAATTCAGTAAAAAAAAAAACTTTTTGGTAGTTCAATGGGTATGGCATTAAAGAAGTAAATTAATTTGGGCAGGACTGTCATTTTTATTATGTTTGCTCATCCCACCCATGAACAATCAATGTTTTTCCAATTGTTTAAATCTAGTTTTAATTGTGAGGAGAGTGTTTTGTAGTTGTGTTCATATAGTTCCTGTGTTTGTCTCCCCAGGTAGATTCCTAAGTATTTTATATTATCTAGGGTGATTTTAAATGGAATTTCTCTTTCTAAGTATTGCTGCTGAAATGGGTTGGAGAAGCATAGAAATGATGATGATTTATGCAGGAAAGTTGTTGATAATTTCTAATAGATTTTTTGCTTTATTCTCGAGGGTTCTTTAAGTAGACAATCACATCATCTGCAAAGAGTGATAGTTTGATCTCCTTATTGCTAATTTTAATACCTTCAATTTCTTTTTCTTCTCTAATTGCTACTGCTAGTGTTTCTAGTACAATGTTAAATAATAGAGGTGATAATGGGCATCCTAGTTTCACTCCTGATCTTATTGGGAAGGCTTCTAGTTTATCTCCATTGCAATAATGTTTGCTGATTATTTTAGATATATACTGTTTATTATTTTTAGGAAAGGCCCTTCTATTCCTATACTTTCTAGTGTTTTCAATAGGAATGGGTGTTGTATTTTATCAAAAGCTTTTTCTGCATCTATTGAGATAATCATATGATTTTTGGCGGTTTGCTTGTTAATATGGTCAACTATGTGAATGGTTTTCCTAATATTGAACCATCCTTACATTTCTGGTGTGAGTCCTACCTGATTGTAGTGGATAACCCTGACTTGCTGGAGTCTTTTTGCTAGTATCTTATTTAAGATTTTTGCATCTATATTCATTAAGGAAATTGGTCTATAGTTTTCTTTTTCTGTTTTTGACCTGCCTGGTTTTGGGATCAGTACCATTTTTGTGTCATAAAATGAATTTGGTACAGCTCCTTCTTTGCTTATTCTGTCAAATAGTTTTTATAATATTGGAATTAGTTGTTCTTTGAATGTTTGATATAATTCATTTGTGAATACATCTGGACCTGGGTATTTTTTTCTTAGGGAGTTCTTTGATGGCCTGTTCAATTTATTTTTCTGATATGGGGATGTTTAGGTAATCTATTTCTTCCTCTGTTAGTCTAGGCAATTTATACTTTTGTAAGTATTCATCCATATCAACTAGATTGCCATATTTATTGCCATGTAATTGGGCATAATAGTTTTTAATGATTGCCTTAATTTCCTCTCCAATAGAGGTGAGGTCTCCCTTTTCATCTTGAATATTCTCAATTTGGTTTTCTTCTTTCCTTTTTTTAAATTAAATTGGCCAGTACTTTGTCTATTTTATTTCTTTTTTTCAAAATAACAGCTTCTGATCTTATTTATTAAATCAATAGTTCTTTGACTTTCAATTTTATTAATTTTTCCTTTGATTTTTAGGATCTCTAATTTAGTCTTCATCTGAGGATTTTTCATTTGTTCACTTTCTAGGTTTTAATTTGCATGCCCAATTCATTGACCTCTGCTCTCCCTAATTTGTTAATATATGAACTCAAGGATATAAATTTCCCCCTGAGTAATACTTTGGCTGCAACCCATAGGTTTTTTAAGGATGTCTCATCATTGTCATTTTCTTCAATGAAGTTATTAATTCTTTCTATTATTTGTTCTTTAACCAATTTTAGACAATTGTATTGTTTAATTCCCAATTAATTTATGATTTACCTTTCCATGTACCCTTGCTAATTATTATTTTCATGCATTGTGACCTGAGAAGGTTGCATTTGTTATTTCTCCTCTTTTGCACTTGTTTGCAATGTTGTTTTTTTATTTTAAACAAGAAGTTTATTTAAACAACAAGATGTTTGACTTTAAGGGAAAAATGATCTAGGATCATTTTCTTTATAGTAATTTATCCCTACTGAGAGACAGAGATTGCCCTACATGTGACAGCTACCTACAAAAGATTTATAAAATCATCCTTGGTTTTACAATAATAAAGGAAAAACATTGAAATTATCCAATCAAACAAAGTATTCAAGGATTTTTTTGTGGGGTTGTTGTTGTTGTTGTTGTTGTTGTTGTTGTTGTTGTTGTTAAACAGTGAGAGCAAAATAACTTACTGGAATATAAAGATAAAAATTGAATGAGCATGCCTCTAATGGAGAAAAGGGATATTTTCACAGAACCAGTTTGTTTTTCCCCCTCCCCATCTCCATTTGATGTTGATCAAAACATACCATCGGCCATTTAGTTAAAAAAAAATACGCATTATGCCTGTGCACATACACCAGTTACTTTATGTACAATAAAGGATTGAGGGGAGGGAATCACAGAAGAGAGAAAACTATACTGCAGTTGTCAGGATGTGGAGAAACCAAATCTTGGTTTTCTAATTGTGAATGTATTGTTTTCCTTGGGAGCACAGTTCTGGAGTAGAGTTGCAGGTTCTCTTTAGTAAATACCTCCTGTCTGCTGCTGGAATACATCAATCCTTCATCCTCCATTTCCAACTATGCAGGTGTATCTGTTCCATTGATTGGCTGCCCATCAAATCAGAATCTGATCTGCCTCATTGACAAACCCTGTCATTTACAATATGCTTTCATTAGTTTACTAAGTGGTGTGTGCCTCTTAATCTTAAACTGCACCACAGAACCATCTTGCCCTGCCACCTTCAAATTAATGTGGTCATTGTTTTCAGTCTTGACTCCTTCCTTCAGCTTCTTTTTGGCCATGGCCAAGAAGAGAAGGAGGAGAAGGACAAGGAGAAGGAGGAGGAGGAGAAGAGGAGGAGGAGGCAGCAGTGGAAGGACTCTTGCAATGTTTTTATGCCCTAATGCATGGTCAATTTTTGTGAATATACCATGTGCTGTTGAAAAGAAGGTGTATTCCTTTTTGTCCCTATTTATTTTTCTCCACATATATACTAACTCTAATTTTCCTAAGATTTCATTCACTTTTCCTACCTCTTTTTCATTCATTTTTTGGTTTGATTTATCTAGTTCAGATAGAGGAAGGTTCAGGTCTCCCACTAGTATAGTTTTTCTATTTCATCCTTGAACTCCACTAGTTTCTCCTTTAGGAATTTGGATGCTATGCCATTTGGTGCATACATGTTGAGTATGGATATTTCCTCATTGTCTATACTGCCTTTTAACAGGATGTAATTACCTTCCCTATCTCTTTTAACTAGATTTAATTTTACTTTGGCTTTGTCAGATATCATGATTGCTACTCCAGCCTTCTTTTTATCAGCTGATGCTGAATCAATTTGGCTCCATAGTCTTACTTTCACCCTATGCGTATCTACCCTCTTCTTGTGTGATTCTTGTAGACAGCACATGGAAGGGTTTTGGGTTCTAATCCACTCTGCTATTCACTTGCGTTTTATGGATGAATTCATTCCATTCACATTCAGAGTTATTATTGCCAGCTGTGTATTTCCCACCATTTTGATTTCTACTCCTAGTCCTACCCTTTCTTCTTTCACTATTTCCTTCTACCCCAATGTTTGTTTTTAATCAGTCCCCTAGTTCCCACCCTCATTTTACTTCCCTCCCTTCTTATTCCCTCTCCCTTCTTGTTCCCTCCTTATTTTCTTTGCAGCCTTTAAAAAAAATCTACTCCCCCACCCTCACCCTCCCTTTTACTGCTTCCCTCCCCACCAGTCTCTTTGTTACCATTCTACTCCCCTATAGGGCGCAAATCTATTCTCTGGCCCAATGGATTGGATTGTTCTTCCCTCTTTGGGTCAATTTCAATGAACATAAGAGTTGAGTATTTCCTATCTCCAACCTCTTTCCCCTTCCAGTGTATGGATGTTCTCCCTCCTTCCACCATGAGCTTCTTTGTGATATATAAATTCATCCCCTTTAATTTCTTTTCCCATTTCTTTTAGTATTAACCTCTTTTTTTTAGCTCTAGTTGTATATATACATATATATACATATATACATATACATGTATATGTATTTATGCATACATATATCTATACACCTATTTATGTCTTGTCCTTTCATCCTATACATTTTGCCACTGTTCCCTCTAAGTATAATTCTTCTAGCTGCCCAGGTGATAATAATAATTTTTAAGAGTTACCAATGACCTCTTTTCTTATAGGGATACATATCATTTTAACTTATTGAGTCCCTTTAAAAAGTTTTTTTTGTTTTATTTTTCTTTTTTCCATCTTTTTTTTAATTATCATTTGATGATTCTCTTGAGTTCTGTGCTTGAACATCAAATTTTCTGTTCAGGTCTGATCTTTTCTTTACAAATTCTTAGAATTCTTCTATTTTATTGAATGCCCAAACTTTCTCCTCTAAGAATATAGCCAGTTTTGCTGGGTAGTTGATTCTTGGTTGTAGACCTAGTTTCCTTGCTTTCTAGAATATCATATTTCATGACTTTCGATCTTTCATTGTAAATGCAGCCAGATCCTGTGTTATCCTCACTGTGGTTCCATGGTATCTGAATGACTTCTTGGCAGCTTGTAATATCTTTTCTTTGGTCTGCTCCTTCTCCACCACCTGTGTTCGATGATCTGGGCCTGGTACAGCCCTGCCAGCAAGGTACACCTGCCAGAACAGAGCCTTTGCCCACCCAGAGGTTCCCGCTGCCGCTGGTGGCTTAGCGCTCTAGGTGAGGTGGGAGGGGTCCTGGGACATTCCTTCTGCCTTCCCCTTAAACCCAAGTGTTCTCGAATTCCAACTTTGGAGGGGAGGGGGCCTACTTTTTGGATTGAGTTCAGGAGGAGGGTTCCTTGGATCTGTCTTGTTGTTAGGTTTGATTTTCAGTCCCCTAGGAGCATTCAGTTTGTAATTGGTCAGGAAGGGTTTTCAGAGGTCTGAACCTTTGCTGCTTCTAAACTGCCATCCTGACTTCCTGGGTAATGATCTTTTGAAAATATGTTTAGGGGTACAAATCATCCAATTGTTAAATTTAGGGTTATTTTATTTAACAAAGAGGTCAAATAAGTCTATAATTTATTACTATTCAGTGACTTTCAAAATTGTGTTGTTTATTCATCCATCCATATGTAACTCTTTGTGACTCCATGATCTATAACCTGCCCGGCACTTCTTTCCTTCACTCTCTTCCAAAGTCTTTCCAAGGTAATGTCTATTGCTTCCATGACACTGTCTATCCATCTCAACCTCTGTCATCCCCTTCTCCCTTTGCTTTCAATCTTTCCCAATGTCAAGGTCTTTTTAGTGATTCATGCCTTCTAATTATGTGGCCAAGTATTTAAACTTTAGCTCCAATATTTGTTCTTCCAATTAGTACTTTAATTTCTTTAAGTATTGACTGATTTTATCTTCTTGATGTCCAAGGGATTCTATAGTACCACAATTCAAAAGCTTCAATTCTTAAGCACTCAACTTTCCTTATAGTCCAACTTCCACAGTCATACCTTAAAACAAGGAAAACCATAGTTCTGAGTATATAGACTTTGCCTGCTAGGTGATGTTTCTACTTCTTAGTATGCTATCCAGATTTGTCATAGTTTTCCTTCCAAGGACAAGCATCTTTTAATTTCATGGCTGCCATCACCATCTGCTGTGATCTTTGAGTCTAAGAATATAAAATATTATACTACTTCCATTTCTTTGCCCTCTGTTTATCAGGAAGTGACAAGACCAGTTGTCATGATCTTAGTGTTTTTATGTTAAGCTTCAAGTTAAGTTTTACACTTTTTTCTTTTACTCTTGTCAAAAAACTTCTTAATTCTTCATTTTTTTTTTTGCCATTCGAGTGGTATCATCTGTATATTTGATGACATTTTTCCTGGCAACCTTAGTTCCTAATTTTGAATCTCTCTAGCCTGTATAATGCACTCTGCATGTAAGTTAAATAAGGTGACAATATACAGTCTTGTATTCCTTTACCAATCTTAAATCAATCATTTGTTATATATTTGGGTTCTAATCATTGCTTCTTGATCTGCATACAGATTCCTTAGGAGACAAATGAGATATTTGATACTCTCATCTCTTTGAGGACATACCACATTTTGTTGTAATCCACATAGTCAAAGGTATTAGTTGTAGTCAATGAAGCAGAAGTAGTTTTTTTTTTTCTGGAACTCTTTTTTACTTTCTTAATGAATGTTAACAATTAGGTCTCTAATTCCTCTACCTCTTCAAAAACCATCCTGGTAATTCTCAGGTCACATATTGCAGAAGGCTACTTTGCAGAATCTTAAGCATAACCTTGCTAGCACTTGAAATGAGTTCAACTGTTCAGTGATTTGAATATTCTTTGGCATTTCCCTTCCTTAGAATTAGGAAATAAACTGATCTTTTCCAACTCAGTGGCCATTGCTGAGTTTTCAAATTTTGCTGACATATTTAGTACAGCATTTCAACAGCATCAGGTTTTAGGATTTTAAATAGTTTAGGTGAATTTCCATCACCTCCACTAGCCTTATTGTAAGCAATACTGCCTGAGACCCACTTGATTTCATTCTCTAGGACTTATGTATGGCTCTATATCAGTAACCATACAATCATGATGTTAAGATCTTTCTAGTTCTTTTGTATATTATTGCTGCTCTTCTTAAACTCTTCTACTTCTAAAAAGTCCCCTTAATTCTTGTCTTTTATAGTGTCCAATTTTTCTGTATGAAATGTTCCCTTGATATATACAATTTTCTTGAATCTCTTGTTTTTCTCATTTTTTTGTTTTCTTCTATTTTTTTTTTGCACTACTCCTTTAAGGAAACCTTCTTATTTCTCCCTGCTGTTCTCTGGAATTCTACATTCAGTTGGATATAGCTTGGCTTTCTACTTTCCCTTTTGCTTTCCCTCTACCCTCAGCCATTTTTCTCTCTTACTTTTCTTTTGTTTCGAATGCTTTTCTTTCTCCCTTTTATGCAACATTGTGAACCTTTGCCTATGGTGCTTTAGGCACTCTACCTAAATCCTTTAAATCTATTTATCACTTCTACTTTTTATGAAACTATGATCCAGGCAGTGCTACACAAGAGAGATCATAATGGAGAGATCTGATCCACTGGAGAAAGAAATGGCAAACCACTCCTGTATCTTTGCCAAGAAAACCCCACGAACAGTATTAAAATGAAAAAATATATGACAACCAAAGATGATCCCCTCTGTTTGGAAGATGTCCAACACATTACTGGGGAAGAGTAATAGACAACTACAAGCAGCTCAAGAAAGAATGAAGCATTTGGATCAAAGCCAAAAAGAAGCTCAGTTGCAAATGTGTCTGAGAACAAAAGAAAAGCCCAATGCTGTAAAGACTTCAGAACAGTTGCCAATGAAGCTCAGTAAAGGTACTGTTTAATCATTTCCCCTAAGTTGGGATTCTTCATAACAGTTTCTCCTTTCTATTCAGCATGGATTTATAACTTCTTCTGTGAACTGGAATCTGGGCTGGGACTGACTCAGGTTAATCCTCTGGTAGTTTAGCTTCAACATTTTAATAGTGAGAAACTCATAGGTCATTCAATAGTTAACAGGCATAGATATATTTACCCACAGAAAGAGAATATTTAACCAGTTTAGGCACTGAGGACACATTGAATTGATTTATTTGAACTGAATTGCCTATGGTGATTCACCAATCAAGTATCATAGTTCCTACCTGAAGCTCCTTGTGGTTGGTACTCAGGCAGGCAGGAAATGCTCTCAGTAACCTGAGCTTTAAGACCCCTGAAACGACCCATTGCCAAGGATAGGCTTTTATAGACAAACTAGAAATTTTAGACAAACTAGAAACCTACATTTTAGAAAAGTAGGTTTCCAACTTATGCTTGAAACTTGAATTGATAAATGGATTTATGAAATTATGAAATGTGGCAGACACATCTGGTTCTTGGAACACTTGCTGGGAAAGACCATGTTGGCAGCAGAAAAAAAGGTGGCAATCACACTCTAATAAGGCACAGAGAAGTGTCAGGGCAAATGATATGTAGAGACAAGTGATAAAAGCAGGGTATAGGGGCAGATGGTATGGGATCAGGGATGTGATTGTGAAGGAATGCAGGCAGCATTGAGGTAAAAGATGGAAAGGGAGGAAGACACCAATAATCTTTCATATAACCATGGATTCAAGTTGGGAATAGTTGGCAGCATGGGCCCGGTGGAGATAGTAGAGTATATAGGAAGAAGGAATTTAGGGTCTCATTGTATAGGGTTTGGGGGATAACAGACTAACTCTTATCCATGCCATCTTGGAATTATTTCATTAACATATCCAAATAAACTAAAATTTGACAGTAAAATTATAAAGTTAACATCTTTGTCATCTCAGAGATATCAGCACCAATTTGGTCTTTCATATCATACGACCAAAAAGCCCTCATACCAAAGTCTAGATGACTTTCCCAATTCAACACATATTACCAAGACATGAATTTTGGTTCATCTATAATACACTTAGTAAATTATTCTCCCTTGATCTTTGGTATGGGTTGTACATGACTTCTGTGTTCTCCTTTGCAATTTTACTTCCTACCGTTGCCTTTCTATATTAGCTACTTTTAAATTTACTATACTAACTATGTGGGCAACTAGGTTGTGGATAGTGGCCAGAGCCTGAAATCAGAATGACCTAAATCAGGTCCTGCCTCAGACCCTGACCAAGTCACTTAACTCTATTTACCTCAGTTTCTTCATCTGTAAAATAAGCTAGAGAAGGAAATGGCAAACTACTCTAGTATCTTTGCCAAGAAACCATAAATGGAGTCATGAAAAGTCAGGCATGGCTAGAAATGATTGAACAACAAATACTATATAGAAGAGGGGAAGCAGTCAGGGGTACCAGACCAAAATACAATTTTAACATAAAACCTCTAAAATCAAATGACTAAACAAAACCCAACTAGTGATTTATCAGAGAACATTTAAATTCTACATCTTGATAGCCTTCTTCATACATCTCAAAACACACAAAATATGTTATTACCTCTTCTAGTTCTTATAAAATGTTGAACTTCTCTGAGTCCCCAATGTTTTTAATTAGACAATAACCCTTTACTGCTGCTTCTTTTGTGATGGTTGATGCATGTTTGGAGTAGGACCATGAGATCTCTACTACATGCCCAAGAAAACCTTGGGGACACTAGTTATTCTCTCCAGGATATCTGTCCTAACTGAGTTATTTCTCCCTCCCAGCCCAGCTAGTCATTTCAGCTTTCAGGATATCATACAATAATCTTTACTCTAATGTACACAAAAATATTTAAACTTTTCGTGGTGGCAAACTGAAGGGGTATCCACCTATTGAGGAATGGTCAAATAAGTTGTGATATATTGTTATCACATGATACATAAGAAATGACAAAGAACATGATCACAAAAAACCTAGAAAGACTCATATGAAGTGATGCAAAATAAAGTGAGCTGGATCAAGTAAGTGAACATTGTACTCAGGAACAGCAATAAGCTGTGGATGATTTAGCTATTATCAACAATGCAAGGATCCAGGACAACTCTACGGGACTCATGATGAGAAGGCTATCAACCCTCATAGAAAGAACTGATGGAGTCTGAATACAGATTGAAGCATATGACTCTTTGCTTTATTCCTCCATGAATTTTTCTCTAATGTAAGATAAATGTTTTATTTTAAAGCATGATGAACATGGTAATATATATTGTCTGATAATATCTGTATAACCTATGTCATATTACCTGCCTTCTTGGGGAGAAAGAACAGGGAGGGAGAGAGAGAACATGGATTTCAAAATGTCAGAAAATAATTATCAAAAATTGCATTGCATATTAAAAAAACTCTACTCTCATGGAGCTCTCTTTCTATATGTGGAGACAATTTCTATACCTAAACATACACATAAAGCAGGCACAATGTAACATGGTAGTTGGAGGGGGTGAAAATCACTTCTTTTTTCAGAATAAACATATCCAACTCCTTCAAGTGATCATTACATGGCATAAGTGAAGTGCCATTCTGGTTGCCTTCTTCTAAGAGATACACTATAGGTTATCAATGTTTTTCTTAAAATACAATATACCTATATAAATGTAATTCCACAGATGTGATATGACCAGGGTAGGGTATAGTATATATGTTTGGGAGAGGGGGAAGGTGGAAAGGGACAGGGAATATCAAACTGGTCCAGGTCCCCATCAACATTACAATTGCCTCTGCCCAGACACATCAAAACTTTTCTATTACTAATAGCTTGTCTCATTAGAGAGCTTCAAGCAATGGAATCAGAACAAATTTTATGTAGAAAGTGGTACTTAAACTAAGCTTGGGTGGAAACCAAAGATTCTAAGAGACATAGGTGAGAAGAGAATGTTATGGTGAAAAGAACACTAGAAAGAAGTAAAGAGGTCTAAGTTTTAATCAAAGGATCTCAGAAATCATCTTTCTCCCTGACCAATGGTCATCTATATGGTGCTTGGAGATCTATAGTAATTGCTTATTTTACTCTGATTACAATCTTCAAGAATTTGGATGACAATTGTTTTGTTTGGTCTCTGAGAGTTGGTTAGTTAGTTGTCCTTCATACTTCAAGAGGACCGAAATGATATCACTATATTGGGATCAACGTACAGTGTGTCCATTTGTGTTTAATCAGACCAACATGAGCTCAAAAGGCTCTACCACAGATCAGGCACAAATAACCCATATGAATATATGCACTGCTTTGCCCATAGAGCACAGCACCTTTTTTGATATAAATATGGCATACAGAATGGTCCTGTGCCAGTTTCTCTCATTCACAATTGATACCAAAGTTCTTCAGACAGACCTTGAAAGTGTCCTTGTATTGCTTTTAGTCTCTGAAAGTAGAGATAGAGACAATTGATGAGCATTGAAGAGGGGTATTTTTTAACTCAATAGGAGAAACATCTTCTAACATTTAGAGCTATCTCAAAGTTGAATAAGCTTCCTCAGGTGGTAATCAGCTCACTTCCAAGCAGAGATTAGATACTCCCTTTGAGACCACTCTGGTGTAGTCCCTCATCACCTCATGCCTGAACTATAGCAATAACTTCCTAAATGTGTTTACATTCCTTCATTCTTTTTCTACTCTAATCAGTCTTCCATTAAGCCACCAAAGTGACTTTCTCTAAATCACATGTCAGCTCCCTACTCAATAAATTTCCATGGTTCTCTAGCCCCTCTAGAATCAAAGACAAAATCTTCTTGGCATTCAAAGTCCATTTAGAGCTCTAACTCTCCTGTCATCAACACAGGATACTGGCCTCCTGGCTATTTCAAGAACAAGTCACTCCATCTCTGTTAGGGACCTTTTCTCTGGCTGTCCCTTATATCAGAAATGCTCTCCCTCCTCATCTCTCTCTACTGGCTTCCTTTAAGTCCTGACTAAAATTCCATTTTCTATAGAGACCTTTTCCAACTCCTCTAAATTTTAGTGTCTTCTATCTTTAAATCACTTCCTATTTACAATTCATACAATGGTTTGTACATATTTGTTTGATTGATTTATATTAGATTGTAAGCTTATTGAGGGTATAAAGTGTCTTTTTCCAATTTTTTATAATGAGTACTCAGCATAGGGCTTAGAACATAGTAGATGTTCAATAAATATTTATCGACTGATTCTATAGAGTTCACTGTTCTATGATGGGTTGAATTTGAAGACTCTTGTGGTCCTTTCCAAACCTGGGATCCTATGATTCTATAATATGTTTGATAATAATTGTTGAAATCAGAAGCTATCAAGAGGCATAGTAAATAGGATGTTGAATTTAGAATCTGGAAGATTTGGTTTGAAAAACAGAAGCTTCAGGCAACTTACCCAGACTATTACTTACAGAGAAATTGCAATCTTGTTGGAAGCAATCCTCCTGCTGATAAGGAATTGTACCAGTTCAATTCTCCCACCCCTCCACACACCACATTCTAATTCCTTCAACTTATCCTCTTGCAATCTGAATTCAACTTCACTCTCCTGGTTTCCATCTCTAAAAGATATACATTCTATTAATATTCTTCTTAATCTTCGGCACCTAGAACTAAACACAATACTCCAGTTGTGAGTGTAGTGGGAAAGAGTATAGTGGAACTATCATTTCCACCCTCCTGGAAGCTAAAACTTTTTTAATACAGACCAAGATCACATGATTTTTTTATTGTTGTTGCCTTAACATTACTATGACTGCCAGAGGGTACACACCACCATTTGAAAAATTTCTTGCTAAGCAATGTATATTTACTAAAAATTTTCAAAGAAAAAGAACTCGGCAAAACTACATTTTAGGAAACTGCAACTGACAAGGATAATATCTGGGCAGTGTAGTGGATACAACTCCAGTCCTGAAATCTGAAAGATACATCTTCAAGAGTTCAAATATGGTCTCAGACACTAGTTATGTGACTCTGGGCAAGTCACTTAGCCCTATTTGCCTCCTTTTCCTCATCTATAAAATGAACTGGAGAACAAAATGGTAAACCACTCCAGTATCTTTGCCAAGAAAATCCCAAATGTGGTCATGAAGTCTGACACAACTGAAAATGAGTAAACAACAGCAAATTGGTAAGGATATGTGGGATGTATGAGAATAGGAAGAGATTGAAATGAGAAAAGTAAAGAGGCTATTGACTCCAACAGAGATGTAATATGAGCCCAAACTAGGGAATTAGTATAGAGAATTAAAAGGAAAGGACAGAAGTTCTTTGAGAGAAGACTGGTAATATATGGAAGGTGAGAGGAGATAATCAGGTGAGTTTGGATGACTGAGAGAATTATAGAACTATCAAAAGAATTAGGAAAATAAGGAGAATGCCCCTTAAAGAGAGACACTTTTAATAGTCAACTGTATGGAATAAAATCACAGAATCACAAGGGTTTTGTTTTTCTAGGACTACAGGGGATTTTAGATTTTTTCCAGTTCAACCTTCAAATTGCAGATGAAGGAAATGAGGCAATACCACACTCCTAATCATACATGAATTATACTTGCATTATTGTTTTCTGCAGAAGTTCAATCCTTACTCATAAGACTGATAAGGTCACAGAGAAGATTCAAAAATTAAGGAGAAAAAAAAATCTAATCATATATAAGAACACATGTTAGTATGTTAGTAGGAAAGCATAACAAAACACCCTAGGTCGGTGGTTCTCAACCTTTCTAATGCCGTGACCCCACAATACAGTTCCTCATGTTGCAGTGACCCCAAACCAAAAATTTATTTTGGTGGCTACTTCAAAACTTCTGCTACAGTTATGATTCGGAATGTAAATACCTGATATGCTACACTATGTATTCTCATTGCTACAAATTGAGAGGCTGAGAACCGCTGCCCTAGGTCATTAAATGTGTCAAGTAAAGATATGAGCATCTATATGAGGATTTTCAATGAATGCTAGACTAAGATTAAATTCATGTGTACCTCTGACCTCAGTCTCAATAGACCAGGCTAAATTTCTTAGATTTCTCTCTAATAATAATTCTTTTGATGGTCTGTGGCACCCATAGAGAGATTCCATATAGTCCATGTCTATCAAATAACTCAGCTTTCCTGCAAGCAAGCAGTAGCATTAACTGAGAATAGATCTATTTAAAATTGTAATGGCCAACACATTCCTACACCTTTCAGGTGGTTCTTGGAATAGCTTCTAAAAGGAATGGAATAGAGAATCATTTAGGAAGCAGGAAAAGGATTGCATTGATGTGATAGTAGCTAAGATTTATATGATTGCTATTGTTTATGTAGTGCTTTAACATTTGCAAAATGTTTTACAAATATCTCCTTTGATCCTCACAACAATGTTATGACATAGGTACTATCATTACCGTTTTACAGATGAGAAAATCGAGACTAAGAGTTTAAATAGCTTGCCCAGTGTTACACAACTAGTAAACATCTGAAACAAGACTTGAAATCCAGACCCAACACTATGCACTGCAATGAGGACCCAGTTGAGATAATGCAAAATCCTCTGGATATTTTATTTGTATCCCTTGTACTTAGGAGAGTAATTATTTAATAATGCTTGTTGATTGACTTACTGACTGAACCAGTCATGGTTTGTGTGATTTCCTTCAATTGTATCCAGCAACACTTATATAGGAACAGAGAAGATACTGGAAATAACGGAGTTCAAGTCTGGCAAGTCAAGTAGAGGGCAATATATCAAGAATATAGAGGACAATGTGGCATTCAATGCGATTTATGTGTGTATGTGTGTGTATAATACAATTGATATTTGGAATAATTATAAAAGTTTATATTTATATGGTGCTTTTAAGTTTGGTGAAGTTCCTTATAAATATTTACTTAATTTTATTCTCAAAACAACCCTGGAGGTAGGTGCTACAGTTGAAGAAACAGAAGTAGGCAGAGGTTAAGTGACTTGCCCAGAACCACAAAACTAGAAAGTACATGAAACTGGATGTAAATTCAGTTCTTCCTGATTCCACATACAACATACTCTCTACTACACTGCCCAGCTGAACTAGTTGTTGTTGTTGTTTTTTAAGTGAGGATATCATGCAAGGTTGTGACAGAATTTGGTCTCTAGGATGGGTTAGAATGGTCTGTTGATACTCACACCCAAGTATAGTATAGGAGAAAACTCTAATCAAGGTAGGAGCAGAATCACATGTAATCTGCCTTGCCTCCCCAGTCCCAAAAAGACGTGTGCTTTGGATGGTGGCTTGGGCGAGTAGTGTGGAATGCTTCCTAGGCAAATGTTGCCTGCCTTGGTGCTTACAAAGGTCTGTTCTTATTCATGTATACCTCATCCACCACAAAAGCAGTCATCTTCCTATATAGAGATCTTAACCTCTGACACAATGAACCTGGTTTAATTTCAGGTCTTACTAATAATAATTTTGATGGCTAATGTCATGCCCCAATCCTAGAATTTGTAAGAAACTTCAGCATTTGGCTCAGATTTCTCAAAGGACCCTTTGCCCCCTTGCAAAATAAATGCTTATAAAATGTGTGTGACAGAGTACTTGACTTGGACATTCAATTTAAATCCTGCCTCACTTACTAGCTCCTTGACCTCGGCAAATCACTTAATCTCTTATAGCCTCAGCTTCCCCATCTGTAAAAAGTAATAAAAACAACAATTATTTTACAATGAAACCATAAATGCAATGACTTTACAAATCTTAAAGCTTCATATATATGTATATATATATATATATATATATATATAGAGAGAGAGAGAGAGAGAGAGAGAGACTATTCTTCTCATGCATATATACATTGCAGAAATATATATGTTATCTATGGTTATTATTAGACAAAGAATGGATTTATTTAAGGTAATAATGATGATGAGGAGCACAGAATACAGTCTAATAAGTATTTTTTGAGTTTCATTCATTCAGACCACTGTGCTAGGTCTTGGAACACAGACATATCGAAAAACAGTTTCTGTCCTCAAAGAATTTATATTTTATCATGGAAAAATAACAAATCAACCGATATTTATATACATATCTACATGGGGAGGGAGAAAACACTAATAAGTAAAGGGATCAAGAAGGGCTTATTATAGGAGCTCACACCTGAGCTAATCCCTGAAGGAAGCCAGATATTATAAAAAGTGGAAATGAGGTGAAAGTGAATTTCAGGCATGGAAGGGTTGCCTATTAAAAGATATGAAGGTAAGAAATGGAATGCCCAATACACATAACCTTCAGTAGCAAAGCAATTGGGAAATCCATTTCCATGAGCCCTATTCCCCCAAATATTTGGTTTGGTCTCTTCAAACTCATAAAACTACTTAATGAAGTTACTGTATCCCAAGTGAAATTATGTGTCATTCAGCTGGTAAAGCATTCCTGCCAGTGACTCTCAGCATCTGTTGTATCTGCATGCTTCTGATGGTAGGCTCTCTCATCCTTCTCTGTCAGCAGAGTGTCAGCAGTTTCCTTGCTCTCTCCATGCCTGGTCTCACTTCCTTATTATGTTAGCACATCTTTGGGGATCTTCATTGGACATGACCCCTCTTTCATATGTCATCCTGAGCTACTCAATGTCACATATGGTACCCAATTCAAAAGTTCTTGCTCACTACTTCCTGTACATTTCCCTTCGGTTCTCATCCACCCCATGCAAATGAAAAGAGACTACCTTTCAATTCCTATCTTCAACACACACCTAATACAAACAGAATCAAGGGATCTCAAGGATCATTTCATCTAATCTGTTATCTCTCTAAGTTCTCTAATAAGCTCTTAAAGAGATGGAACAGATAATTATACATTTATCTTTTCAGCTGAATAATTTAGAATATCCCCAAATCATTTTATAATCATAAATATTATTACCGAATCTTTTTTTTTATTTTTTCACTTGATAAAAAGCCATTCCCTCCTACCTCCCATTTAAAAAAAGAAAATGAAAATGAAAACTCTTATAATGATTATGCATAGTCAAGCAAAGCAAATTCCCTCATTAGTCATGTAAAAAAATACATCTCATTTTGCACCTTATGTCCATCATTTCTCTGTCAGAAGGTGGGTTGTATTTTTAAATCCAATTCTTAAGTCTTTTAAAGACTTTTAAAATTATTCGTTTTTCCAATGTTATTTCTGTTATAGAAACTGCTTACTTCACTCTGCATCAGTTCATAAATGATAGATTCAGTACTTATCAGAAAACTGACCTCTTCCCACATGGATAGTATCATGTTGACATGAGACATAAAACATCCTAAAAATGAACTAGCAGACCCAAAGAATTTTCAGAGTCTCCACGCAGCTTAGGTAAGAATAAGAAAAAGCACATTCATTTGAGGGAAAATACTCTTCTTGAGATCTAGATAATATAGCCACCACATTCTGGAGAATGTCTAGGCCTTTACCAGTCAGTCCTTCTTCTTTCTGAAAAATTCTGGCCATTATTACCTTTTATACTGCTATAACAGAATTAAATGCATGCTTCTCAAACAAGAGCACCCTTGCCCACAGTATATAGGCAGTCTACAAATTCCTGACAAATGATTCTTGAGCAATGCTATAAAATAGTCTATGAATGTGAATTCACTACCTCTGCAGGTAGCCTATTGCATTTAACTTTTCAGAGACAGAGACTTTCACATAGTAAGCAATTGATGTTTGTTAAAAAGAATTAGGAAGTAATTTCCTTATTTTATCATTTTTCTATGTGACAACTTTTCAACTGTCTGAAAGAAAGAGACACTAAGTTTTCCCTTCTTCAGGATCAGGGTTCCCAATTCCTCTCCTTACAACTATGGTCATCTTAGTCAGGAAACATTCAAAATCGTATCCCTTCTGCCACTTTAAATGTAAACTTTTTCAGTTTCATATCATACTGCTGATTCACATTAAGCTTTCCATTCCCTAATATCCCTAAGTATGGGATAAAGCAATTTTATTTGACATGTAAAGCCCTTCAAAACCTGGCCCTATCCTATCATTCCAATCTTCTTTCACTTTAATCCCTTCTATGCACTGTAAAAATTTAAATTAATGTATAATAATAAAAATATTATATTTTAAGAGATTTATTAATGATCCTTAGAAATAAAGGAATAAAAAGGTAATAAAATAAAACCATGTGCCCATGGCTAATCAACCTTTTCAAAGCCCCACTTAACCACCACAGTCACAACCCAAGAAGCCAAGAGCCCAGGACCAGCAACCCCACTGCATGATATCCCTTCTGCAAGAAGTACATAATGATAGGAAGTCAGTAGATTCCCAGGAAATATAGTTTTTAGGGTAATAGATTCTAATTATATATTCCCCACTGAGATCTGTGTGGAAGACTGGTATTGCTAATGATCTTGCAAATATAACCAACTTTTAAATTACAATAATTTGGGGATAAAAGGGGAAAGAATAAACCGATGATTGCTAGGCACATTGACAAAAAGCCAATTAGGGGGCAGTCCCCTTTGGCATAAGAGCATACATACAAAAACAAATGCATTCAACCACACAAATCACCATGTCCCAAAGTTCACTCTGAATATTCTGGTGCAGTGTGTGGTCTGTGCAGGCATCTTCATGGTGCCTTCTCCAAATAATTCACTTTCTGGATTTGGAGAGATAGCATGCTTCTTATCCTGAAATTCCCTCAAAAGAATTTAAACTTTTCATTTTAGAATAATAATGCATTCCCCCCTGAGAAGGATGTAGAAAAACACAGGGATCACTTAGGGATGCATGACTGAGTTATGAGGTATATGAATCAATTAGCAAGAGAAAATAAAAAACATCAAAAAATCCAAATAAAAGAGAAAAAATAACTTCTGGTTGAAAAATAGAATATCAAAGTTTTATGTGTAAAAAATATAAGCAAAGGAAAAATAAACCTATAATAGGTCCTTGAATCAGGGTCCAATTAAAGTAACTTAAGCAATTATGAACTTACCTAATCTGTAGGCAAGACTACAGGAAGTTTGCCACATTACAAAAGATGGATAAGGGACTAGATTATAGGAGCCAGAATGGTAGCCAAGTGAGGTCCTTGTTAGAATGTGGCTCAGAGGAAGTCCAGCCTCTGATATATGTCAAAACAACCACAACCTTGAACCCCGAACAAATTCAAGTCCTCTTGTCTTGTCTCAAAATTATATTAATCCCACTAGGATCATTCTCTTTAACTGTGCTCAATAGCCACAATGCAGGTATGTTATTTTTTTAATAAAGAACAGTAGTACAACAGGTAATGCACATTCAGGTATTAAAAACCCAAAGTTATAATAGCCCACTTAATTACAATAGCAAACAAACCCACTATCATTAGGATTCACATGAGTCTGCTATATGACAATTAAAAAAAAAACGTTAGCAGCTAATGGATACTTGTCATAAGTTTTTTAGTGTAACAATCTTTCAACCTGGGGGCAGCTGGGTAGCTCAGTGAATTGAGAGCCAAGCCTAGAGATGGGAGGTCCTAGGTTCAAATCCAGCCTCAGACACTTCCCAGCTGTGTGACCCTGGGCAAGTCACTTGACCCCCATTGCCTAGCCCTTACCACTCTTCTGCCTTGGAGCCAATACACAGTATTGACTCCAAGATGGAAGGTAAGGGTTTAAAAAAAAATTTTTTTAATTAAAAAAAAAATCTTTCAACCTTGGCTGAGATTTTTTTTAGTCTATTACATCATTACAAAATGTGGCAGAGGAGTCTAGAAAAGACACAAACTTCTGTACTATTGATATTGGGTCTAAAAATGTCACCAAGAATCTAGATTATCCACGTGAAAGGGTAGAATAAGCTGAGGAGTAACAAATAAAAGATACTCCCTCTTGGGAGCCATCCAGCAGTACCACACCCTAGGAACAACTTCCAGCTCCTCTGGTATGAAACTGTGATATGTCCCACCTATTTCATTTTTACAAATTTGGAGGTGGGGATATAATTGCACTTCACTTCAGCTACTAAAATGGATCCTAAATAACTCAGAGGCAGGCAAGATGATCTGTCAGAGCTATTGAAAAAAACAAATCTAAAAATAATGTCTGAAGACCTCTTAAAATCAATTTGAGATACTTAGCTCATAAAATTCTTCAAAGATTGTATACAATTGTAACCAGTTTTGATGAAGTCCATCCATCATTATTTATGTGACAATTAACAAAGAAAAAATGGAAGAAAAAGGCTATTTTTATGCAACATGTGACCTCAATGGATCTCACTACAAGGATTTGGGCAAGATGTTTATGGGCTTATACAATGATATTTTCTTCAGTAGTCATAGGGGAAAAGTAACAGAATATATATAATAACCAAAACACAGTAGATTAAAATGATTCAATGTCACAGAATAGTATTGATCAGATTAATATATGAAGTCAAAACCACAAAATTAAATCTTAAAGCAAATCATCAGTAAAATACAATAAGATACAGAGACTTTAATAAAACAATAAAGTCTATAAAGGCTTAAAATTTTCACCTCCAAATTCTTTACAATTCCTTCTTTATTCATTTAGAATCCTTTTGTCACAGTGAGGGAGAATTCCTTGCTGAACACAGTGTGGAGGAATCCCAGATTGGATGTATCTTAGAAACTGGGAAGGCCTAAATGACAAGGGATTGTATGGAGATGAATTTTTCCCCTGAATCTCAGGAAAGATAAATGAAAGGATCAGTGCACCCAGGAATGGTGGGAAGAAAAAGCATCATAAAACTGGGAGCTGTTTGAGATAAGTAATACATTTTTCTTTCATAGAATGTGTCATGCTTGCAATTTTACTTCCTGTTTGGAAGAGTAACCTTCCTTCCCCTTCCCCTAGAGGTAAAATTCTAGGGATCAGCTTTCTTTCCCTGCCATGTGTCCAGGGAGTTGGGAGGTCAATGATTGCCTAAGAAAAGCACATCCTGCTTTTTACCAGCTGCCTTTGAGAGACCCAAGGACTCCCAACTTGTGTGTTCTTAAGACAAGCCAGCAGCAACCAGCAGAAGCAATAGGAACAGCAAGAACAGCAGGAGTGAGTGGGATCAAGAGCAAGCAGGATCAGGAAGATCAGGAGCAGATGGCTAGAACAACCCAGGAGATTGGATCAGAAGCAGTAATGCCAGAGGCAGCAGTGAGGAATGCTACTCAAGCAGATAGGCAAGAGAAGAGGCTTATCTCTTCTTCACCAAGAGTGCCCAGCTAAGCCCTCAAACTAAAGCAGCTGGGCCAGTAGGGCAGGCAACCACCAAAAGTTAGGGAAGGGAAAATGGCAAAAGTAGGGCAGCAGCTCTGAAGAGAGTTCAAAATTCTCTTAGAGTTCAAGGGGGGTGGAGTGTTGGGACAAAAAGTCATGGCAGGAGAAATGTGGCTTAAAAAATGTATCTAGGCTATCTTAAAAAACTGAAAATTTTTTCTCCAACGTCAGTGGTTGCCATCATTGTAAAAATTAAAATTAATCTCAATAATTAAAATATTATATTTTAAGAGATTTATTAGTGATCTTTAGAAATGTAGGAATAAAAAGTTAACAAAATAAAACCATATGTCCATGGCTAATCAACCTTTTCAAAGCTCCACGTACCACAGTTGCAACCCAGGAAGCCAAGAGCCCAGGACCAGCAACCCCACTATATAATATCCTCTATCTACAGAAAGTATGTAACAACAGGAAGTTAGGGGAGATTGTATTTTAATAAAAATCCAAAATTTTAAAAATTTTGTTCCAGAAAAATCTTCAAGGAAAGAAGCTTGCTAACTCCTAAAATCCAGATAATGAACTATTTGCAGAAAGATGCCTGAAAAACCTACACTACATCAAGAAGATCCAGAATGAACTCTGTGTGTGGTTGATTGAACTGAACGTTGATTGAACATTTAATTTGAATGTATACTCTTACGCCAAAAGGGGACTTCCCTCAAATTGGTTTTTGTCAATGCACTCAACAAAACATTGGTTTGCTGTCTCTCTCTTCTATTCCCCTCTTATAACTAACTATTGTAGTTTCCTCTTAGAAGGTAAAATTTTGTTTGCACCTATAGTTAGAAGATTTTAGATTATGTTTAGTGATCAATTGGGGAGACTTATCTCCCAATCATCATCAGGGGGGATTGCAAATTTTAGTTTTACTCCACCCTGCTTAGTCTTTAAAATTCTAGCAATCAGGAATGTATACACCCCCACTTAAGGATTAACTGTGGGGGAAGATGGTCTGTGACCTGTGTGTGCTAGCAAGTGACAAATCGGAGACAACTGACTGACCCCCTGGGCTGTCCTAAGCCAAGTTTAAGCCACCATTGGCACATGTGAGACACAGGAAGTGATGTAAAGAACTGCCTTTATATTTTTCATATCACTTCCTGTGAGAGGGATTTGGTGGCTTTTGAGGCTTTTGTGGACTTGGGCGGTAGAATTTGACTTGGAGGAACTCTGATGCATGGGTCTAGGTGAGACAGCTTCCCCGAATGGCCATGTGGTGAGTGTTAAGGCTGAATCCTCTTTATCTTGACCCTTCTGAAGGTTCCAGCCTCAAGGAGGCCCTTCATTTTGGAGGAGACCTCCTAACTAGAAGCCAAATTAGATTTAGTCTTCTGGGAAGGCCTCTTGGCTGAGAGGCCTCTGAACTCCCCCTGGATCAGGCCAGAGTAGATATTTACCCTATTCCCTCTTTCTTCTTCTTTCTTAATTTCTTACTTCTATTGTAAGTAAACCACCAGAAAATTCCATTCTGACTTGAATATTTCATTGGGATTTAGAATTTAAATCCCTGACAACTACTAAATAATATATTCAGTCTCAACCCAAAATTTTACCCTTAACACCTGAGAAATGTATTTTTTAGGGTAACAGATTTCTAATTATACAGTACTCTACACTAACCTTCTTGTAGCTCCTCTTACACAATACTCCATCTTCTGATTGTACCTTTTCACTCTCTGTCCTCTCTTCCTTGAAAACTCTTTCCTCACTTATGATTCTCAGCTTCCTTCAAGACTCAGCTCAAATGCTATCTTCTGCAGGAAGCTTCTTCTGGTTCCCTTCCCACCAACTCTACTATGAATTCTTTCCCTCTAAGATACCTTCAGTTTAACCTGTAAGTAACTTATGTTGTCATTCAGTCATTTTCAGTCATGTCTGACTCTTCATGACCTAATTTGATGTTTTCTCAGCAAGGATACTGGAGTGGTTTCCTTCTCCAGTTCATTTTGCAGATGAAAAGAATGAGACAAACAGAATTAAGTGATTTTCCCAGTATCATAGAGCTGTTAAAATTAAAATTAATGTATGACAACTTAAAATATTAAATTTTGTAAGATTTATTAATAATTAACCTGCTCCACCAATGTCCCAACTGAGCAAGCAAAGAGCACTAACCACAGAAGACCACCTTATTTATCCTCTCTATATCAGCACGTAGTGGCAGGAAATCAGTGGGCTCCTGGGAAATGTAGTTCAAAGGCACAAGATTTCCAATTACACATTCTCCCCTGAGATCCCTTGGAAGACTAGCCTCTCCAATGGATATTGTAAACATAACCAACTTTAAATTACAATAATTTGGGGATAAAAAGAAAAGAGAACAAAACCAAATTGTGAAGATGGAATTAACTCTCCCCTGCCCATTTTTAGATTTAGTCGCCAGAAGTGTATACACCCCACTAACCCTTAATTGGGGGAGGTTTGTGACCCACATGTGCAATAGTGAGTGAAGAATTAGAATTGACTATGTTTGCTCCCTGGGCAGTCCTAAGGAAAGCTTTAGCTGTAATTGGTACACATAAAATGGAAGGAAATCACAGGAAGTTATAAAAAGGAACAATCTTTAAAGATGCCAAGAACTTCCTATGATGAGGTCTTTCACCTTGAACTTGATCTTGAAGGACCTCCAGCATGGGATCTCAGACTGCTCTTGGATTTCTCCCTTCTCTCATGTGGGTGAGTGAAAAAGACTGACTCCTTTCATGGATCTTCTGAAAGGGTTAGCCTTAAAAGAGGCCTTCCCTCTTGAGAGAGGCTTTGTGATGGAGGCCCTTTCTTTCATTCATCCATGGGTACTTGACTCAAGGCTGAGGCCCCTCTGACTGAGGACCAATTAGCTCTGCCTGGGTTGAATCAGGGACCAGAGCAAAATACTTAATGTGTTAGGTTAGATATCTTACCTTATCCTCTCTCTGATTTTCTTACTTTCACTCTTTATATATTTTATAAATAAATTGCTAAAAATCATTTGGAATTTCATTCAATTCCTGGCAATCACAACCTGATAAATTTAGTCCAACCATTTATAATTTTACCCCTTACATTCTGCCCCTTACACAGCTTGTAAGTATCTGAGGCCAGATTTGAATTCAGGACGATGAGTCTTTCTGACTCCAGGTTTGGGACTCGGTGCCACCTTAACTGCCTCTTATACCTACATGATTGTTTGCATGCTGTCTTTCCTATTACAATGTGAGTGACTTGAAAATAGGAATTATGTTTTTTCTTTGTATCTCCCGCCCAAAATAAACACTTTAAAAATTATGGTTGATTAAATGACTTGTCCAAAGTCACACAGATAGTAACTGTGTCAAAAGTATAATTCAAATCCAGATCCTTTGACTCAGTTGACAGTTTTCTCTCTACTCAACCACTCTAAACACACACACACACACACACACACACACACACACACACACACACACACACAGGAGAGAGAGAGAGAGTAAAAGTGAAAGAGAGGGTTAAAGAGAGAAAGCAGTAAAGAGAGAGGAAAGAAGAGATGGGGGAGGGCGGAGTATTTGAGAAAAAGCTAACAAATCCAGAAACTGGATGTGAAAGTATATTTGTGTGGGTATGTCACCTAATTCTTGTTATACAGTGCAGGTTTTGAGCTGGAAGAGATCTCAAAGATTGTTTACTTCAGTGATTGTGTCAAAGGGTATGCTGAATTCAATGGTGTACTGGAAAAGGTTTAATAACTACTCAAAATTACAAACAATACATACTTTTAAGCTTAATCTACATTATTAGCATTCCTCCATCATTTTCTTAAGTCTAAGTAGTCAACAAAATAAATCAAGCCTTGATGTGTAGAATTTGCTGATATCTGATATTTAAATGCTTTCACTTGGAAGTTTAATAATTCTCCTTTTTTTAACTCCTGCTTTCTGTCTTAATAGCAACTCTAAGACAAAAGGACAAGGTTAGGCAAATTAGATTAAGTGACTTTCCTAGGGTCATATAACTAGGAAGTGTCTGAAGTCAAATTTGAACCCAGGTCCTCCTGACTCCAGACCTGACTCTCTATCTACTGACCCAGGTATAGTTTCCCCACAACTGACTCTTAGGATCCAGTTTGATTTGATTCCAGTACACCTCTCACCAAATTCCTGCTGAATGCTGCAAACTGCACGGAATTTATATTGGCAATCACATGTACACACAAGTCTTCAATGAATTCAAGAAATTGTGATCACTTTTCCAAGATTCAAATACTCATAATGCTATGAATATGGTGTTTAAGATTCCTCAAGGCAATTGTTGAAGTATTAAATATTATCTCTTTGATAACATAGGCCTGGACATATCATTTCCGGTGCAATAAACTCCAGTGACTCCCTATCAACTCCAAGATCAAATATAAAATCTTCAGGTAGGAGATTTTAAAGCCTTCATATGCTATCCACTTCCCATCTTTCTAGTCCTCTAACATCTTACTCCCCTGCATAAGATCCAATGACCCTGGATTTACTGGACACCCCTAATTTATCCTATCTATGTCTTATTTGTATCTGATTACTTGCATGTTGTCTCTTCTATCAAATATGAGCTTCCTGAGAACAACTGTTTCTTTGCCTGTCTTTGTATCCTGAACACTTAGTACAGTGCTTGGCAAATTGTAGATATTTAATAAATGTTAATTGAATGATTAAGATGGATGCAGAATGATTGCCTGGAGAGGCAGAGAAGTAATTAATGGATTAATATCAACCAAGAGGGAAGTCTCTACTGAAATGCTAGAGGATTCTATGCTCTGTTCTGTCCTATTAAAAGGATGTCAAAACGTTCCTGCTCCAATTTGGTAGACAACAGAAATTGTAGAGTGAGACATACAATGACAGGGATGGCTGATAAGTTGGTTTTGCTTTACTTAACAGTATTCAGTGTGTGTTATTTTTCTCCATTAGAATGTAAGCCCCTTAAGGGCAGGGGCTACTTTTTTGCTTATACTGTTTACTTATAGTTTGCTTCTTTATATGTATTTATATTTTGCTTATATTGCTTAGCACAGTCCCTGGCACACACGAAGTATGCAATACTTCATCAATGCTTGTTAACTGACTGAGATTAAGTAACTATTATTCTCTTGATGAAGTTGTGTTGACCCTTACTATAACTATGTTGTGAAATTTTCCTTGTTAACAATTCCTATAAATCTTATTTCAAAATACCTTGTGTCAGAGACACATCCAAAGATGTGAGGGGATTCTTCAATTTGGATCTTTCTCTCTCAAACAGGACAATGCTTGATTTTAGATTAATGATAAATGAACAAAAATTATCACCTGCGTGTATAACACAGAGTATAGCACAGATGTTTTCTTTGACGACATACGTATATACGTGTATGTTTTTATAGTTATACATGTATTTCATGTTCAAATATATGTTCATGTGTGTGTACACATATGTATTTGTTCTTTGCATGTATTTTGCCTATAATAGGCCTGGCCAACAAATCCTGGAACCAAGTGAGTCTGCTTCTGTCAAGTTCCTGAGGATGCAAATAGAGGATCATTTCCGGTGTGCTACTCACATCCTATGGAGCCAACTTCACCTCTTATTTTCCTTCCTTGGTTCTAAGAAAGGAGGATGAGCTGAGGTACTACTCTGGATCTCTGGGTGGGAGAGAGACTTTCTCTCAACCTAGAGCAGTGGTTCTCACCCTTTCTAATGCCGTGACCCCACAATACAGTTCCTCATGTTGCAGGGACCCCAAACCAAAAAATTATTTTGGTGGCTACTTCAAAACTGTAATTTTGCTACAGTTATGATTCAGAATGTAAATACCTGATATACATTATGTATTCTCATTGCTACAAATTGAGGGGTTGAGAACCACTGACCTAGAGCAAGCCAAAGTCCCTGATCATATTGTCCTGCTGTGGCTGAGAGAGATGATACTGGTGCCAGCATCCTACTCTTCCCATCTGGGTGGATATGAAGCCATGTACACATGTCATTGCTGTTGTTTTTGTCCAGATGTGTCCATTATTTCCTGCCATAAGTGAAGGAGTAACTGAGATGGAACAGACTAGGCTATGATCCAGGGAGCTTTGAAAAGGAAGAAAAGAACCCCCAGAGGCCCATGGAGCTCATGCCAGAGACTGCAATCTGCCAGCACAGCCCTGAGGAGAGGCCAGATCTGAGTCTGTCATAGGATAGACCCCAGCATAAGATGCGGTGTCCTACAAAAGGAAACCAAAAGGGAGCAACTGGTCTATTGGCTATGCCACATTCAGAAATGAATTTGAGGGCAGCTGGGTGGCTTAGGAATAGAACTCCAAACATGAAGACAGGAGATACTAAGTTCAAATCTGGCCTCAGATACTTCCTAGCTATGTGGCCCTGGACAAGTCACTTAACCCTAATTGACTAGTCCTTACTTCTCTTCTGCCTTGGAACTGAAACTCAGTATTGATTCTGACAGAAGATTATAAGTGTTTTTTAAAAAGTGAACTTTGTGAAGAAAATACTTTGTAGGAACTTTAGGATTGAGCCCACTCTCCCTAGGTACCACAGTGGTATAGGGAATGTTTACACCCTTGGGTTTGGGGGAGAAATATGTGTACCTTTGTTCTTGCTATATCTTCTTGGTAAATATTCCTTGTAAAAACTAATTAATATTAATTGACTAACTGATACCTGCTAATTACTAGAGGATATCTAGGATATAAAAGAGACATTAATTTAATTGGTGATGGATATTGGGGAGAACATACCAGAGTAAAAATTTGAGCTAATAACCTTAGGGATAACTTCATCATCTCTCAGAAGTACCTCTAACATCTTGAAGAGAAGCAATAGCTCACTTTGGTTCCTGGAAGCTAATTCACTGCTGAAAGTGAGAGTTGGGATAAGGAACCCAGTTTCTATAAAAACTATCTCTCTTTTTCTATCTAATCTCTTCATCTCTTGCTATATTCCTCATACACTGCACCTCTTTTCCTGACATTATATGATTGCCCTGGATATATATATATATATATATATATATATACATATATAGATATAGATAGATAGATAGATAGATAGATAGATAGATAGATAGATAGATAGATAGATAGATAGATAGATATATGCCTTTCTATCAATGTATATGGAGAGAGGGGTGAGAGAGAGAAAGAGAGAGAGGTGGGGGAGGGAGGGAGGATTACAGACATATATAGATAATCTCAATCATGGTTTTTTTTCAGACCATTTTCTAGACAAAGCTTATAAAATTATACTCTTTACAGGAAAAAATCATCATCTCCAACAACAACCAAATTCTCTCCTACAGAGAGGAAAAGAATAGCCTTCATATAATCTAGAGTTTTAACAAATCACAAAATTCTTTCAGAGGGCATTGGTTTAGAATTGTAGCACCCCTATATGCCTAATGTTGCTATGTAACACTTGTTTGGGTCAATATTTTATTGTTCATAAGCTCTCCTTTCCTCGAAACATCCCAGTAACTAGGCACAATTTAATTATAAGGCATTATGGATAGTTTGCATTTTATGTCAGTTTGTACTATGCAAATTCTTCTCCCCTGTGGCAGGGCAGCTTTGGCAGAGCAGCAGCTGGCACAGCCCCATGCCAGAGGTCCTGAAGCCACTCTGGCTGTGAAGTGTGGAAGGAACAGGGCCATGCAGAATCCCACAAAGGGAAAAGAGGGTTTGTGGAAAGGTCCACTTACATTAAGCAAGAACTAGCTGCTTAGGAGGTGAAAAGACATCGTCTTACATCACAGATATATTGTGAATAGACAGTGCACTTGGCAAGTATCCCAGGTGACATGAAATCCTGTATTAGGAATGTAGCCCTCACTGTGCTCAAGGCCTGCTTTCTCTAAATGTATAGAAAAGCAAACAGTTTCTTTATTAAATAATTACCTAGAGAGGAAGATGCCTATACACCTGTGTAGATCATCTCTAATGCCGTATGCCTGCCACCTACCCTGCCACAATCCATGCTCCTTCAGACAGCAAGGCAAAAAGGAAACATCAGATGTAGTCCAGCATTAGGTAGTGGAATTAAATAGGCTAGGGATGCCCAGAACAAATTCCTTCCCATCACTTAACTTCACGCTCTGCCATTCTTTCTCTCTAATTCTCCCCAACTATGAGACATTTCTCTCCTCCTCCTGCACTCATAATGCCAAATATCACACATTAGTACACTACTTCCACAGTTTCATAGAAGAAACCACCTTAGAGATTATCTTATTCTACCTCCTTTACTTTTACAAATTAAGGAACTAAGGACCAGGAAGATGATTGAAGTGATTTATTTTGGTTTATAAGTCAGACAACATGCTTTTATTCTACATCTACTATGTACAAGGTACCATGCTAATAAAGGCAAAAATATAGTCCCTGCTTTCAAGGACTCACAGTCTAATGGAGGAGAGAATAAGGAAACTAGGTATGTACAAGATATATACAATATAAATTAGAGGTATTCTCAGAGGAAAGGTATTGTGTGTGGGGATGGGGGACAGGAAGACAAGGAAAATTGTCCCGCAGAGGGTAGGATTGGAACTGAGCAATGAAAAACGTCAGGAAAGCCAGAAAGCAGAGGTAAGGAGGAAAAGCGTTCTGAAATGACTCATGAAGAAATGGGGAGATATTTATAAGTGACAACAAGAAGGCCAGAGACCTTAGGTGGGTGAGTAAAGTGTAAGAAGACTGGAAAGGTAAGCTAGATTGTAAAGACCTTTAAAAACAGTGAGTTAGTGGCAAAATCAGAACTTGAATCCAAGTCTGAATTCCAATGTATTACTCAATTTATGTCAACTATGAACCGAGTGAGAGGAATTCTTAATAAAAGTTCTCAGTACCCTTTCCTCCAGCTCAGTGTTAAATCTGCCAGATCCTACCTCCCTGTATAATTCACAAGGTCTACCAGCAGTACCGTTGTTGATTACAAGCAGGTGATGCCAAACTTGGTTTCCCTCTGGAGAAAGGCACCTGTGAGCAAGACTTGGGCACACAGATGCTGTCTGCCAGTCCTCAGATAAAAGAATTTGCATCTGGCACTGCCAGGTCTCCTGGGGTTCCAAATATCCATAAAAGCTTATATTGAGATCAGAAGAAGGAACCCATCAGGAAGTCCCAGGTGCTAAATGGTTCTTCTCTGGGACTAGTTGATGACTAATGTGTCTCGTCTTATTTGTTCCTACTGATTCTGTGTTTGGTGAATATCATTATCTCCCTATTATTCTCCCAGACCCAGAGAACACCATTCCCTTAGGTGAATCTCTAAATGGCTAACCTGTCATTTTTCATTTCCTACTCTCAGACATACTTATATTCAGATAGGTCTGTAGCTAACTACATATTTATAGAGATATATTTTTGAGGGGCTTGTCACATTTACATTTCTTCTGAATGTGTGCTGACCTTGAATATTAAAGTACCTCTGCATAATCAAGGCACATTGACACAGATAGTAAATTACAAAACAGCCTAAGAGCAGAAAGGGCTTGAGAAAAACTAAGCAGAGAGAAAGAGAAAAACTGAAATAGAAGAATCAATTTCCTCATTTGTAAAATTAGGGGGTTTGATGAAATAATCTCAAATTCCCATTGTACCTCTACAACATCACTTACATCTGTCTCCTCTCCACTCAAGATCTACTCCCTTGGAATCCCGCAGTGGTCTCAATTATTCTACCTACTTCCACCCTTTCTTCTCTCTCATTCATCCTCCACATGGAACTGAGGGAATAGCATTCCAAAACTATAGGTCTCACCATATCTGACTCAGTTGCTCTAAATCCTTTGTTGGTCCCCAATTGCTTCTAGGAGAAAATACAAATTCTTCAGCCTAACATTGAAGACCCAACACACTGTAACCGCCTACCTACCTTTCCAATCTTCTCTCCTTTAAAAACTCAACTTTTCAACAATAACAGTTGTTGCCTACACTATCTCCTGCCTCTGTGCATTCCAACAGCCATTCCCTCAATCCTGGATTATACTTTCCTCTTGTAGACCTTTGAGAAACCATTTCATACTTCAAGACAAGGCTGATTCCATCTCTCTCATGAAACTTGTGGGTGTATATTTTGTTTGTTATATTAAAATTCCCAGTTATCTCCCCCCACCACACTAAAGAAGGTATCATTTAATAAAAATGGTGGGAGACAGATCTCTCTCCCAAGAGTTGCACAGTTCAAAGTCAAAGAGGAAATAGAAAATTGGGGAGGAATGTTGTACAAAAACTACCTCTTGTTTGTTTCTATTTGTCACTTATTTCTTTGGAGGTGAATATGCACACATCATTCTCTAAACAATATTTCTGTTGTTATATAATGTTAGTCCTGCCAAACTCTGTCTTAAATAAATATTAAGTAATATTTCTAAGAGTGATAAGGACTAGGCAATTTGGGTTAAGTGACTTTCCCAGGGTCACACAGCTAAAAAGTGTCAGAGGCTACATTTGAACCCAGAACCTGCCATCTCCAGACCTGGCTCTATATCCACTGAGCCACCTAGCTGTCCCACCTATGAGGCTTTAATGTTCATTCTCTTTCTCTTCAATTTTTATTTTATTATACTTGTCTACAAATCATACTTTCCCCAATAGAATGGAAGTTCCTTGATGGCAAGTAATTGTTTTCTTTGTATCCACTGAACCTAAGCACAGTGCTTCCATGCAGTATAGTAGATTGTTAATATTCTTAAGTGGAATGATAGATGGAAAAGTATGCAAATGTATATGCTTTTTAAAAATACAAAATTAACCTTGATATTTTCTTCCATGTGCTACAAACATGATATAACTGTTATAATGAGGTGTTAGGGAACAAAACCACTTGCATTATAGGATGTTTTGTGATGTCAAGATGATAGATCACTAATAGGATACATGTGCAACATCATGAGGTACATCACTAAGTGTAAGAAGAGACATAAAATGTTAATGGAAAGATCAGGAGCCTGGAAGTCAAGAAACCTGAGTTCCAGTCCCCAAGTTGTTAATTTGCTCATGACCTTGTGGAAGTCACTTAATTTATCTTAACTTTAGTGAAAAATAAAACAGTAGGAGTACCTGATTCTCAAGGTCTCTTCTAGCTCTAAAATTGTACTTCATACTTCATAATCTGGCCCAGAACACATCTGAAACATATGAATAAGGCCTTTCATAATTCATATTGGTTGGTTTTGATGGTTAATTTTTTGTTTCTATGGTTTGATCATTCGTTTTTATTTTTCATCTTTCCCTCCACTCAAGTCAGCAGCATTGAAGTTGATTCCATGAGAATTTTGTGTCTCTGGGAAAGAGCAATTAACAAAAAGTTTTGGGAAAATTAGAGCTCCCATCTGCTTCTTCTCTTCCCTTCTTGTGGCCTCTCCCACATCCTTTCTATTAGAAAGGGTTCTGACATGCTGGATGTCAGGAGAGTATAAAGGTCCTAAAGCAAGGAAAGAATCAGTACATAGGGTTGAATTCTAGGTCATACTGAGCTCATCTCTCCTGGATTTCCAAAAGGGGTATTACAAAAAGCAAAGGAAAATAGCTCCTTGAAAATACTTTCACCCTCAGCTAGAGACAGGGTTATAATTTACTATATCTCTGGCTTTTTCATCATCTCCTAGCAGGAAAGCTGAAGCAACTGCAGGTTAATTAGCCGAAAGGGCAGTATCTCTTTCTGTATCTCCTTTTCATGAGTCCATTGAGAAACATGAGTAGCAATGCTCCCCTGACTTGATTATTCCCAGAGAGGAAAGACTAATAAAAGTGGTTCTGACAAATTTCCACAGGAAAGTCTGTCTGCTGTAATAAATGGAACCTGGATAGAACAAGTTATATAATTAAATAAGGATAATTCTGATGCCTTTCCTGTTGTTTGTATAAAAATTTTAGTTTTCTAGGTACATGTATTGGTGGGGGATGGAGCAAGGGGAGGTGGATGCCTCCTCTCCCAAGAGTTGCATGGTTCAAAGTCAAAGAGGAAATGGAGAATTGGCGAGGAAAGTTGAACATCTAGGGATACTAATTTGTTGTACCAAACAACCCTGCCAAAATAGAGTTACTACAGTTTGTTCAAGAGGACTCTGAAAAGGGATGCCATATAATTTCAAGAGGCATAGGGAATCTCCAAGCTATACCTTTCCACATCTGAGTATTTAATTGTTCCAAATACCTTAGTTCCCAGCAAAAGTAAAAGTTTACTAGGCACCCCAAGATTACCATTAACATACAACGTAATTCCCATGTATCTTTTTTTAACCCTTTTCTTCTGTCTTAGTATCAGTTCCAGGGCAAAAGGGCAACAAAGGCTACATAATTGGAGTTAAATGACTTGCCCATGGTCATACAGCTAGGAAATGCTGAGGTCATATTTTTACCCATGTTTTCCCAACTCCATTCCTGTTGTTCCGTCTACTGTGCTACCTAGCTGTCCCTCCTAGCTATTTTTAAAAGCTCTTCATAACCTATCCCCTTCCTATTTTTCTAGTCTGTTTATGCCTTCTTCCACTTCACACTCCAATCCTATGATATTGCTTTGACCTCATTTTGAACTTCTTTGACTTCTCCACCATGCCCTTAGGCTGAATACTTCCCCACTACACACAGCTACTTCTTAACTTTCTTTTCTCTTTTGACTTTCCCCTTAGATTGTAAGCATCTTAAGGGCAGGGGCTCTTACTTTTTATTTGTATCTCTGACACATCACAAAGTGTTGGCACATAAAGGGCACTTAAGAAACATTTATTTGACTAGGACTATCCAATGGCAGTGGCCTCCATTGACCAATTTCTTCATTAAAGACACTCCATCTCCCAACTCCATGCATTTTTATTGACTATCCTCCAGACCTAGAATTCTCTTCTTCATCATCTCTACCTCTTGGCTTCTATGGTTTCCTTAAAGTCTCAGCTAAAATCCCATTATCCTTAGTACCTTTCCTTTGAGATTATCTCTAAATTAACATATATATATATATATATATATATATATATATATATAGCTTGTCTATACATTTACATGTTGTCTGTCCCATTAAACTATGAGCTTCTTGAGAACATGGACTATTTTTGGTCTTCCTTTGTATTCTCGGTCCTTAGCATAGTGGCTGGCACACAGTAAATAAAACAAATGGTTTGTTAACTTGATTTGACTTGACATTTGACTCTGAAAATTAATACTGGGTGAGGTATATGATGGAGATCTTCAACTCCAAATTCTATGGATAAAAATGAGGGAAATTTTAAAATCTAAGTCCTCCCACCTAGATCACCTTTTAGAATAATGTCTCTAGGAAATTACTAATAATAAGAAAACTTTGTTCCTAGCAATGACAATCTAGCAAAAAAAAAAGAAAAAGAAAAAGAAAACAGGGTACATAGGTGGCTCAATAGATAGAGAGCCAGGCCTGAAGACAGGAGGTCCTGGGTTCAAATATGACCCCAAGAAGTCACTTAGCCTAGAGCTTACAATACTTCTTCCTTAGAACCAAATACTCAGTATCAATTCTAAGACAGAAAGTAAGGGGTTTTATTTTTTAAAAGACTATGATATGCTAAGAAATGTCTAAAAATTCTTTGTCTATTAGACTATGGTGTTTGTGACTTATTCAGAGTACAAAAAGAGGTTAACATGTACTCTTTCAAATGGTCTTGGTTCTACTTCTTTTTCAAGTATCTTTTTTCTCAAGTAGCCCCTGGCAGCTTTATCAAATGATTGACCTGTTCTTGACCTATTCTGTGTCACTGTTGCTCTGGAGCAAGTGCAATATTTAAATACTTATAGATCCCAAGATGTATGGCAAAAAAGACTATATGGTACAAAAAGGCTCTAATGGCTCCCCATTGTGCAATTGTGTAAGGAGAAGTACCAGTTAACTGTTTCATTGGTGAGAACCTTCTGGGATGCTCATACAAGTCCCTTTTCTAAGATCAGCAGGAATAACTTCAAAGCTTTTCAATACCAGACACATACTTTTTTCACTACAACCAAAGCTGTGTGTGTGTAACACACAGGAGTAACACCCCTGATCATCTCAACAACAACAACAAAAACCTTTGGCAGAAAGCTGATTAAATCCTGAATTCAATTCTACTTTTATAAGAGACTGAACTAAATTTTCCACAGCTGGTGAAAAATCAACATCAAAAGGCATTCATTAAAATTTAGGGACTTGATAATAGTTTTGTGGAAAATCAATATTAAATTGGGAAATAATTTTCTCTTTTACTCCCCCTGAAAGTTTGATTTTTGGTATCTGTTTACCAATCAGAGATCTTCAAGGGAGGGACTGAGTGATGACATTAAAGGAAATATATAGAGGCTTGCCTACTCCTTTTTGCCCCTCTTTTCTGACTGCACTCTCACTCTCTTGCCCAACTGCCAATTCTTTGGTGACCAGTGGGACTGTGGAGGGAGCCCACTGGCTATTTTAGTTTGTCTGAAGCAGTCTATTATTAAATTATTTTTAATTAAGAAATATAGTCATTGAAAATATCAGAAAATGAATATTTTAAAATTGTCTTATCTTAGAAAAAAGGGAGCCTTGGCTCCATGAACCTGTGCTAGACTTCCCCAAAACACTTTTGTCTCTGTATGCCCAGTACCCCTTTCCCATAATAGAGAACTGGGGGGTGGGATTAAATTTGTATGGAATGGAATCATTCTAATAATACAAGGTCATAATTAGATTAGAATTATTCCAAAAAATAACACAAGGTGGGAAATTGCAGGGAGGAAAAAGAAATACAGTCTCTGAAGCATTTCAGTTTTTATAGTTTGAAAACAGTTCATCCTTGCCTAATAGACAGAGTAGAGAGGCTTGATTTGAGGGCATAGTCAGGAGTGAGTAAAGCTGTACCAGGTGTAACAATGTACACACACCCTAGTATCTCATAGGAGGATAGATTTAGCGCTGGAAGAGACCTTGAAGATGATTTAATCCAACTTCTTCTTTTAACAGATTAGAAAAAAAGAGGCCCAAGGAAGTTGTCACTTATAGAAGATAATGTAATAACAATAGCTACATTTACATAATGCTTTAAGTTTGCAAAGCACTATATATACATCTGTTATCTCATTTTTGTCTCACCATAACCCTGGGAAGCAGGTAATATTATTATTGTTTTTTCTATAGATGAGAAAACTGTGACTGAGCACTGAGGTTAAGTCCAGGGTCACATACAGTCACCATAAAAAATTAAAATCTCTGAGCATCCAAATTCCTTAAGGAAATGTGCTGCTTGAAAGCCTATGGGAGTGAACTTGGGCCAAAGTGGAAGGGATGTGTTTAAACTGAAAAGAGAAGTATACTGATATCAGTCCTTGTCTTTCTACATTCCCTATGACTTTGTGGGATGGTCATAGTTAGGCAGCTTATGTCCAGGGAGAAGAAGTACCTTTGATTTGAGCAGCATTAAAGAGATAATCAGCAAAACCAGCCCTCATGTTGCCTGCAAGGTGAACACTAGATGTTTGGGAATAACAAACACAAAGCTCCAAGCTCTTGTATCACTTCCATATGAAGCTGATTAGATGACAGAAAAGTTGGTGAAAATGGTGAAGAAAGGAGGGAGGTCCCATTAAGGGGGTATGGGTGGAAGCCTACTCTCCTCCTCACTTACAAGCATTAGAGAATTAAATTTCTGAGTTTTGAACCTGTCTCCTATTTAGGGATTTGATATAAGAAATTAAAGGGATTCAGCTTGGTATTGGATACACTAAATATGCTAATATCAACTTGTTTTTTATTCCTTTTTGTCATTATAAATAAAATCTCTTCAGAGTTTGTCTTTGTAAATTGCAATAAATAAAATGCAAGTTAAGGGATGAAGGTGGGGGGGTGAGTTGATTTGATAGGACGTTGAGTAGTGAGATTTGATGGATTAATATGGACACAAGCCCTAGAATAATATGATTATGGAGACACTGCCCAAGAAGTAGAGCCATAGGATCAGTGACCACTCATTGCTCTGAAAACCTAAGCAAAAATGTAGGAAGCTTGGAGTATAATGGGGGCATCATCAGTAGTAGTGACTGGTATGTATCACATCTGTATCATAGTTAGCTGGTACATATTCGCTCCTTGTGGGCAGGACAATCCTCACAAAATCACAAAATTTGAGACCTCACCATCATCTAGGCAAACCTATATACAAAAGAACTGCTACTGATAGGTGGTCATCCTCCTTGAAGACTGTCAAAAACAGGGAAACTATCATCTCCCAAGGTAACCATTCCACTTTGGGAGCAGTTCTATTTTTACCAAAATTTTTTTTTGGTAATTTTTATTTATATATATAATATATATACCTAAAAAATTAGGTAATCATTAGGATATCAACCTAAATTGACACATTTGTACCTCTTAACCACTGCTTCTGGTTCTTCCATGCAGATCAAAACAGAACAAATCTAAACTCTCTTCAACCTATCAGTCTTTCAAATACTTGAAGATAGCTATCATATCCTTCCCCTGAGTCTTTTCTTCTCCAGGCTAATGATATTTAGTTCTTTCAAACTACCTGGGTATGTATTCAAGACCTAGTTATGTACTTATACTCAAAGCCCCTTCAACATTTTGGTTGCCCTCCTCAAAGACATATTCTCTGATTTATTAATAACCATCTTTAACCATGGTGCCTAGAACTCAGCACAATATTCCAGATGGACAGCAAAGTATTCTGGGATAATCACCACCCTATTCTGAGAATATATTCCTCTCTGACTATAGCCCAAAACATTAGCTTTTTTGACTGCAACATCAAATGCTGGTTCATTTTGAACTTGCAATACAGTAAGATTTCCACATCTTTTTCAGAAAAAAAAACTGGAAGAAAGAAAGAAAGAAAGAAAGAAAGAAAGAAAGAAAGAAAGAAAGAAAGAAAGAAAGAAAGAAAGAAAGAAAGAAAGAAAGAAAGAAAGAAAGAAAGAAAGAAAGAAAGAAAGAAAGAAAGAAAGAAAGAAAGAAAGAAAGAAAGAAAGAAAGAAAGAAAGAAAGAAAGAAAGAAAAAGAAAGAAAGAAAAGAGAGAGGGATGGAAGGAGGGAGGGAGGAAGGTGGGGATGGGGAGCTGCTTGTCTTTGACTGAGTAGGAAATTGCATTAGCTAGCATTTAAATAGGGTTTTGGGATATTCAAAGCAGTTAACAATTTTTCCCATCTGATTTTCCTTTTTGCCAATGACAAAATTATTTCTGCTTTTCTCCCCTTTGACCTTCACTAAAAGAAGATTGTTTATGCTTTCACCATCTTCTTCCTGGATTTTGCTCAGATGATTGTACTTTCTTAATATATAATACTACTCACATCTCACTGCAACTGCAATTTCCTTTAAGTAAGGCATATTCATCAATATCCATGATCTAGTCATGGGTTTCATCCCGCTAAAGCTCAGTGATACCTTTGAATTCAAATTTGCCTCCTTGGTTTTTAACTTTTTCTTTTTTGACTATTCTTTGTGAATTTCTATATATATATATTGGAAGCCATGGGTTTTGTTGCTAATTCTTTTCTTGGAATTTTTATCTCCTCTAGATTTCAGGGTATCTCTGCTACCGTCTTCTTTGACCTTTGTGACTACTCACTTTATTATCTAATTTGGGGGATATATATCTATATCTATATAGATATAGATATAAGCAGTCTTCCTTGTCCATCCTTTTTAGTTTAAAACTTTTTGGATTCGTTTTATAAGACACCTGGCAAACACATTCTCACCAGCTTTTGTTAGATGTATTCTATCTCAGGCCAGAAATCTGTCATCTTTATATTATAAGTAAGATGTGGTCCAGAAATCCAAATCCCAGTATGAGACACCACTTTCTTAGCAAGATGTTCCCTTCCCAAATTAATTTTTCTCTTCTACATCTTTTTCCTTCAACATACAGCAAAGAAAAACTCAACTTGTGCCTCTCTAGTCATCATTTTCATGCTCAAGACTTCCTAATTTTTGGCAATACTTTTGAGGTTCCTTCTAGAAGTCTAGCTTCTTTGATCTTTTCTATTTTGGTTTAATTGGTCTGTTAGTTGGATTCATGCCATCATACTCAAAAGAGCTTTTCAGCATTCTAGTCTAAGTATGTCCATTTCTTTTCTTTTCTAATGCTTTTGAAACTTGGGCATTGTTCTTGTCACCTTTTTGTTATTAAGCATAATTTCTGGTGTACTCCCAGTTCTTATAATAGTACAGCTGCTCAACTCTGCCATTCCCAAAGCCCCTGTTATTTATACTTTTCTGACAAGGGGGTAGTTGCCATCTTCTTCAATAAGTCTTGGAAGGCTTTCTGTTATGTCTTAAATAAATGCGCCAAGAAGACAACAAATATCTCTCTTATTGTTATCAAGGTGACAAATAACTGGCTTAATATCACTGAGCAAGGAATCTTGCAACTACTAGTGTTCTCAGTTCTCATCTTCTGCTAATCCTTACTGGATCTTTCACAAGCTATCTTCTGTAGTTCTGTATCATTCTTTCAAGACAAACAGTTGCTTCTTCTTTTTTTAAACCTTTACATTCCATCCTAGAATCACTACTATGTATTGGTTTTAAGGCAGAAAAGGAGGTTAAGTAACTTGCCCACATAGCCCCAAATAGCTATGTGAATAGCTAGATCCAGGAGCCTAGGACCTCCCAACTCCAGGTGCAGCTCTCTACCTACCTACATCAATGACTCATTCTTCTTAAAGCATATAGTTCTATCCTCTTTAAAAAGAGCCTCCAATATGTTTTTAATTCTCCTTTTCCTTCCCTTTCTTTTACCTGTGTGCAGATGGAAAATTTACAACACCTGAGCTACATTCCCAGCATCCTTTTAAGTTATGTCCTCATTCTATGTAAGGATGCTTAGGAGATAAATTTGGCTGAGACCCACACTGCTGGGCTCTTTTTTTGGAGCTTGTGCTTTTTGGAGGTAAAGTGCTGCAGGTGTGAGTCTCTGTATCTCTTTGCTCTGCTCACTTGACTGAAAGAACCTTTTTTACTTTTCCCTCTCTTTTGATTTACTATTAAAATTGTATATATTTTTAATTATTAGGAGTATATATTCAGTTTTACTCCTACACCTGTTACACCTTTCCATTTTCCATGATACTAATAAAAGTCTCCTTTTCTCCATTTCAGATCCCTTCCTTGTAGAAACATATCATTCTCTCTTCAAACCTATAATGTGGAGAGGCATTTTGCTTAACCTCCGACAGGAAGAAAGCCAGCCTACACTTGGAACTGGGATAAACAGTCCCTTAGCCTAGCAGAAATACAAACACTGAATATGAAGGACTTGATGCAAGTTATTGCAGTTTTCTATACTCAAAAGTTCTTCCAAATATGGCCTAATTATTTATGTACTTTAGATAACATACATAGATGGTATCATGAAAAATATCTACAAACACAAAGCGATAATATATTGGCAGAAGAGAAAAAAATATGCCAAAATGTCCTAGTGGGTATAAGGAGAAATTTATAATCAATTATTTAATTAATGAGCAAACTGCCTGAATGCTCCATAACATATATGCAGCTTTTTTATTGTTCCAAAGTCTTTGACTCAGTTCTGCACTTATACCTCATTTATAAACTATATACCTGTATGTTTCTGTGTGTGTGTATGTGTGTGTGTGTGTGTGTTATTAGAACTCAAGTATAGTGTTAATTCATTGATCCCAGCAGAAACTCACAGATGCTAGTGATTAATTGGAATCCAATGGGAAAAGATCAGAACCATCCAGGGGAAAAAGGGTATCCTCCAGCTAAAACCTATGATCAGTTATGACTAAAGAAATAATTCAGAGCTAATAGGTGAATGAGCATTCTACCAAACTTATTTATCTATTTAGTGCCATACCCATCGAACTTCCAAAAAACTTCTTTACAGAATTAGAAAAAACATAACAAAATTCATTTGGAAGAACAAAAGATCAAGGATATTCAGGGAAATAATTAAAAAATACAAAGGAAGGTGGCCTTGCAGTCCCAGATCTCAAACTATATTATAAAGCAGTGGTCATCAAAACAATTTGGTACTGGCTAAGAGACAGAAAGGAGGATCAGTGGAATAGACTCGGGGTAAGTGACCTCAGTAGGACAGTATATGACAAACCCAGGGAACCCAGCTTTTTGGGGAAAAAATCCTGGACTCCCTGAGCTCTGAGGACTCCTGATGGGATTAGGTTCAGCTGGGTTGGTCTGGATGTGAACTCAGATAGAAGGACCCAGCCACGGGGCTACAGGCTACCCCTTCTCTCTCAGGCTGCTTCCCTGCCATCTGTATTGGATGCCCTGAGATTGGCCCAGGTTGCTTTTAAGGTGCGCCCTTCAGAACATCACCTTTGCTGGCCCTGGGGTTCCCGCTGCTGCTGGAGGCTCAGCGCTCTGGGTTGGGGAGGAGGGGTCCTGGGACCTTCCTTCTGCCTTCCCCTTAGACCTGAGTGTTCTAGGATTCTGGCTTTTGGAGGGCGTGCCTTTTGATTTGAGTCCAGAAGGAGGGTTCTCCGGCTCTGTCCTGTTGTTAAGTTTGAATTTCAGTCTCCTAGGAGCATTCAGTTTGTGATCAGTAAGGAAGGGTTTTCAGAGGTCTGAACTTTTGCTGCTTCTAAGCCACCATCTTGACAGGAAGTCTGACTCTTGTATCTCTATCCCACAGCACACATAAAGTCTGTTCAAGAGATGGTCTGTTCTGCAAGGACTTTGAATTGACTTAAATAGCTTTTTGACATCAGGTTAGTTGTTGTCCTTCATACTCAATGAGGACCAAACTGTTCAGTGTCCGGCTGTGGCTGATCAGACCAAAGCAAGGCTCTACCAAAGGTTGGGCACAACTAGCCCATTTAAACATTTGAGATAGAGATGTTCTCTAAATGTGTGCATCTCACCTTTCATTTGAACTAATGTAATTTTGCTTTGTTCATTCAGCATAGTGCCTTCTTTGATTGGGAGCACACTATGAGGACATGTCTTCCATGTCTCACAATCAATACTAAAGATCTCCTGAGAGACCTTGAGAGTGTCCTTGTATTATTTCTTCTGATCTCTTTGTGAGTGCTTACTTTCTCCACAAAATAGTCTTTTAGGCAAAGGAAAGTTTGGCATTTGAACAATGTGGCCAGCTCACTGGAGTTATGCTCTCTGCAGTAGAATACGAATGCTTGATATTTGAGCTTGAGAAAGGACCTTGGTGTCTGGTGCCTTATTTTGCCAAATGATTTTTAGAATCTTCTTAAGACAATTCAAATGGAAGCTATTCAGTTTCCCAAAATGCTGGTATCCTGTCTAGGTTTCACAGTCATACAGCAATGAGGTCAGCACAGCAGTTCTGTAGACCTTCAGTTTGGTAAGCAGACTAAAACCTCTTCTTTCCCATATTTTTCCTTTAGAGCCTCCCAAACACTGAGCTCTCTCTGACAATGCATGCATCAACCTCATCGTGTGTGGACATCCCTGGAAAGTAAACTGCTACGGAAAGTGAACTTATCCACAGCATTCAAAATTTATCCATTTGTTGTAATAACCAATTGTTTCATGTATGGATGGTGTGGTGCTGGCTGATGGAAAACCTCTGTTTTCTTCATGTTGTCAAGTCACAATTCACACAAGTGACAGAGAATCAATCCATGCTCTATTGTTCTCATTCCCAGAGGATGCATTGAGTGTATAATCATTTGCAAACAAAAAGTTATACACCATCTGTCTCTCTACTTGGTTTGTGGATTTTTTAAGTTAAATAATTTACTATCAATACTGTTGTTGACCTTGATGCCCTTTTTTATCCTCACTGAAAGCATTTGACAACATTGCTGAAAATGTTACACTAAAAAAGCATAGAAGTAAGCCCAAAGTCCTACTTCACTCCACTGATGACTGGGAATGTGTGAGAAAATTGTTTATTATCCAGAACCCATGCAATCATACTGGCATACAATATTGATGAAGTTCTTCAGGCAAACAATCAAAGGCCTTCATTAGATCAACAACTGTGTACAGATCTCTGTTCTGCTCCTGGCATGTCTCCTGGAGTTGTCAGGCAGCAAACACCATATCAAGCATTCCTCAGCCCTTTCTGAAGCCACACTGGTTCTCAAGTAAATGCTCATCTTCCAGGTAAAAGGTCAACCTATTAAAGAAGACTCTAGTCAAAATCTTGCCAGCAATAACTAAGAGAAAAAGCCTTCCCTGTGGTTGTCACAGGACAATCTATTTCCTTATCCTTCATAGAGGTCCTGGGATAACCTCTCTTGCCACATAAACCATAAGATTTTATTCTCCTTTTGTATGAGCAGTAGATCCCCTGCCTTGTTAATGTCTGCTGGAATGGAATAAGCACCAGGAACTTTGCCACATGAGAGGAGTCTAGTGACATTCAAAACTTCTTCTTCAGTTGGAAGTTCACCTAGAAAAAAAATTGGCTTTAATGTAGGGTATACGGTCAGTGGTTTTAGCATTATTTGATGACCATCTGTTGAAAACCCCATGGAAGTATTCAGCACATCTCTCTCCAGGATCACAACCTTATCGCTGATCATTGTGGGTCCATCAGTGCCAAATAGTTGAGATACACCATAGGTTTTTGTCTTTACATAGCTTTCAGGCCATTATGTGCTTTGGGTTGTTACTATCAGCATAAAACTGCCAGGACTACTTTAGATTAGCTTAAATAGCTTTTAGACATTAGGACAAAATGATGAATGTGCCTCCAGAACATGATCTGTATTCACACCCTTTTATCCTAGTCATTTATCTGTTTAAGATTCCCCAGGTGAAACATGGGAGATGAAAATAACTAATCATCCTATAGCTATATGGTTTAGCTTATGACAGGAAGTGATTTTTGAGTGAAGAATTTTGAAAAGATAGGGGGCATTGTTTGCTGAAGAAACCTCAGTTAGAGAATGCTTTAGTCCCCATCCCTCCCCCCCCAACCTGATTTTAGTCATTAGCCAAGAAAGGAAAAAAGATAACAGCTGTCCATCCAGAAATAAACCTAGGAAGCCATCAAGTTGACCCATTCAGCAGAGGCCCCGTTCCCTGAAAAGAGCAAGAACAATCCATCAGGCCAAAGAATGAGAAACCAGCAAAGTGAAAACCCTCTGGAGAGAGTAAAAGCCTTGAGCACCTCTAGTCCTAGAGCTGTAAATTGCCTTTGGTCATATGTGTCCCCTATTTTAAATTCATGCCCACTTTTACCTTCCTAGACCCTGGGTGTATTTTTAAGAGAGTACATGCATGATGTGTGGTTGACATTCGCAGTAACTGCTGCTATTGGTATACCATTTGAGAAAATGCTTTGCAAAAGAATTGAATATGCTAGCTGATCAAGGGGAAGCATACTGGTTGAGGCTAATGAGCTAGTGTTTAGAAGGATAACAACCACAAGGTTAATTTTATAAATCCAGAAATAATAACAAATACCACTCTGAGGATCTACCATGTCAATACAAGTGTCAATGGGGGGGGGAGGGGACAGAGAGAGACAGAGGGACAGAGACAGAGATAGAGAGAAAAGATTTAACTGTTAGTCTACTTCACAAAGCTCAGGACATAGATCTTCACTATCTCTTGAATACCTCCTCTCTCTTCATAAGGAAAAAATCAGACCAACTGAATTAAACTAAACTCTCTGTGGAAGATTTATGCAAGACAGGGAGCTGTAAATAACAGCAAGAGATTAGTGCAATATGCCGAAATTCCATCAGTTAGGATCCCACCTGGCAGATTTAATAAATGAGATATGTCCCCATTTGTGGATGTAATAGCACAAGTAACATCTAAATGAGGATGGCACAGAATCAAGTGACCTGATAGCTATTTTTTAGCTGGATAGGAATTATATATACAGAATTTTAAAAGATCTTACACTGGGATTCAAGAAACATTATATTCATCTTGAATTAACTAATTTTCACAATCAAAATACTGTGAGTGATAAGCTCCTGCCAAAGAGGATTTGTGACCTGCCTGAAGTACCAATTATGCTCCATTTTATACGGTAAATCCATTTGATAACGTGAGTTGTTGCAGCAATTTTAACACAACAGCAAAGATGAAAATCAATTTATTTTGCTTAGCATCCGGAAACAAGTTTTGTAAATAAAACAAGAAGAGAAGAGATTTCTGAGGCCCCAGCCAGAGCTGCTGTATTATATTCTGTCTAGTAAAGCTTATTGTAAAAGCATGAGTTTTTTTGGTGGTGTTTTTTTTTTTTTCCTGAAGTGGCAAAGTGCACCAAGGTAAGACTCAAGATCAGTCCATTGGAGAAGTGTGGCTTTCCAAGGAAAGTTGTTTCCCCTCTACTAGAAAAACTGAGTTAACCATACCTGGAGTTTAACCAAATGAACTGAACAAATGAAGTGAATTAACAAAAATCCTTTAATATAGGGTTCCCCAAACTATGGCCCCCTGAGGCTGTCTATCCAGCCCCTGCCACACTTCCGGAAGGGGCACCTCTTTCACTGGTGGTCAGTGAGAGGAGCATGTATGTGGCAGCGCCCCAAAGCGTAGCAACGCTCACACACAGTACTACTTCAAGTGACATAATCTTTTATGTGGTGCCTTGTTCTGAGAGTAACTGAACGAGAACGAGGTGGCACTCAGAGGATTATGTGGCTGCACAATGGAAGACTTCAGCTTGGTGAGCAGCAATTTGGGAGAGGGGATTCCGCACTGTGCATACTGCTGCCCAGTATAGTGGTGGCAGTGATGGGCCTATGCAAGGTGTGACAGGCCCATCCCAGACAGTGCTATACAGATTTGTTCACAGTTTGTTTGTTTTTTATAGTGCGGCCCTCCAACAGTCTGAGAAACAGTGAACTGGCCCCCTATGTAAAAAGTTTGGGCACCCCTGCTCTAATAGATCAAAAGAGAAACTTTTTTTGGCCACCAAGAGATCATTTTTGGAATCTCAAGAAAAAAGTTTGGAATCAGAATAAGGAAAAGTCTTGGAAGCTCTGGTTAAAATAAAAACTTCAGTTAGAAGAAGGTTGGGTACTTCCAAGAAACAGTATGGGTCCTAGCTCAGAACAGTAGGAGGGAATCGCTTTTATGGTAGCTGACATTATGGAGAGATGTTGGTCCCACTATCCCACTGAGTGTTCCCACAGATGTTGTTGCCTTGCATGGCAGTATTTTTTTACTCATATCCACTCCTGGCTTTATATACCTCAGGGTTTTAAGTATAAAAGTTCTAGCCTAAAGTGGGAAAGACTATCTGGGGATATGGCTGAGTTTTTATAGGTCCTGAAAACACCAAGATGATTGGTTGCCATGGGACCAATGGATTTTTTCTGTCTGTGGGGACACTTTATTTGATTTCCTGACCTGATAATCTAGAAAGAAGAGAGGCATAACTTTTATCCCTTTTTAACCTTGTTTGACTATTTGACTAGAAAAATTAATCTAAATTAGATTTTTGTGGCCCATGAGTACTTATCGAACATCAAATCTACTGGACTGGCTATGGTTCACAATATTTGGAGCAGAAACCAAGTTTTTTGGTTTTTTGTTTTCTTTTTGCATTAGACTTATGGTTAAATTTATTTTATTTTTAAAGAGAGAAGGGTGTTTTGTAAGAAATAGAGATTTGGGTTTTGATATTGCTAGACAGTTTGGGTTTTTTTGTCAGGGTGGGGTGGGGTGTTGACCTGTACAAAAGGCTTATTTTATGGAATTGGCATATATTTAAGGACAGAAGAAATATTTCCCTTCATCTGAAAACTGTGTTAGGAATTGGGTAATGAAAGATAGGTTCTCTAACAAGAAGTTAGGGCACAGGAAACTTCTATTGCTAAGCTAAACTGGAATAGTCAATATTGTGTTTTCCAAGATTCCTCAGATGTGCCCTTCATGAATGGGATCTGACCTTGCTGAAGATCAAGGACTCCAGTTCTAACAATAATGCTTTACCCCTTCACCTAATTTAATGGTTCCCTACCTGTGAGGGCTCCTGTGGAACTCCCTCCCCCTTAGTTTACTGATGTCTTTGCCTAGATGACAAATAATAATACTGATGACTATTATTATTATGTAGCACTTTTAAATTTTGGGAAATGTTTTTATAAGTAATTATTCAGTTTATTCTCACAACAATCTTAGGAGATAGGTGTTAGAACTCTCATCATTTTACAAATGAGTCAAGAAAGATGTGTGTAATTGGATCTCTGTAATAATTTACCCATCAGTCAGGAATAGGGGTCCTGGCAAATTTGCCAAATGGGCTGAGCTGTGATCTGTATGTTTGACACAGTAGAGAACCTCAAAGGAAGGTCTAATTAAGATATTTACTTATACTAAGAGTTCTCAACCCTTTTTATGTCATGGACCCTTTGGCAGTCTAATGAAACCTCACAATAATGCTTTTATGAATAACATAAAATGCACATGATTACAAAGAAAATCAATTACATTAAAATACAGTTATCAAAATATTTTTAAAACAAATTCTTGAACCCAATGTCAAAGATTCCTGACATTGGTTTGGGAGGTGGCTATGGATTTGATTGAATGGTCCAGGATCCATAGAGAACAGAAAGAGGCATTTTAGTATCTATCAAAGGTTCAATAACCAAGATGATGCCTTCACAGAACAGCAGAAATTAGACATTATTCCATAATAAATCTGGACATGGGTGCCATGATTCTATGTTGTGGTAGGTAGCTAGACCACATGATCCCCTTAACCAAAGATGCTGCTGTTTCTTCTCATTGATGGTCTTTTTGCCAGAATGTTTGATTTAGAAGTATCAGTGATGGTTCTCAACATGCTTCTGTTTGGAAAATTGATTATGTTGGCCCTCTTCTTTCATTATGGGGCAAGAGATTGCAAATCTTGCGCCATAATGAAAGAAGAGGGCCAACATAATACATATATATATATATATACATGAAAGACTTTTACAATATGTATGTATACATATATGCACATTTATTTAAGATATAGGAGTACAATGCCAATTAATTCTGTTAACATGGAAGGAATAAGGTCTTTATGGAATATATTCCTCTTCCCTTTGATTTCCCTTGCATCACTGTGCATTGTTTTGCTATAATGAAAGTCTAGTATTAGGTGTATTGATATCACTTTTACTGGGTTGTACACCTTCCATACCATTCATAGGCAGCTAATATCATAGAATAGTGAAGTAACCTTTTAAAAGAATAGCTTTATGATTGCACCCCTGATTACCAGGAGTAGCTGACCTGTCTCCCAGAGGCTATGTTTTTGATAAATCATCACAACTTCGAGGAAGAAGAATAACTGTCCATTCCAAAAGTGTCTTGGATTCCACCTTTATAGAACCACTTTTGTATATGATCCCAGTTGACCCTTCTTCAATTCATCTTCTGTACGTCAAAGTTTTTAAACTCTCATGATGTCTTTTTCCTAACTGAGGAAATAATCCAGGTCCCTCTTAACCAGTAGGTTTCATTTCCCTAAAGGATTTGGGAGACCAAGGAGTAGAATTATTGGAAGGAGTTTGCTTTTTAATAATATGAGATGAAGGAAATTGTTTTAAAATTAAGATGAGTGGAAATTCACTTGAAGAAAAGGAGAATCCTTTAAATCACTTGATTGTGATTTTGAGTCCCTGGAAGAAGGTAAAAATGAATTTCACTCCTAGAGAAAGAGAGGGTATCCATTTAGCTAAGGACTCTAAAAGTCAAAATATATTTTTCTCATATGACTCTCAAGGAGTACCATCAAGACCTTGGCTATGATTGAAGAAAATATCTGAAGTGTTAGATAATACTCACACAGCTATTGTACCCTGATCTCTCTCTCTCTCTCTCTCTCTCTCTCTCTCTCTCTCTCTCTCTCTCTCTGTCTGTCTGTCTGTCTGTCTGTCTGTCTGTCTGTCTGTCTCTCTCTGTCTCTCTGTCTCTGTCTCTATCTCTGTCTCTGTCTCTGTCTCTCTGTCTCTGCCTCTCTCTCTCTGTGTCTCTGTGTCTCTGTCTCTGTCTCTCTGTATCTCTCTGTCTCTCTCTCTCTCTGTCTCTCTGTCTCTGTCTGTCTGTCTGTCTGTCTCTCTCTCTCTCTCTCTCTCTCTTCCCTGGAACTTTACATATCCAATGGTATTATGTATGAAAGGCTTAGCCTGAAGGGGAAAAGTCTATTGCAGAATATTGCTGAGCTTTTACTGTTCCCAGGAATGCCAAGCTGATTGGTTGCCAAGGGACTGTTGAGCTTTTACTGCCATTGGGTAGCTCTCTTGGGTGTCCTGACCTAATGATCCAGAAAGCAAAGGGGAATAACTTTTATCCTTTTTAACTTTGAAGCATATACTTTTAATGTTCAACTTAGTAAAGCTGATTTTAATTGGATTTTGTAGTCCATGAGCTTACATATAAGTAACCTACATATCAGACCTAGAACCTACTAGACTGACCTGTGATAGTCTTCAAGTAATTAATCTACATTTAAATTGAGGCTACTCAAAAATATGCCAAGAGTCCATACCTTCCAGGAACTTATATAGTAGAATAGATAAAATATATTTCTCTGAAAAGACAATGCCTTAAAATTTCTTAAAAAAAAAACAAATGTAAAATTGTTTTACAAGTAATTAAAGAAAAAAATAACATTATCAAATAAAACCAAAATAAATTAAAATGACGAATTAGGCACTCAAATAGGCAGTGCCTAAATAAAGGTTTAAGAGAAGATAAGAAATCATTGAAGGATGTAAAGTCTAAACAATGAAGGAAACAGGAATGTATCAAATGCTTAAAATATGCTAAGTACACTGTAAGTGATTTATGAATATTATCTCACCTTGAACCTCTCAACAACCCTGAGAGGTAACTGTTATTATTTTTCCCATTTTATAGTTAAGCAAACTGAAATAGACAAAGGTTAAGTAACTTACTCAGAGTCATACCGCAAGTTAGTGTTTAAGGTCAAATTTGAACTTAACATCTTCCCTACTCTACCACCAACACTCTATCCCACTCACCACCTACCTGGACCAGGGCTTTGAAGGACAGATACAATTAAAGTAGAAAAAAATGTTTACATTTTGTTCCAAGCAATGGTTCCATAGAGAGAAGGAGGGAAAGAATAAAAGCCGAGGTGATTTAAAAACAAAATATATAAATATGTGTATATGTGTGTATTTAAAGATTAGGCAGTGAGATGAAATAAGGTATTCTAAGCAAAGTGGAACCAATGTGATTGTTCAGAGGTAGAAAAGTACAAGTGAATAAGCCACTCTATCTGAAGCATGAGCTTTATAAAAAGCTATGGTAGCATATAAGGCTAGAAAAAGTAATTGTAATGTAAAGACCCTTGAAAATTAAGCCAGGAAATCATGTAATAAATCATTAATAATTTATGTAGCATTTACATCATGCTAATGGTCTCACAATTATTATCTCATTTGATCTTCACAATAATCCTGGAAATAAAGTACATTTATCATCTCTATTTTACAGTTGAAGACACTGAGGCAAACTGAGCTTACAGGACTTCCCAGGGTCATATAGTAATATCTGAGATCTGATTGGGACTTGGTTTTTTTGTTTTTTGTTTTTTTTTTTACTCTAAAGACAGCTACATGGCTAAATGTGGATAGATCACTGGATCTGTAGTAAGGAAGACCTGAATTCAAATTTAGCCTCAGACATTCACTATGTGACCCTGGACAAATCACTTAACTTCTATTTGCCTTGGAGGCATTGAGGTGACTCAGTGGAATAGAGCCATAGGTCTAGCACCAGGAATACCTGAATTCAAATTAAGCCTCAAACACATTAACTGCGTGACCCTGGACAAGTCTCTTAATCTCTGTTTACCTTAATCCACTGGAGAAAGAAATGGTAAATCAGTATCTTTGCCAAGAAAGCCCTACATATATTCATAAAGAGTCAGGCAAAACTAAATGACTGAAGAAATTTTTTTTATTGCAAGCCCAACACTCTGATAATGATGATGATGATGATGTTTATAAGTATTTTAATGTTTGCAAAAGGCTTCCTTCCCAAAGATCCTGTGTGTCAAGTAGTGCAAGTATTACTATTCCAATTCACAGATGAAGAAACTGAGGCTTTGAGAGATTAAATGAGTTGCCCATTATCACATGACTAGTTGGTATCTCAAACAGAGATCTAACTAGATCTCCAAGTCCAAGGCTTTGTCCCTTAAGACACATTGATTCCCACCTTGTATGTGTTAGAGATGCAAAGATTTTTGAGTAGGAAACTGACATGATTTCACTGAAGTGTGAAGAATGGGGGGGGGGCAACTCTGTGGAAGTCCTCATCATAGAGGGAGCCATGTTATACTTATTTGATACATATGTATGTAATATATATGTATACATAGCACACACACATGTTGTTTCCCCTTACAGAATGTAAAAACTCCTTGAGGACAGAAACTTTCATTTTTGTCTTCGGATTCCCAGAGTTGAGTATAAGCTTTGGTCACATATAGTAAATAATGAATAAATGATTGTTAATTTAGTGGGTGTTAACTGTGGGAAATAGCAAGATAATAATTGGAGATAGTCAACTAATATTTATTAAGCACCTGCTATTTGCTAGGCATTGTACTGAGTGACATTAGAAGGCAAAAATGAATAGGCTTTGGGTCAGACAAGACAATATGCCTTTATATCTACTCTATCTCTCTCAACATCAATCTCAGGAAATTAACATCTTCCCTTGTCTACACAACAGTAAGCCGTAGCAACTCCAATAAAAGCAATGAGCCAGTAGACATACTGGTGTATGATGTACATTCTAATTTTATCCTTCCCTTTATACAACAAGTAGACATTTCTCCCTCAAAAGTAGAATTTATTTGTGATTTATTTGTGAGGAGTTCTCAGGTAGGACAATCAACAAAACATGTCTGTTATCTGGCAAATATTAAAGAAATGAGGAGATTAACCCCTTACAAAAATAAAATGGATCACCTCCCAGCCTAAAATTAGGATATAAATTAAGTATAGTTGAACCCCATGTTTTAAGGGCTATCCCCAGCATGTAACATGGGGTATCATTGTGTGGCTCAAAGGGGGGTAGAATAGACCTCTCTAGCCTCTTCTTGCCACAACTTTCTCCAAGGGAGATTTCATTTCCTGCCAGAAAGGGAAGAAGGAGGTTTCTTTGGTCAGCTGTCCTCAAAGAAAGGATAGACTTATAACTATATGCTCCCTTAAATATTATTAGTCTAAGGAATATGATTTTCAGGTTCAAGCTAACTTCTAACTGCTATTCATTATTGAGGGGAAGCAATAAATCAAACTTTATATCTAGGAGTTGACTCCCTTCCCACCAAATACCAATTCCACAAAATACACATAGTGATGATCAAAGAAACCATCTGATTCAATAGCAAAATAGAATTCAGAGAAAGTATACAAAGGAATATAAAATATATATACATATATATAATTAAAATATAAACTACATATAGACTCCATGTGAAGAAGTTCTCTCATTAGGAATGAGTTCTCCATCAAAAGAGAGTGCTAGATCTCACTCAAGAGGAATTTCCCCAAAGTCTCTGCTATAGTAACCTAGGATAGGGTTGTGAGAGGCTGCCAGATCTTCTCATGTTTTCCCAGAGTATTTTTCTCCAGCAACTTGAAGTAGGGCTAGCATTTTCTCCTTTCTCTCTTAAAGTCAGAAGCACCTGAAGTCCAAAAGCAGAACATTGATCTTCACCAAGGAAAAGAAAGTCCACACCAATGGACTTTGAGACTGAAATTATATAACATTATATTACCTACAGATTTACACCTTAAAGTGAATGGACTGGATTCTTGGCATAATGAAAAAATTAGGAGATTTGGACTAGGGAGTCAGAGATACAATTTATATTCTAGTCAAATCTGCCATTAATGAGTTATGTGATCTTGTGGGTTAACTAAACTCTCTTGTATTTCTTCTCCATAAAATAGGAATAATTTTCTTACCTGTCACAACCTTTCCTTACCCTTCACCACCTCTGACATCAAAGGTCCTGTGATTTCTAGAGAAGGAAGAGTTGATGAAGGTCACATTTGTCACTAACCTTGTGACAGTGTCATAACTGTCTAGCCCTTTGGTGTATTATGTGCTTAGGACAGTAAGTATTTATAGTACTGCTCAATACATAAAATATTTCTAGGGATATGCATAATAGAGGGAGATGAAAATACATGTATACAGGGAAATTCAATACAGTATCCACACTTCCAAGAGTTATTGCTCTCAGTCAAAAAAGGTCTTACTTATTCCTCCTTTTCTCTTTCTTGCCAATACTCTCAACTGCAGTGTAAGGGTCTAACATTATCTGCTGCTCAAAATAAATCAATTCTTTTGCCATCCTGATTGCATACAATTTCTTACTACTAAGTGTTGGGTTCAATTGTACCTTACACCTGAAATGGTCTTCCTTTCTCCCCTGTCTCTATATACTCACATACTGCCCCTCCTTCAAGACTCAGTTTAAATGTCTTCCTCCGTAATCTTTGATTTTACCTCCACCTCTACCCAACAAGTAGTGATCTCTTTTTTAATCTGATTTCATAGTTTTTTGTACAACTCCAGGACACTCAGGTAATTCTGCCTAACATCTTTCTGCCTAGGCTTTATGTAATGTGAACTTATCCAGAGTTACTATGTTTTATTCTTCTAGAACCTGTTTCTTCAGCTCTCATTTTTGGAATAGGAAACCCCAACACTTAAATACTTCCATTCTACATACCTGCTAGAGAAATACCTCTATCCCAAAGTCACTGTCCCAGGGATCTAGGAAACTCTTTAACCATACCACCTCATCCTTATTCTGGAGCTGATTATCATAATGTATGTACACACGTAGCCTATATACATATATATGTATACATGCATATAAACATTTATTGCTTTATAACATGGATACATAAAATATACATGTTTGATGTGTGTATTATATATAACAATATATTTGTTTTATAGATTGATAACTATATTCAAAATACTTTATTTCCTTATCAATCCTATGTATTTAATTTTATGCATTTTAAATATTATTCTGAGAAAGGGTCTATAGTGTCCACAGACTGTTAAAATTCAGTGTATCCGTGGCACAAAAGCCTCCTGACAGCAAAGTGATGGACTCAAGGTGAAGAATGAAACTTTTTTTCTGATGTGAGGCAGGAATTTATTTTCCTTAACTATTCATATTTGTTATAAAGGTTTGGTAGCAATTATAATGAATTAAATTAAAAGGAGTTTCTAATTCTGATCCTGTCTTTTACTACTCAGTTGATACTGAGTAATTCGCTGCTTTTGAGAATCTCAATTTCCTCATCTGTAAAATAATAGAACTGAGCAAAAGGATGTCTATTAATTCACTTATTTTCCCATTTTTCTTTCTTCTGAATAATCCCTAAAGGCAAATGTTATTAACTGTATCTTTTTTGTCAGTTCATTTGATGATAATTATCCATTTATATTTCAGTTTAAGTGATGATAAAATCACCTCTTCTATCAGACTATGTGGTCTGTGAACTTTATATCCAATGACCTTGACCCATTGCCCAGGACCTTCTGAAACTTCTCTTCATGGCTTCTTCAACTCAATATAACTCCCCAGGTAGATATGAACTACTCCCTAATCCTCTTCAAGGTGATAAGTCATTACCACCATTTGGATCCCTTGTGCTATGTGTCTTTACAGTCTTCAAATGGAAACTGTGTACATGCCTCAATGTCCCATAATATCATATAAGCAAGTTCCCACTCCTACATAGAGAGAAGATCTAGTATAAGTTGGTGGAGAAAGGGAAAAAAATGTTAGCTGATATGTGATAAGATACAAGGCAGCTAGGTGGCACAGTGGATAGAGTACCAACCTGCATTCAGGAAGACTTATCTTCCTGAGTTGAAATCTGACCTCAGACACTAACTAGCTGTGTGACCCTGAGCAATTCACTTCCTCTTCTGTAAAATGAGCTGGAGAAGGGAATGGCAAACCATTCCAATATCTTTGCCAAGAAAACAGAACATACATATATATCCATATATATGTACATTCACGTATATGTATGTATATTTATACACATATATGGATACAAATATATACAAAAAGGGTAAATGCAAGGTAGTTTAGGAACAAGGGCTCTAGCATTGAGGCAATTGGAAATATTTCAGGCAGAAGATGATGTCTAGTGGAATCCTAAAGGAAGAAAGAGACTCTTTCTTGCAGGTGAGAAGGAAGTGAATTCCAGTCAGGGAGGATGGCCATTACTACAAAAGCCCAAATATAGAATATGGAATATCTTGAAAGAGGAAGAAAGAGAAGATCAGTTTGTCTAGATTGCAGAGCAGAGAGGGGATTGTTATGTTCAATCAGGCTGAAAATGTGAAAGCCAGAAATGAGGCTTTTAAAACTAAATAGAAGAATTTATATTTGATCCTAGAAGCAACAGGAAACCAGTGGAATTGGCTGAGTAGGAGAGTCCCATGTTCTGGAAGATGACTTAGGGGAAAGGGTTTAGGATAGAGGTAGGATAGAGTCCTACCCAAGCCATGTGGAGCCCAAAGTCCAGGGATCTTTCTATTACAGCACAAAGTATGGAATGAAAGATGCCATCCCTTGATAAAGGAGCTTTAGACATTCAAAATCAGAAGAGGTATCTTATGGGAGCAGACTGCTATGATTCACAAAAAAAAAAAAAAAGGTTAGGAAACCCTGCTCTAGTGAGCCCAACCCACAGTTGCACCTTCTTGAGCACCAACCCAGAGTCCTTAAGTAGTAGTAGGAGGGGCTACTAAAGAAGATTATATCTCCTCCTACCTCTGAATCTGATACCCTATCAGATTCTAAATTTAAATTCTGATTAAGCAATATGAATGCCTTTGCAATGATGGACTATTTCCCAGTAGCAGGGACAATTGGCCATTTAATCTTAAGAAAAGGAAAGGCACATGAAATTTTCTTCCCATTTCACTATAATTGGCAGGGTATGATTGATGGACTTGTTCTGTATTTGGATCCTCTGACATGTGTCTTTTTTTTTTCCTCCCTTTTTCTCTGTGCTTGTACATAGATAGATAGATAGATAGATAGATAGATAGATAGATAGATATAGATATAGATATAGATATAGATATAGATATAGATATAGATATAGATATAGATATAGATATAGATATAGATATAGATATAGATATAGATATAGATATAGATATAGATATAGATATAGATATAGATATAGATATAGATATAGATATAGATATAGATATAGATATAGATATAGATATAGATATAGATATAGATATAGATAGATGCATCACAAGTCAAGCAGAAGCACATGTATTTCCTTCCTTGATGAGGAAAAATGTGACAGCTGTAAAGAGTTTTCTTATAGAAACCCCCACGTGTTAGCTTAAATGTGAATCAAGTTGCTTCTTACCAGGATGCCCGAGTACAGTAGATGGCTTGAATGTTACACAGACAATGTATCATATTGGGTTCCCTTTTCAACCTGGCAGCCCGTGGTTTCTAAAAATCTCCTTCTAGGAGTATGCTTGAAGCAATTTTCACACTTTTTGTAGTTATATACCCTTAGGCCAATTTCCAAGTTAATGAGGGACAAAGAGTCTATACCAAGGTTAGCTTTAGTTTTTCTAATAAGAACATTTGTGGGAATACTCCAGAGCTCCTTTTGGGATGGAAAACAATATTCTTTTATTCACTTCCAAATTCCCATTGGCTTCTTTGGCTAGGTAGATAGGTGGTGCAGGAGAAACAATGCCAGGCTTGGAATTAAGAAGACCTGAATTCAAATTCTGCATCAGACATTTACTGTATGATCCCTGTTAAGTCACGTAAGCTCTACCTGTTTCAGTTACTTCCATTGTAAAATGAGGGAAAGAGCACTTACTTCCCAGGGTTGTTACTTATTAAGTTTTTTCTATACTTTATAATACTCCATTAGTGTATCTATTTTTCCTCATTTCTTCCAGTATTTGTCATTTCTGATAGATGTGAGTTGATATCTCAGAGTTGTTTTTAATTTCCATTTCTCTAATCAATAGTGATTTAGAGTATTTTTTCATGTGACTATAGATAGCTTTGATTTCTTCTAAAAACTGCCTGTTCATGCTCTCTGAACACTGTTAATTGAGAAATGGCTCTTATTTTTATAAATCTGACTCAGTTTTCTATGAACTGAGAAATGAGACCTTTATTAGATAAATTTGCTATTAAAATGTCTGATATTACTTCAGTTTCTATGCTACTTTTAGAATAATTCAGTTTTCTAGATAATCTCTTTAAATTAGGTTTATTTTTGCTTTTTATTTGTCTGAGATTATGATTGCTACCCTTCCCTTTTTTACTTCTGCTAAAGCATATTAGATTCTTTTCAAGTCCTTTATTTTAACACTGTGTCTTTCTGCTTCAAGTATGTCTCTTGTAAAGAATATATTATTGGATTCTAATTTCTAATTCACTTTGCTATCAATTCTGTTTTATGAGTGAAGTCATCACATTCACATTATAAATATTAATGGTTTATTCCCCTCTATCCACCTTTCTTCCTCTTCTTGTTCCTTTTCTTCTCCTCCTACTCCTCCTTCTTCATAAAGTTGTTCAACTATTTCCCAATTGAAGAGCAATCCCTCAATTTCCAATTCTTTGCCATCTCAAAAAGAACTGCTATAAATACTTTTGTACATGTAGATAGGCCCTTTGTCCTTTTCCTTTTATTTCTATAGGGTAAAGACCTAGTGGTGGTATTGCTACTCTCCTATTTCCATGTTGGGTAAAATAGATTTCTATTCCCAACTGAGTGTATATATATTTTTCCTTCCCTCTTTGAACCAATTCCAATGAGAATGAGGTTCAAGCATTGCCTGTCACTTCTCTCCATTTTCCACTCCACCATAAAACTTCTTCCTTAAATGTCTTTTATATGAAAGTTTTCCTTAGTCTGTCTCCCTGTTTTCTCCCATGCCTTCACTGTTTTTGAGATTACTCTAAGATAATCAACTCACATCCATGCCTTCTGTTTATGCAGATTCTTTCTAACCAACCTAAAAGTGATAAAGTTCTTAGGAGTTGCATGTATCATCTTCCCTTACAGGAAGATCAACAGCTTTACTTTATCAACACTTTATTACTAATCTTTCATGTTTACATTTTTATGCTTCTCAGCTCTTAGGTTTGAATGTCAAATTTTCTATTCAGCTCTGATCTTTTTGTGAGGAACACTTAAAAGTACTCTATTTACATTTTTTTCTCCTGAATGATTATACTTAGTTTTTCCCCTTAGGCTATTCTTGGTTGTAATCCTAGTTCCTTTGCTTTCTGGAATATAACAATTCAAGCCCTCTACTCCCTTAACATGGAAGCCACTGAATCTTAGGTGATCCTGACTGTGGCTCCATGATATTTTAATTGTTTCTTTCTGGTTATTGATAATATTTTCTCCTTAAAACAGGAGCTCTGGAATTTAATTATATATTCCTTGGAGTTTTCATTTTGGAATCACTTTCAGGAGGTGGTTGGTGGATTTTTTCAATTTCTACTTTATCCTCTAGATTCAAGATATCAGGACAGTTTTCCTCTGTAATTTCTTGAAGTATAGTTTAAAGAATTTTTTATTGTGATTTTAAGATAGTTCAATGATCTTTAAATTATTTCTCCTCAAACTATTTTCTAGATAATTTGTTTTACTCGTGAGATTTTTCATATTATCACTTACTTTTCATTCTTTTCACTTTCTTTTCTTATTTCTTGCTGACTCATGGCATCATTAGTTACACTTATCCAATTCTGATTTTTAAGAAATTGTTTTCTTCACTGAGTTTTTTTACTACCTCTTTCTTCATCTGATCTATTCTGCTTTTTGGAAAGTTCTTTATTTCAGTACAATTTTATGCCTCTTTTACCATTAGGCCAATTCTGGCTTTTAAGTGCTTATTTTCTTCAGTATTTTTTCTCCTCTTAATGTTCTTTTCATAATTTTCTTGCATCATTCTTATTTCTTTTCCCAATTTTCCCAATTTTTTCCCTTTTTAGGAATTCTTAATGGGCCTGCAAAGAACTAGATGTTTTTCCTCTTCTAAGCCTTTGTTTGTAGCTATTTTCACATTGTTTTCTTCTTCTGAGTTTATGTCTTTAGTCTTCCTTGCCACCATGGTAGTAGATTTTTTTAGTCAAGTTCTTTGTTGTTGTTTCCTCACTTTTCCAGCCTACTTCTTGACTTTTAGCTTGGGCTTTGTTCAACCAAGAGTTCAGGGGATAAGGCATACTATCCCAAGGTTCAATCTTTTTTTTTTCATGCTACTGTTTTCAGAGCTAGTTCTTGGGGTCTTCAAGTTTTTTGGAACATTTAAAGTAGTATGATCCAGGAAGAAGTTTTTCTTTGTATTCTGGTCTGCTCTCTGGTCTTTCTCTAGGATTGAGCTCCATTTCCCTGCAGCCACAGCCATCAGTGCTCCTCTTAGTCCTGGAACTGTTATCAGCTCCCTTGCTCTCCTATGGCAGCAAAAGCTAGTGATCCTCTCTACCTTGAAACAGGGATCAGTACCTCTATGCCCTTATAATTATCCACAAGTTTTCCTCTCCTCCCTCAAACTATGCCCCAGAATGTTTTGAGCTGAGATATCCCTAAACTATTGCTGCCTCTGTCCCTGCTGCCTCCAGAGCCTGCTTCTGGTGCTGCAACTGCATTTTCTCTGGGCCAGTCCCTATATCCCAGGTCACAGTCCTTTCATGCTGACTTCTTAAATTTTCTTAGGCTAGAAAAAAAATGTCTTACTCTGACCTTTCATTGGTTCTGCTTCTCCAAAATTAAATTGAGGCATTATTTTAAAGTTGTTTGAAAGGGAACATTAACATTGAAAGATTTCATTTGGGCAGCTATTTCAAATCCATCATCTTGGCTCCACCTCCAGGAATTGTGAGGATCACTTTGGAAGCCTTAAAACATTTTATATGAAAATGTTATCTATCTATCTATCTATCTATCTATCTATCATCATCATCATCATTATTATGTTTGTATTATTAACTTTGCATTAAATGTATTTTTGTTTGAACATTTCTTCCCCTTTAGAATTCAAACTCATACTTAGATGTATTGATACAAAGTAAAGTGAGAAGCAGGAAAACAATGAACATAGTAACAGCACTATTATAATGATAATCAGCTGTGAAAGACTCAGCAACTTTGATCAATACAATGGACCCTGACAACTACAAAGGAATCATGATGAAAAATGCTAAGTACCTCCAGATAGAAAGCTGATAGACTCTGAGTATAGAATGAAGTACATTTGTTTCTTTTTCTTGCTTCTTTTTTTGCAACATGGCTAATGTGAAAATGTTTCATATGATTTTAAATACATAATTGACATTGTATTTCTTGATTTCTCAATGGGTAGGGGAGGCAGTAAAGCAAAAAAGAGAATTTGGAGTTGAAAATAAAAAATCTAAAACAATTTTTTTAAAATTCAAATTCATTTTGAGGAGGGACCGTTTCAGTCTGCCAAACATTTAATTAGTATAGGGCCTAGCATACTGCCTTACACATAGTAGGTGCTTAATGAATATTATTGATGATTAGGGAAGTTACCTGGCTCAGTGGCAGTTACAGCATCTAACCTGGAGTCAGGAAGATTTGAATTCACATCTGGCCTTGGACACTTCTTAGCTGTGTGACCCTAGGCAAGTCACTGAACGCCAGTTGCCTAACCTTTATCACTCTTCTGCCTTGGAACTGATACTTTAACAATTCTAAGAGAGATGGTAAGAGTTTTGAAAATGAATGAATGAATGAATGAATGAATGAATGAATGAATGAATGTGTTGACTGATTAATTGTATAACCTTAGACAGTCCTTTTGTTTCTTTGATCTTAAATTTCCCTATCTATAAAATGAGTGGTTAGATTTGATGATCTCTATAATGCCGTTTCTACTTCTAAAACTTAAAGTTAGGGAGTTAGATGCTTGTATAAAATGCACAACTGAACATACACAGATATTTTGTATAAGACAACATATTGATGTGAATTTGTAGTAAGGTCTAAGGCTCTGATATGAAATCCTGAGAGCAGACATTCATAAGAGGAGAGAATGTTAGTTATCTAAAGGTTAAGAAGGAGAGGATCATTACCGAAGTAAGAATTTGTTGGTTAATGTTCAATTATTTCAGTCATGTCTAGTTTTTCATGATTCCATTTGGGGTTTTCTTGACAAAAACGCTAGAATTGTTTGCTATTTCCTTTTCCAGCTCATTTTACAGATGAGGAAACTGAGGCAAATAAGAATTATGGGACATTCACAGTATCACACATCTAGTAATTATCTGAGACTATATTTGAATTTAGGTCTTCCTGATTACTGACCAGGTGCTCTATCCACTGCATCACACAGCTGCCTCCTTTCAACAATGACATACAAATCATGAGCAGGGGGGAAAATCAGAAAAAAAATCTTCTTCCAGTTTCAGAATGTCAGAGTTAGAAAAGTTCCTAAAGAACATAAGATATGAGAAGATGTACCCAAGATGGTACACAGAACCACCAGATCTCTACCAAATTACTCTCAAAACTCCTATGCTTCAAAATGAATTCTACAGCAGCATAACCCACAAAAAGATAGGGAGAAATAATTTTTTCAGTATAGAACAACTTAGAAGGCCAGCATAAAAGAAATATTACACTGGGATGGAAATGGAACACAAGGCATTTCACCAGTATAGTCTCTACCACAGCAATAGGAATTGGGGGCAGCAAAATTAGCAGCAAACCTTCTAGAACTCTCAGCCATAATTATTAAAGGGGGGCAAACAGCTGCTACAAAGGAGATTAGGGTGGTCCCTTTGCTGGTTCTGAGTGTAAGACTTATTGCATTGTCCATATAAAGACCTAGGTACCAGCCTTTAAAAATAAAATAAGAGAGGTAGAAGAAAAATTAGAAAAAGAAATGAGAGTAATGCAGAAAAATCATGAAAAAAGTTAACAGCTTGGTAAAAGAGGGACCAAAAAAAAAAAGATAAAGAAAATAATACCTTTAGTCCAATTGGTAAAAGAAGCATAAAATTTCACTGAAGAGAAGAACTGTTTGAAAAAGCAGAATGGAGGGGGAGGGACAGCTGAGTAGTTCGGTCTACTGAGAGCCAAGCCAGAACAATTCTGAAGGACTTATGAGAAATAACACTATCCACATTCAGAGAAAGAACTGTGGGAGTAGAAACACAGAAGAAAAACAACTGCTTGATCACATGGATTGATGGGTATATGATTGGGGATGTAAATTCTAAATGATCACCCTAGTGCAAACATCAGTAATAAGAAAATAGATTTTGATTAAGGACATATATAAAACCCAGTGGAATTGTGGGTCAGCTATGGAAGGGAGAGGAGAGAGGGGAGGGAAAGAACATGACTCTAGTAACCAAGGAAAAATATTCTAAATTGACTAATTAAATAAAATTTTCAAAAAAAAATACCCTTTGGGGCAGCTGGGTAGCTCAGTGTATTGAGAGCCAAGCCCAGAGATGGTTGGTCCTGAGTTCAAATCTGGCCTCAGACACTTCACAGCTATATAACTCTGGGCAAGTCACTTAACCCCCATTGTCTAGTCATTACCATTCTCCTGCCTTAGAACCAATATATGGTATTGATTCTAAAATAGAAGTTAAGGGTCTAAAAATGTTTTAATATTACCTTAATAATTAAATAGAGCAAGTGGAAGCTAATGTAGGCATCAAGAAAGAATTTGTAAAAAGTCAAAAGTATGAAAAAGTAGAAGAAAATATGAAATATCTCATTGGGGAAACAACTAACCTGGAAAATAAATCAATAAGAGATCACCCAAAATTATTAGATTACCTGAAAACCATTGTCAAAAAAAGAATTTAGACATCATCTTTCAGAAAATGATCAAAGAAAACTGCCTTCATAGTCTAGAAACATTGGGTAAAACAAAACTTTAAAGTATTCACCAATTACCTCCTAAAAGAGATCCCAAATATATACCATTCAGGAATATAGCCGAATTTCAGAATTCCCAGTCAAGGAGAAATGTCATGCAGCTAAAATGAAACCACTCAAATAACATAGAACCACATTCAGAATAACACAAGATTTCACAGTTTCTACATTAAAGGAACAGAAAGCCTGGAATATATATGCCAGAAGGCAAAGGAGCCAAGACTTCAACCAAGAATCACTTACTTAGTAAAAGTGAGCATACTCCTGTAAGGGAAAAATAAAGGGTATCTAATGAAATAGAGGATTTCAAACATTCCTGATGAAAAGACCAAACTGGATGCAAAGTTTGACTCACAGATACAAGACTCAAGAGAAGCACAAAAAAAGGTAAACAAGAAAGAGAAACCAAAAGACATACAATTAAATTAAAATTTTGTATAACTATATAAAAATATGATTCTTCTAACTCCTAAGAATTTATCATTATTAAGGCAATTAGAAGGCAAATACATAGGCAGAAGGCAAGGAGTTGACTTGAATAGGATGAGATGATATTTAAAATAATAAAACTAAGATATGAGAAAGAAGAATACATTGGGAATGGGAGGAAGGGAGAATAGAATGGGGTAAATTAACTCACACAAAAGAAGCATAAAAGAGCTCTTACAAGGGAGAGAAAGGTAAAAGAGGTGGGGAGGGGAACCCTTGAACCTTATTATAATCAGAATTGGTTCAAAGAGGGAAGACATACACAACCAATTAGATATAAAAATCTATCTTACCCTATAGGAAAGAAACTAGGAAGGAAAGAGGGCAAGAAATGGGAAGGAGGGAGGGAACAGGTAATAGAAAAGGAGGAAAATTAGTGATGTAATGGTAAGAAACTAAACACTTTTGAGGATGGACAACATGAAAGGAGAGAAAAGGATAAATTGTGGGAAATAAAATTGAGAGTAATATACAGTAATCATAAGAGAAATAAAAATTTTCATAAGAAGTCTCTAAAAAAGGCCTCCTTTCTCAAATACATAGAGAAATGAGTTGAATGTATAAGAATTCAAGTCATTCCCCAAATGATGTGAACAGGAAGTTCTCAAAGTAATTAAATTTCTTTATAAGCATGCAAAAATGCTCTAAAATTCTCTAAGTCACTACTAATTAGAGAAATGCAAATGAAAACAGCTCTGAGATACCACCCCACTCCTATCAAATTGCCTATTATGGCAGAAAAGGAAAATAACAAAACTTGGAGGGGATGTGGGAAAATTGACATTAATGCACTTTTGGAGGAATTGTGAACTGATTCAGCCATTCTGGAGATCAATTTGGATCTATGTCCAAAGAGGTATAAAACAGTATAGATCTGACCCAGTAATATTATTAGTAGGTTTATTTTAAAAAAAAAGATTTAAAAAAATACTTAAGGACTTCTATTTACAATATTTAAAGCTGCTTTCTTTGCTGGGGTGAAGAATTCAAAGTGAGGGGATACTCATCAACTGAGGAATGGATGAATAAATTATAGTATATCATGGTAACAGAATACTATTGTGCTATAAGAAATGATGAGCAGGAGGAACTCAGGAAAGCCTGGAAAGACTTAAACAAATTGAAGAAGAGTGAAGTAAGCAGAACCAGAAGAACGTTGAACATAATGACAGCAATACTGGAAGATGAACAACTGTGAATAACTTAGCTATTCTCAGCCATACAGTCATCCAAAACAATCCCAAAGGCCTCTTTATAAAAAAAAATGCCATCTGCTTTCAGATAAAGAACTAATGGAGTCTGAATCCAGACCAAAGCAAACTTTTTTCAGTCTCTTAAATTTTTTGTTTATGTTTCCTTCCACAAAAAGATTAAAATATTAAAATGTTTTACATGATTACACAAGTAAAATCTATATCAGATTGTTCACCATCTCACTGGAGGAGGGCAGTGAAGAAAGCTTTATACTCAAAAATCTTTTTAAAATGTTTAAAATGTTGGAAGAATAATGCAGTGATGATGACAGATGAAGATCCTATAGAAGACCCCTAGTGACAACTCAGAGAAATACTGAAGAGATCAGGCCAAGATAGCCAAGTACAAAAAACTCAAAGCCTGACAACCATCCTCCAAACAACCACAGGAAAAAAAATGCCTCAAAATTAATACTGGAGCAACAGAATCAACAGAAGAAGGGATGAAGCAATGCTCCAGTCCAGAACAATAAAAAAAAAGACAGCAAAGAAGACGGATCTCACTGGGGTATGACAAAAAAAAAAGCAGTAAACAAGCTTGAGTGGAACTCAGATGCAATACAGTGCAAGCTATAGGGGAAGGGACACCGCCAGCTTAGTCAAACCTCAGAATTGTCAGAGTGGAAACCAACGCAATATAGAAAAAGTAAAATTGGAAGAAACTCAACCCAACAAGGTACAGCCTCTATGGTACTGGGAAGAACCTAATTCTAAACAGCTAAACTGATATACTGCAAACCTCCACACAGAAGACCAAAAAGACTAACTCTGCAAAGTGCTCAATCTGAGATTGAGACAGCTGAGTTGATCCCAGGCACAGTACAAACACAGGATAGTACCCCTCACCACCAGAGAAATGGCACTAGACTTCAGCATATAGACAAAATCAGGGGGAGGAAATAACCCCCAAATTAGCAAAAGACAGAGAAAGAACCTGATGCTAGAAAAATACTTCAGCCAAAGAGATAACCAAAATACAATCACAGAAGAGGCCAGCAAAACAAAAATGAAAACATGTGAAGTCTCAAAGGAAAAGGTGAAAGGATTTCAAATCCAAAGTAAACCCCTGGAAATGCTCAAAAAAAATGAATGAAAGACACATAATACAAAACAGGAAAAAAATTAGAGAAGAAAATTATAGAAAAAAATCAACAACTTAGAACAAAAACTTACTGAAGAAAACAGTTCCCAAAAGAAGGAAACACAATAACTTAAATAGGAAAATAACTCCCTAAGAAAAGTACAAAACCTCAAAGAAAAAAAAATGCTTCCTGAATATCAGAATTATGTCCATGAGTAAATAAATAGAAGCTAACAGATTCTTGAGACAACAGGAAACAATATCAAAAATTCTCACAGTCCTCCTACTCTCTGAGCAATGCTCCTTTGCATAGTTCTATCCATATTTCAGGTCCTAGATCTGATTCCTCTGCTATGCTCCTCTCCTACTTCTTGCCCTCTTTGGTTTCTTCAGGAACAAGGGATCAGGGGCCATTGACCAGTCACAGAACAGTTTCCGCAGAAGAGACTGCCTCCCTCCTACTATAACTATACCTGCTTCAATCCAAAGTTCAGCAAGGACCTATAGTGAAAATCCAGGGATTTTCTACACTCCACATAGAGATTTCAGCCAAGTTCTTTACCCCCCACACACCAAACTTATGCTTTCCCCAAGCACAAGTTCCTACTTATTGATATTAGAACATGTATGATTTGCTATTATACATAAAATGTGTAAATATCACTTAGCAATGAATGATCATAATCCAAGAAATTGAATCTAATGGATTTCCTGAGCTCTGGAGTTCAGAGTTGGCTAAGTCAATCAGCTGCACAAACTAAGTTTAGCATTAATATGGTGATCCAAAGGAGTGTGGTTGCTCAAGTAGAAGTGGACTGGCCCAAGTCAGGAACAGAGCCAGTCAAAGATTCCATTCCATTTAGATTCAGCCCATGAGTAATCATTGTACTTTCAGCCTAGGTAAGACTGGATGACCCAATCATTAAACAAATTAATGAATAACCAAACATTGGTTTTTATATTTTTTAAAAGGAAGAAAAAGTGGATAGATTATGATGTCACTGTACCAGGAGTCAGGAGGAGGAAAAGAAGACTAACATGCTGTTTCACCAGCTTCTAACATTTATACATAAATTGGGTCACTTTCTATGTACTGCCATAAATAGGCCAATAAGAATTTAGAAGTGAAAGAGGGTTTAGAGATCATTTAGCCCAAATCCCTTACTCCCATTTTATAGATGAGGAAACTGAGTCTAAGAGACTAAGTAATTTGCCCAAGGTTGAACACAGTAACTAGTGTCAGAACTGGTATCCAAACCTGGGTCTTTTAATGTCAAATCTAGTGGTTTCTCCATGGTTATTCCTGTGGTGTTTTCCCTAAAGGGAGATTGGAAACATTGATTTCTTGACAGTTTTCCCTCTCCAACATCTCTTCTAAAAACTGTAAAACTCCACCACAGGTGGAAGTGTCACATTTTGTCAATAACCAGCAATTTTGACTGGTATAACACACTGACAAAGACAAGTTGAAAAGAGACCAATGGGAGGTGAAAAATGAATCTAAAGGGAAAGAAATGCCCACTGTCCAATAGGAAAGCATGACTCAATGAACAGGGGAAAATCAATGAACCAAAAAATGATCTGCTTAAAAAAAACAATAAGGTGAAAATGGACTGTATGCAGTCCTACTGAGAGACTTTCACCTTCTCTTCTTGACTCCAAAAATGGTTTGCATTATCTTTGCTTACCAGGCAGGTCCTACTTCATCTGAAACAACTGCTATGCTGCATCTACCTCTTCTTACTCTAACAATATCTTTATAGGTGCTTAAATCATAAGATTATAGACTTAGAGGTAGAAAGAATTTTCATTTTACATATTAGGAAATTGAGGCCCAAAATTATTAAATGACTTTTCCAAAGTCGCATAGATAAGATAGCTCAGCAAAATTTGAACCTAGGGACTCTGATTCCAAATTTTGTATGCTTTCCATTGACCACACTGCCTTTCATGCACTGTTTATAATAACTATTGTATTGGAATCAGTTAGACTAGTTGAAGAAGTGCCAATTATTAAATTTTCAATGTGAGCATTTATACATAGGAAATAAACAATATCTACAAATCAAGTAATTTATTGTGTTAATTGACTAGACTTTAAAAAGTGATGAAGAAAATGCCATTGATACAATTAAGCATAAATTATATCATGAGTATATTCCCCCCACCCCAGAAGCTACTTGTTAGATATTTACTGGCATACCCCTGACTATAGCCAAACTAGACACCACATAACAATGTCTCTCGCATACCTTACTTTCTTTTCATTACTATCACCAAACCAATTCAGTTCCATGAGCATAGCAAAGTGTTATGCTATAGGCAGGGAATACAAGGATCAAAAACAAAGACCTTGTATGCATGTGTGTGTATAAATATATATGTACATATATTTGGAAAACAGGACAGCTAATTCATGTGGGGCAGGATTTGAACATAGGTCTTGCTGATTGCAATTCCACCATTGTATCCCTTGAATGATCTAGGAAATACAGATGACTTTATTTTTTTTTAATTTAAGGTAATTTATTTAGTCAATTTAGAACACTATTCCTCGGTTACAAGAATTATATTATTTCCCTCCCTCCCTTAATCCCATCCTTCCCACAGCTGACATGCAATTTCATTGGGTGTTACATATATCCTTAATCAAAACCTATTTCCATGTAGTTGGAGTTTGCATTAGGATATTCATTTAGAGTCTATATCCCCAACCATATTCCCTAGAACCATATATTGAAGCAGTTGTTTTTTCTTCTATGTTTCTACTCCCACAGTTTTTCCTCTGAATGTGGATAGTGTTTTTCATCATGGACTTCTCCAAGTTGTTTGGATCACTACATTGCCACTAATGGAGAAGTCCATTACATTCAATTGTACCACAGTGTACCAATTTCTGTGTACAATGTTTTCCTGGTTCTGCTCCTCTCACTCTGCATCAATTCCTAGAGGTTGTTCCAGATCCCATGGAATTCCTCCACTTCATTATTTCTTTGAGCACAATAGTATTCCATCATCAACATATACCACAATTTCTTCAGCCATTTCCCAATTGAAGGGCATCCACTCATTTTACAAATTTTTGCTACCACAAAGAGCTCAGCTATGAATATTTTTCTACATGTCTTTTTCCTTACTATTTCTTTGGGGTACGAACTCAGCAGTAATATGGCTGGACCAAAAGGTAGGCAGTCTTTTATCGCCATTTGGGCATAGTTCCAAATTGCCCTCCAGAATGGTTGGATCAATTCACAACTTCACCAGTAATGCTTTAATGTCCCAACTTTGCCACAACCCCTCCAGCATTCACTACTTTCCATTGTTGACATGTTAGCCAATCAGCTAGGTGTGAGGTGATACCTGTAAAAGAGAGAATATACATGCATTCATTACATACCTAAGAATTGTTTTAATTTGCATTTCTTTGATTATAAGAGATTTAGAACACTTTTTATGTGCTTATTAATAGATTTGATTTCATTAACTGAAAATTGCCTATTCATGTACCTTGCCCATTTATCAATTGGAGAATGGCTTAATTTTTTCTACAACTGGTTTAGCTCTATAAATTTGAGTAATTAGACCTTTGTCAGAGGTTTTTGTTATGAAGATTTTTTTCCCAATTTGTAAAACAATGTTTTAATTTGATGTAATCAAAATTATTCATTTTATATTTTGTGAGTTTTTCTAGCTCCTGCTTGGTTTTAAAGTCTTTCCTTTCCCAAAGATCTGACACATACACTATTCTGTGTTCACCTAATTTGCTTATAGTTTCCTTCTTTATATTCAGGTCATTCACCCATTCTGAATTTATCTTGGTGTAGGGTGTGATATGTTGATCCAAACCTAATTTCTCCCATAATTTCTTCCAATTTTCCCAGCAGTTTTTTATCAAATACTGGGTTTTGGTCCCAAAAGCTGTGATCTTTGGGCTTCTTATAGACTGTTTGGATGAGGTCACTAACATCAAGTCTATTCCACTGGTCCTCCTTTCTGTCTCTTAGCCAGTACCAAATTGTTTTGATGACCACTGCTTTATAGTATAGTTTGAGATCTGGGACTGCAAGTCCTCCTTCCTTTGCTTTTTTTTCATGATTTCCTGGATATCCTTAATCTTTTGTTCTTCCAAATGAACTTTGTTATGTTGTTTTTCTAATTCAGTAAAAAAAAGTTTTTTGGTAGTTCAATAAGCATGGCACTGAAAAAATTAATTAATTTGGGTAGGATTGTCATTTTTATTATGATAGCTGGTCCTACCCATAAGCAATCAATATTTTTTGAATTGATTAGATCTATTTTTGTTGTGTGGAGAGTGTTTTGTAGTTGTGTTCATATAGTTCCTGTGTTTGTCTCAGAAAATAGATTCCCAAGTATTTTCTATTGTCTAGGGTGATTTTAAATGTTATTTTTCTTTCTAGTTCTTGCTGCTGAGCTGTATTGGAAATATATAGAAATGCTGATGACTTATGTGGGTTTATTTTGTATCCTGCAACTTTGCTAAACTTGTTGATTATTTCGATTAGCTTTTTGGTTGAATCTCTAGGATTCTTTAAGTAGACCATGATATCATCCGCAAAGAGTGACAGCTTGGTCTCCTCATTGCCAATTTTAATACCTTCAATTTCTTTTTCTTCTCTAATTGCTACTGCTAGTGTTTCTAGTACAATGTTAAATAAGAGAGGTGATAATGAGCATCCTTCTTTCACTCCTGATCTTAATGGGAAGGCTTATAGTTTATCCCCATTGCAAATGATGTTTGCTGATGGTTTTAGATATATACTGTTTATTAATTTTATGAAAGGCCAGTCTATTCCTATGCTTTCTAGTGTTTTCAATAGGAATGGGTGTTGTCTTTTGTCAAAGGCTTTTTCTGCATCTATTGAGATAAGCAGGTGATTTTTTTTTGGTTTGCTTTTTATATGGTCAATTATGTAGATGGTTTTTCCAATATTGAATCATCCTCGCATTCTTGGTATGAATCCTACCTGGTCATAGTGAATAAACTTCATAATCACATGCTGCAATCTTTTTTGCTATTATACTATTTAAGATTTTTGCATCTATATTCATTAAGGAGATTGGTCTATAGTTTTCTTTCTCTGTTTTTTACCTGCCTGTCTTTGGAATAAGTACCTATTTGTGTTGTAAAAGCAATTTGGTAGAACCCCTTATTTACTCATTCTGTCAAAAAGTTTGCTTAATATTGGGATTAGTTGTTCTTTGAATTTTTGATAGAATTCATTTGTGAATCCATCTGGACCTGGGGGTTTTTTCTTAGGGAGTCTTTGATGGCTTGTTCAATTGCATTTTTCTAATATGGGGTTGTTTTGGTAATCTATTTCTTCCTCTGTTAGTCTAGGCAAATTATCTTTTTGTAAGTATTCATCCATATCACCTAGATTGCCATATTTGTTACCATATAATTGGGCATAATACTCTTTAATGATTGCCTTAATTTCTTCTTCATTAGAGGTAAGATCTCCCTTTTCATCTTGTATACTGTCAATTTAGTTTTCTTCTTTCCTTTTTTTAATTAGACTGACCACTACTTTGTCTATTTTATTTGTTTTTTCAAAGTACCAGCTTCTAGTCTTATTTATTAAATCAATACTTCTTTGACTTTTAATTTTATTAATTTCTCCTTTGATTTTTAGGATGTCTAATTTATTTTTCATCTGAGGATTTTTAATTTATTCGCTTTCTAGTTTTTTTTTTTTAATTTGCATGCCCAATTCATTGACTTCTGCCCTCCCTAATTTGTTAATATATGACCTCAAGGATATAAATTTCCCCCTGAGTACTTCCTTGGTTGCATCCCATAGGTTTTGAATAGATGTCTCATTATTGTAATTTTCTTCAATTAAGTTATTAATTGTTTCTATGATTTGTTCTTTGACTGGTTTTGGAGAATTGTATTGTTTAATTGCCAATTAATTTTTTATTTCACTCTCCATGTACCCTTACTAATTATTATTTTCATTGCATTATGATATGAGGAGGTTGCATTTATTATTTCTGCTCTTTTGCACTTGTTTGCAATGTTTTTATACCCTAATACATGGTCACTTTTTGTGAATGCACCATGTGCTGCTGAAAAGGTGTATTCCTTTTTGTCCCTATTTATTTTTCTCCACATTTCTAATAACTCTAATTTTTTCTAAGGTTTCATTCACTTCTCTTATCTCTTTCTTATTTATTTTTTAGTTTGATTTTTCTAGTTCAGATAGAGGAAACTTCAGGTCTCCCATTAGTATAGTTTTTCTATCTATTTTATCCTTGAGCTCCACTAATTTCTCCTTTAGAAATTTGGATGCTATGCCATTTGCTACATACATATTGAGTACTGATATTTCCTCATTGTCTGTACTGCCTTTTATCAGGATGTAATTACCTTCCCTATCTCTTTTAACTAGATTTATTTTTACTTTGGCTTTGTCAGATATCATAATTGAGACTCCTGCCTTCTTTATCTCAGTTGATGACCAATCAATTTGGCTCCATCCTCTTACTTTCACCCTATGTGTATCTACCTTCCTCATGTGTGTTTCTTATCTAGTTTTTGTTGTGTGAAGAGTTTTTTCTAGTTGTGTATATGTAGTTCCTGTGTTTGTCTTGGCAGATAGATTCCTAAGTATTTTCTATTGTTTGGGGTGATTTTGAATGGAATTTCTCTTTCTAGTTCCTGTTGCTGAAATATGTTGGAGATATATAGAAATGCTGATGACTTATGTGGGTTTATTTTGTATCCTACAACTTTGTTAAAGTTGTTAATTATTTCCACTAGCTTTTTAGTTGTTTCTTTAGGATTATTTAAGTAGACCATCATACATCCACAAAGAGTGATAGTTTGGTCTCTTTATTGTCAATTTTAATACCTTCAATTTCTTTTTCATCTCTAATTGCTACTGCTAGTGTTTCTAGTACAATGTTAAATAATACAGGTGATAATGGACATCCTTGTTTCACTCCTGATATTATTGGGAATCCATCTAGTTTGTCCCCAATGCAGATGATGTTGGCTGATGATTTTAGATAGATACTGTTTATTATTTTAAGGAAAGACTCTTCTATTCCTATAATTTCTAATGATGTTAGACTTTTTCTGCATCTATTGAGATAATCATGTGATTTTTGTTGTTTTGCTGGTTGATATGGTCAATTATGTGGATAGTTTTCCTAATATTGAATCATCCTTGCATTCCTGGTATAAATCCTATCTGATCATAATAAATAACCATCCTCATCACTTGCTGGAGTCTTTTTCCTAATATCCTATTGAAGATTTATGCATATTTATTCATTAGGGTGATTGGTCTATAGTTTTCTTTCTCTATTTTTGACCTCCCTGGCTATAGAATCAGTACCATATTTGTGTCATAAAAGAAATTTGGTAGAACTCTCTCTTTGCTTATTATGTCAAATAGTTTGTATAGTATTGGGATTAGCTGTTCTTTGAATGTTTGATAGAATTCACTTGTGAATCCATCAGGCCCTGGGGATTTTTTCTTAAGTAGTTCTTTGATGGCCTGTTCAATTTCTTTTTCTGATATGGGATTATTTAAGAATTCCATTTCTTCTTCTATTAATCTAGGCAATTTATATTTTTATAAATATTCATCCATATTACCTAGATTGGCATATTTACTGCCATGTAATTGGGCAAAATAGTTTTTAATGATTGCCTTCATTGGAGGTGATCTCTCCCTTTTTATCTATGATACTATTAATTTGGGTTTATTTTGTCCTTTTTTTTTTCATTAGGTTGACCAGTACTTTGTCTGTTTTGTTTGTTTTTTCAAAATACCAGATTTTAGTCTTATTTATTAGTTCAATAGTTCTATCTCTCTCAATTTTTTTAAATTTATCCCTTCATTTTTAGGATCTCTAATTTAGTTTTCTTCTGGGGTTTTTCATTTGTTCACTTTCAAGTTCTTTTTATTTGAATTTCCAATTCATTGACCTCTGCCCTCCCTAATTTGTTAATATATGAGCTCAAAGGTATAAATTTTCCCCTGAGTACTTCTTTCACTGTATCACATAGAGTTTGAAAGGATCTCATCATTGCCATTTTCTTTGATGAAATTATTAATTGTTTTTATGATTTGTTCTCTAACTGATTTTGGAGAATCATATTATTTAATTTCCAATTAATTTTTGATTTGGCTCTCCATGTACCCTTACTGATCATTATTTTTATTGCCTTATGATCTGAAAAGATTGCATTTAGTATTTCTGCTTTTCTGCATTTGTTTGACATGCTTATATGACCTAGTATAAGGCAATCTTTGTAAATGTACCATGTACTGCTGAAAAGAAGCTTTATTCCTTTTTGTCCCTATTTATTTTGCTCCATATATCTATTAACTCTAATTTTTCTAAGATTTCATTCACATCTTTTACCTCTTTCTTATTTATTTTTTTAATTAGATTTATCTAAATTTGATAGTGGTCTGGTCTCCCACTATTATAGTTTTACTATCTATTTCCTCCTTCAATTCTACTACTTTCTCCTTTAGAAATGTGGATGCTATACCATTTGGTGCATGCATGTTAATTATTTATATTTCCTCATTGTCTATACTCCCTTTTATCAGGATGTATTTGCCTTCCCTATCCCTTTTAATCAGGTCTATTTTTACTTTGGCTTTGTCAGATATCATGATTGCAAATCCTGCTTTCTTTATATCAGTTGAGGCCCAATAGGTCTTGCTCCAACATTTAATTCTGACATTGTGAGTATCTACCCACCTCATGTATGTTTCTTGTAGACAAGGTATGGTAGGATTTTGGATTCTAATGCAGTCTCCTATTATTTTACATTTTATGGGTGAGTTCAAATCATTCACATTCTGAGTTATGATTGTCACTTGTGAATTCCCTAGCATTGTGATATCTTTTTCTAGTTCTGTCCTTTCACCTTTTGCTATATCATTTTAAACCAGTAGTTTACTTTTAATCAATCTCCCTAATCCCCTCCCTTAATATGCTTCCCTTTCTGTTCCCTCCCTTTTTATTCCCTTATTGATTTTTTAGAGTATTTTAAGTTCCCTCCCCCTTCTCCTTCCCTCCCTTTTTGTACTCCCTCAGCCATACCCCCTTTAGTTTTCCCTTATCACTTATCCTGTAGGATAAGATAGAATTCAAGATCCCAGTGGATCTAGATGCTCTTCCTTCTCAGAATTGATTTCACTGAGAGAAAGGTTTAAGTTTTACCTATTAGTACTCTCTTCCTCTCCTTCTTATAAGATTATTCTTCCCCTCCCCTTCTCATGTGTATCTTTGTGTAATAAGGATTATTCTGTTTATTTTATTTCTTCAAGTATCTCTTTGTACCATCTTTGATTCCCCCAACACTTTTTCTTTTTGTGAATATCATCTTATAACCCTTAATGCCCCAATCTTTTCCTATGAGTGATTCTTCTAATTACTATAATAACAAATACAATTTTGAGAATTACAAATAACATTTTCCCCATATATAATTTCATCTCATTGTAGCCCTTAAACAAGGGAGTTTGAATTTTTAAAAAAATTCCCTTTTTCCCTCTCTTTCTCATCTACCTTTTCTTCTTTCTCTTGATCGTTTTGTTTGCATATCAAACTTTCCACTTAGTTATGGTCTTTTCTTTAAAAATACTTTGAAATCTTTTATTTTGTTGAATGTCCATACTTTCCCTGGAAGTATATAGTCAGTTTTGATGAATAGATGATCCTTGGTTGAAGACACCAGTTCTCTTGCCTTTCTGAAAATCATGTTCCAGGCCTTGTGGTCCTTTAGTGTGGAAGCTGCCAGGTTTGGTGTGATCCTGATTGGTGTTCCTTGGTATCTGAATTGTCTCTTTTTGGCTTCTTGTAGAATTTTCTCCTTAGCTTTAGAGCTCTTAAATTTGGCAATTACATTCCTGGGAGTTGTCTTTTGAGGATTTAGTGTAGAAGGTGCTCTATGCACTCTTTCAATGTCTATTTTGCCTCCTTGTTCAAAAACATCAGGGCAGTTTTCTTGGATGATTTCTTGTAGTATGGTTTCAAGATTTCTATTTATTTCTGGCTTTTCAGGTAGATCAATGATTCTCGAATTGTCTCATCATGATCTCTTTTCTTGATCTGTCATCTTGTCAGTGAGATATTTTATGTTTTCTTCTATTTTGTCAGTCTTTTGACTTTGCTTTATTAATTCTTGCTGTTTTGCAAGATCACTGGCTTCCAATTGCCCATTAAGTCCAGCTGGGTTGGGTTTGATGTGCCCTGAGGCCAAAACCTCCTGGAAAGGGGGAGCAATATGGAGAGTCTCCACTGCTGCAACTAGACTGCCCACTCTGGGCTTCTTCTCTAATTCCTTACCCACCACCTGTGTTTGATTCTCTGAGCCTAGCACAGCTTTTCCCACAAGGTACTTCCTCCAGACCAGCACCTTTGCCCACCCCGAGGTTCCAGCTGCCACTGGAGGCTTAGTGCTCTTGGTGGGCAGGTGGGGAGGTCCTGGGACCTTCCTCCTTCCTTCCCCTTAAACTGAAGTGTTCTTGAATTCTGTCTTTTCTGGGGCATATCTTTTAAATTGAGTCCAGCAAGAGTGTTCCTTGGCTCTGTCTTGTTGTTAGGTTTGATTTTTCAGTCCCCTAGGAGTATTTAGTTTGTAATTACTAAGGAAGGGTTTTCAGAGGTCTGAACTTTCATTGCCTCTCTGCCACCATCTTGACTCTGCCTCTACAGATCACTTTAAGCTGAGTGAGAAATTATGGTCAATCCCTTCCCTGATATCTTCTCCTCATCTCTAGGTTATTATTGAAAACTTTTCTGCCTCTAAGCTACTCTTCCTGATCAATCATTCAAGGCTCTCCATAATTTGACTTTGCCCTACCAATTAAACCTATGACTGCTGCCCAGCATGTACTCTTTTGTTCTAGTATAATTTAAGCTCTTCCTGTCACCCATATGTATATATTAGTTAATTCTAGACTTTGGTTCTCTCCACCTAAAATGACTTTCTCCTTTCCCTCTTCCAATTCAATTCCTATATTTTCCTTAAAGTCCAATTCAATTCTTACCACATTTGAAGGGCTTTTCCTGAATTCTTCAAACTTTATATGCTTTTCTCGTTTCTGAATTTTTCAATCATTCAATAAACTTTTGTTAAGTGCCAGGCACTATGCCAAGCACTGAAAATACAAGAAGAGGCAAAAGGCAGTTCCTGTGGTGTTTCTGGAGTGGGGTGGGGATAAGGGAGCTAGGGAGATCAGTGTATTAAGAGCCAGGTTTAGAGAAGGGAGTTCTTGGGTTTAAATATAGCCTCAGACACTGCCTACCTGTGTGACCCTGGGAAAGTCACTTAACCCTCATTGCCTAACCTCAACCCCTCTTCTGCCTTGGAACCAATAACCAATATCAATTCTAAGAAGGATGGTAATGTGTTTTTTTAAATAGTCCCTGCCCTTACCATCTAATGGAGGAGACAAGCAAATAAATATATACAAACAGACTATAGATAAAATAAATAGGAAATAATTAACAGAGGGAATATATGAGAATTAAGAAGGTCTTAGAAAGACTAAATTTTGATATCATTTAATATTAGTGCAATTTTAACCCTACTGTTGCCCCTGCTTTTCCCTCTAAATCAAACCTCCAGAAATCATGCTCAGCCAGAGATAAGCTCCAAACTACCTCATACTATGCTTCATCCTATCCTTTACTGTTCTGTGTGTCATCCCTTTCCTTTTCCTTAAATTTTCATCTTGGTCTAAGAATTGTAATCAAATCAGCATTACCTTTGAACCTGAAGAGGGAATATCAATTAATTACCCTATTGATCTACATTTCATCTCTATGGCTTCTCAAGCCAAAATGCCTTCCCTGCACATCATTTTTCTATATGCAGGAATTTGCTGGAGCCAGATCCTGCTAACTATTAAGAAACAATATGGGGCAGATAGGTAGCACAGTGGAGGACCTAGCCAAATCTGGCTTCAGACACTTCCTCGCTGTATGACCCTAGGCAAGTCACTTAACCCCACTTGCCTAGTCTTGCAACTCTTCTGCCTTAAAGCCAATATTTGGTATCAGAAGGGAAGGATAAAAAGAAAAGAACAAATTGCTAAATTTTCAATGTGAGCATTTATTTACATTGAGAAAATCAGGTAACACTACAAATTGGGGCTTGTTTTACTGTTTCATTGATTGCCTACACAGACCTTTAATAATACAGATTAATATAATATAATGTATCAAGCATATTTTTGTACTATATATGTGTTATATAATATATATGCATTTATCAATACTCCTCTTTTTATAGGTATTCATCTCTCCTTATTAGAACATAAGGTCCTTGAGGGCAAAGACTATCTCACCTTTATATTTGTATTCCCAGTGCTTTAACCTGATGCTTGAAAAATATCTAAGTACTTAATAAATGCTTTTTCAACTTTTGATTAAGATGGTAATGGTGAAATGATCTAAAGGAATTGCAAAGATGCAAAAGAATATCAAATGGAATAAAGACTAGTCTCTATGCTTGCTTTGGCAAGCACATACACTAAAATTAGAATGATACAGAGAAAATTAGTATGGCCTCTACAAAGAATAACATAAAGAGTTACATATTTTTGCATGTCAGACTGCATGTTCCATACACATTTTAAATTTAACATGGTTAAAATTGGATTCATTATCTTTCCCCCCAAACTCTCTTCTCTTCTTCACGTTCCTGTTAGTGTCAAAGGTATCACTATCCTTGTAGTCATGCAGGAGGCTCACAACCTAGTTTTCATATCTGACTCCTTACTCTCTCCAACCACCCCAGCACACTTCCCCCATACCTATGTGTTGTCAAATTCTATCAATTCTACTGTAACAGGGCTTTGGCATATATTCAGATCACCTAAGATCATGGTACTCACATAGGAAAAGCCAGTGACCTCTTCTTGGAGAAAACATTCTGCATTAGCCTACCTTGTCATGCTGAGAGTGGTCTCTTTACATTAGCTATGTAGCCAGAACTGGCTTCATCACTGAGATATAATTATTCACTATTTTCCTGGTCGTGTCCAAGGACAAAGGTGTCCTTCACCAACAAAAGGGGAATTTAGGTTTAGTGGTCCTAAAAGACCAGCTTGGAATTTGGTTTTGGCTTTGTTCATTCTTTTGGGCTCTCAGTGAAGAGAATAGAGTCCCTAATTTAATTGCTCCAAAAATAGTGACATCAGAGTCCAAGATTTCAGGCTAGATTTTACAACCAGCCCAGCAGAGGTGCCATGAGAATCCAGAGTCTCAGAACATAAGACCTTTGCACTTGCAAGTTGTTGGGACTGATGCCATTTAGGAATTAAGTTAAGTTGAGAACCTAACCTATCTTCTCTCCTAAGAGACTTTATACTATAAAGATTATGCTTTAAAGGGTAGAGGGAGAGGGTTGTATACTTATTTTTAATACACGTTTGTAGTAAATATTCTTTGGTAATATTTGTCACATTAGTGGGTGGTTAAATTAATAGCAGTACTTGGACCCTCAAAACTAAGGGAATACAATCAGTGGGGATTTGAGTCAATGGCAAAAACTATATCCCCCAACTCTTAATGGAACCAGAGAACTCTAGAGTAAGGGTGGACATACATATACCTAGTATTCAGCCAATGGAGAAGGGGTGAGGCCAGAAAAATCACTGTTCTACTACTTTTTTTAAAAACTCTTACCTTTTACTGAGTATTGGTTCCAAGGTAGAAGAGAGGTAGGGACTAGGGAATTGGGATTAAGTGATTTACCCAAAGTCACACAGCAAGGAAGTGTTTGAGGTCAGATTTGAAACCAGAACGTCCCGTCTCCAGATCTAAATCTCAATCTACTGAGCCACCTAACTGACCCTGTTACACTGCTTTTATAGTATATTTCATATCTCCTCCTGAGACCAAGTGTCATTCCCCCCACCTTTATCCCACACAGAGAGGGAAAAAGCACTCTCACTGGGCTGCTGGGCAAGGGGGCGGGTGAAGTAAGGAACATCCTCAGCTAGTATAGAAAGGGGAAGAGAGTGGCCTGAGTGTTCCACTCCTCTCTAGCTCTGCTGCCTGTGAGCTGCCCACCTTACCCTCTGTGCACTCCCATTGGGCTGCTGGGCAGAGAGGTGGAGGATGGGAAAAAATGTCATCAGGCTTGGTGGAGAGAGGGGGAGGTAGAAACTCTGCTCAGTTCCTGTGCCTTTCTAGTAACAAACTGTATAGGTGGAGAGGGGTGACTGTGTGCCCACACAGAGCACCTATGTGGAATCTTTGGCATGCATGCCATGAAGTTTGCCATTACTGCTCTGATCCATCTTCCATTCAGCTAGCATAATGATCTTCAGGTCTTCCCATGCCACACATAAATACTAATAATCATCTCTTATTGTGAAGATTAAATTATAATCCCCTGTCTATTTTTAGGTTCTAATCCCTAAAGTGTAAACCCAGTATTTAAAGTAGATCTACCCATTTTAATCACAAAAAGGCATGAACTAACTACAAAAAAGATGTGAACTAACCACAAAAGGTATGAACATACATTTCATACAGTAAGTGGGAGCTCTGTGACCCATGTGTGAAAGAGTGGGCAGTCCTGGAGAGGAGCATTGGCTGTGATTGGTAGACAGAAAATTTAGGGGAGGTGACAGAGGAGAAAAAGGTCTTTAAATAGTGGAAACAGAGATACACAGGAATCATCAGTCACTCGGGCTTGGACTGGGATGAATCAGTCTCTCGGAGTTGGACTGGAAGACAGATCACTCGGAACACAGAATTGGAGTGAAGACTGACACTTGAGGAGAGACTGGAGGACAGACACTTGGACTTGGATTGAAGAGGGAGACTTGGCAGTGGAACTTGATCCTGGAGGAGCTTGTGCAGGAGACCTCAGACTGCTTTCCTTTTAGACAGTGACCATGGTGAGTGATAAGGCTGATTCCCCTTTTCCTTGGCTTTCTGGAGAGGCCTCTGAACTCCTGCCTGGCTCAGATCAGGTCAGAGCAGATCAATTCCCTTTTCCCTCTTTCTCTTCATTAATATCTTCCCTCTATTGTAAAAGAAACTACCATAAATTCCATTTGATTTTAGTAATTCGTTTTTGGGACTTAGAAATTAGAAATTAAAGCCCTGGCAATCACCAAGTTGATATTCAGTCCAACTATAAATTTAACAGCCTAAAGATTGTTGTTTAGTTGTTCTGGGTCTTGTCCCATTCTTTATGACCCTATTTGGAGTTTTCTTAGCAAAGATCCTGAAGTGGTTTACCATTTTCTTCTCCAGTTCATTTTATAGATGAGGAAACTAAGGCAAACAGGATTAAGTGACTTACTCAGGATCATACAATTAGTGAATGTCTGATACCAATTTGAATCCAGGGTGATGAGTCTTCTTGCCTCCAGTCCCAGCACTATATATCCACTTAGCCCACTGCCATCTCTAATCACCATGAAAATATCTACATATAAACAAGATAAATGCAGGGGGAAAATAGGGGTTATCTCAGAGGAAAGGCACCAAAATTAAAGAGGACTGGGCCAGGCATCTTGCAGAAAATAACACTTTAACTGAGTTTTAAAGGAAAATCAGGAAGCTAGAAGGCAAGACTATGAAAGGAGACAAACTGAAAATAGTCAGGAGATGGAGTGTCATGTGTGAGGAAGAGCATAAGGCCAGTGTCACTGAATCAAAGAGTACAGGAAGAGGAGCAAGATGTAAGAAGGTGGGAAAGGTAGGAAAGGGCTAGGTTAAGAAGAGCTTTAAAAACCAAAGAGAAGATTTTATATTTGATTCTGGTGGTAGCAAGAAGTCACTGGACTTAATTGACTTAGGGGTTGAGCAAGGGGAGGAGATGATAAAGTCACACCTGAGCTTTTAGAAAATTAATTTGACAACTGAATAAAGCATCCCAGAGTTGGGGAAGACTTGCTTCAAGGAGATGGATGAGCCCCAGGACTGTGACAGTGTCAGGGAAGAGAAGGGATGTTACCAAGGCAAAATCCACAGGCCTTGGCAACAGATTGGCTGGAGGGCAGTGAGAGGGAGAATGAGGAGTTGAAGATGACACTTAGGTTTGGAGTTTAGGTACCTGGGAGGAGAGTGCTATCAAAAAAAAAACATAATAGCAAAGTTAGAAAGAGGGGAGGGTATGGAGAGAAAGATAATGAGTTCATTTTTGGACATGTTGAGACAGGAGAAATTGAAGATAATCTCAGAAGGGAAAACATTCATTAAGAAGGATCAGGAAAGGTTCTTTTTTCTCTTTTTTAAAAATTTATTTATTTGTTATATAAAAATATTTAGTTAACCCCCTCCCTCCCCTCCTCTCAATAAAGAAGGAATAATTTAACAAAAAGATATACATATATAAAACTATATCTAATTTATTTATTTTTATCAGTTCTTTATCTCAAGTGGGCAGATATAAATCATTCTTCAAACTGATGTGGGAGAGCTTTGAAGTAAATCCCTGGGCTCAGAACCCATACCTTTGTCAAGAATGACAAACTCCAATAAGCTTAAAATAAAAGAGAAATTTATTAAATTGAATGCAAGCTGAATTAAGTTAAATGTCTGGGGAGGCAAAAATAGGTGGAAAATTGCCTCCCAGACGAAATGGGGTTTGGGATATTTATACTCTCTTGAGTGACCAGAGATGAAGAGACAAGATAATGGTATTATTTAATCTGGAATTGGGCAGTATTTTGTGTCCTGAAAGCACAAGGAAGGGATGACCTGTGAAGTTCAAGGGATGACTAGATTAGATATAACCCAATGCTTATCAGGGTGGAACATAACTATGCTAATCAAGGGTCTAGGGGGAAGTTCAAGAGGAATGTTTCTCTCACGGATCTTAAAGGAATACTTCTGGAGTTTGTGGTGTCCAGAGGGAAACCCTGGGTCCCATGCCAAAACAATATTTCTGTTGCTGCCTATAGTGTTCTCTTGGTTCTTCTAGTTCCATTCTATTTCTTTTTTAAATCCTTCCCTTCCCTCTTAGAATTAGTAGTAAATATTGGTTCTCTAAGGCAGAAGAGCTGTAAGGGCTAGGCAATGGGAGCTAGGAAGTGTCTGAGGCTATATTTGAACCCAGGACCTCCCGTATCTGGACCTGGTTCTCACTTTACTAAGCCACCTATCTACCCCCTTGTTTCATTCTTTTTAATTTCAAGTAGGTCTCTATGTTTTTCCAAAATTAACCTGCTTGTCATTTCTTACAGCATGGTAGTATTATCACAATCAGATGTCACAATTTGTTTAGCTATTTTATTTTTTTCCTTTAAGTATTTTATTTTTCCCCCAATTACATGAAAAAGCACTTTCCTACATTTTTTAAACCCTTAACTTCCATCTTGGGCAGAAGAGTGGTAAGGGCTAGGCAATGGGGGTCAAGTGACTTGCCCAGGGTCACACAGCTAGGAAGTGTCTGAGGCCAGAGTTGAACCTAGGACCTCCCGTCTCTAGGCCTGACTCTCAATCCACTGAGCTACCCAACTGTCCCCTTTTCCTACATTTTTAAAAGAATATCGGGTATCAAATTCTCTTGCTCATTCTCTTCCCAACTTGAGATGGTAAGCAGTCTCATAGATTTTATATGTGCAATCACATGTAAACCATTTTTCCATATTAGTCCCTTTGTGGAAGGAAATGCAAATAGAAAAAAATGAGATGTTTGCTTTATTCTGGATTCAGATTCAGTTATTTTTCTCTGGAAGTAGATGTTTTATTTTGTTTTGTTTTGTTTTTTTATCATGAGTCCATTGGGAAAATTTCAGGTCATTGTATTGCTGAGAATAGTTGTTATTCACCATTGTTCTTGTCACTATGTACAATGTTCTCCTTGTTCTACTTATTTCACTCTGCTTTTGTTCCTGTATGAGCTCTTTCTGCTTGTAATTTCTTACAGCACAATACATTTAGATACTTTAATTTCCTCAGTCATTCACCAATTGATGGGTATCCCTTCACTTTCCAAATCTTTACCCCTCTAAAAAGAGCTGCTTTACATATTTTTGTACATATAAGTCCTTCCCATTTTTGATTCTTTTTAAATCACTTTGGGGTACAAACCTAATAATGGTATTGCTGGGTCAAAGGATATCAGGTTTATAGCCCTTTGGGTATAGGTCCAAATTGCTCTCCTGAATGACTAAATCAGTTCACTCCTCCCCAAACAATGCATTCATGTCCCAGCTTTCCAATATCCCCTCCAAGTTTTGTCATTTTTTTCTATCAAAATAGCCAATCTGATGGATGTGGAGTGGTACCTTAAAGTTGCTTGAATTTGCACTTCTCTAAATAATAGTGATAGAGTGTATTTTTGCATCACTATAAAGAGCTTTAATTATTTTGTCTGAGAACTCCATGTTCATAACCTTTGACCATTTATCAACTGAGGACTGACTTGTATGCTTATATATTCAACTCATTTCTAAATGTATTTGAGAAATGAGGCCTTTATTAGAAAAATTTGTAAAATATGTTTGCATCATTATGATTACTATGTTTTTAGTTTCCATCCTATTTACCTCTGTTTAGTTTCTGATCTCCAACTCCCCCAACTTACCCTTTTTTCTATCAGCTCCATCCACACTCAACTGATTGTATATATTCTTCTTTTGAAATATATTCTTCTCTTGAGTCAATTTTGATGAGAGGAAGATACACATGCTCACCTCCCCATCTTCCCCTCCATTGAGAATGTGCATCCATGCCTCTTTTATGTGCAATAATTTACCCCATTCTTTTTTCCTTCCCCCATCCTGCATTCCTCTCTCTCATGCCTTAATTTAATTTTACTTATATCATCCCATGAGATTCAACTGATACCTTCACCTTCTGTCTATTTATATTCATTCTAATTGCCCCAATAATGACAAAGTTCTTTGGCATTACAAGCATCATCTCCCCACATAAGGTTCTACATAGTTTAGTCTTTTGATTTCTCTTTTCCTGTTTACCTTTTAATGATTCTCTTGATTCTTGTATTTGAGGGTCAAATTTTCCATTTATTTCTCCTCTTTTCATCAAGAACATTTGGAAGTTCTCTATTTCATTGAATATTTATTTTTTTCTCCTGAAGGCTTATGCTCAGTTTTGTTGAATAACTGATTCTGAGTCAAAACCCTAGCTTCTTTTGCCTTTTGGCATATTGTATTCCAGGCAACCATATCCTTTAATGTAGAAACCATTAAGTCTTTTGTGATCCTAACTGGGCTCCATGATATTTGAATTGTTTCTTTTTGGCTGCTTGAAATATTTTCTCCTTGACCTAGGAGTTTTGGAATTTGGCTATAATATTCCTGAGAATTATCTTTTGGAGATCTGTTTCAGGAAGTGATAGGTAAATTCTTTCAATTTTTATTTTGTCCTCTGTTTCTAGAATGTCAGGGCAGTTTTTCTTATTGATTTCTTGAAAAGATGAAGTCTATGCTCTTTTATTGATCATGGCTTTCAGGTAGTTCATTAATTCTTAAATTATCTCTAATAGATTTATTTTCCAAGTCAGTTATTTTCCCATGAGATATTTCATATTTGGTTTCATTCTTGTGACTTTGATTATTTCTTGATGTCTCACAGAGTCATGAGCTTCTACTTGCCTAATTCTAGTTTTTAAGTTTGGATTTTCATGAGTGAAGTTCCTTTTCCATTTGGCCAATTCTACTTTGTAAGTTACAAATAACATGTCCCCATATATTAATATATATATATATATATATATATATATATATAATTTCATCTAATTGTAGCCCTTAAAGAAGAGAGTTTGAATAAAAAAAAAACATTTTTCCTGTTTTCCCTCTCTTTCTTATTTATCTTTTCATGTTTCTCTTGATCTTTGTGTTTGCATATCAAACTTTCCACTTAGTTATGGTCTTTTCTTTAAAAATACTTGGAAATATTCTATTTTGTTTAATGCCCATACTTTCTCCCTGGAAGTATATAGTCAGTTTTGATGGATACATGATCCTTGGTTGAAGACACCAGTTCTCTTGCCTTTCTGAAAATCATGTTCCAGGCCTTGCAGTCCTTTAGTGTGGAAGCTGCCAGGTTTGGTGTGATCCTGAATGGTGTTCCTTGGTATCTGAATTGTCTCTTTTTGTCTTCTTATAGAATTGTCTCCTTAGCTTGAGAGCTCTTGAATTTGGCAATTACATTCCTTGGAGCTGTCTTTTGAGGATTTAGTGTAGAGGTTGTTCTATGAACTCTTTCAATCTCTATTTTGCCCCCTTATTCAAGAACATCAGGGCAGTTTTCTTGGATGATTTCTTGTAGTATGATGTCAAGATTTCTACTTTTCAAGTAGACCAAGGATTCTCAAATTGTCTTGGCATGATCTGTTTTCCTTATCTGTCTTCTTGTCAGTAAGATATTTTATGTTTTCTTCTATTTTGTCAGTCTTTTGATTTTGCTTTATTAATTCTTGCTGTTTTGCAAGATTATTGTCTTTCAGTTGCATAATTCTGGTCTTTAAGGACTGATTTTCCACTATAATTATTTGATTTTTCTTTCTGGTTTGGTCTATCCTGCTTTTCATGGCTTCCAGCTGTTCCTCCAATTGGGAGCTCTTGTCCTTTAAACTGTTATTTTTCTTTGAATTATTTCCCACTATTCTTGCCAGAAGGCTTCCATCGTTTTGATAAGTTCCAATTTAAATTCTTCAAGAGATTGTGGAGGATTTCCATTTTGGGAAAATGTTTTGGGTTTATTTAAATTTCCTCCTGTATTTCCTTTATAGCCTGGGTTTTTTCCTCCATAAAAATTTTCCAGGGTCATCCCCTTCTTCCTGTTTTTCTTGAAGGGAGATTGTTGCTCCTGGGCACAATTTGCCATCACTGTGGGGTTTTTTCCTTCCCTTTTTAGTCAGAAATCTGAGTGAGATGGGTTTTCTGTGTATGGAGCTAAGGAGCAAGGATTTTGCCTAAGCCTAACTTTCGATTCTCCACAGCTTCTGCTGTTTTCTGCCCTTCTTTGTGCTATATTCCCACAACCGCCCATGGTCTGTACTCTTCAGCCTGCTGGGGTTTCAGGTGTAGCTTCTCTCAGTGGTAGGTCTTTCCTGGTCTTAGTCAGCTCCCAAGGACCTAGAGGTGCCCCTCACTCACTAGAGGTTCCCCTCACTCACTGATTCTGGTGCACGCTGGCTCTGACTCTGGCTCCGTAGGTGGGGTGGGGGAGGGTAGATCAGCTTGCATTTTGGTGGGAGCTTTCTCACCCCCTTATAATGTGGAAATGCCCAAATCCCACATACCTTCAATGCTGCACCCTACCGTAGAGTACCTTCGTTCTTATGAATTTGGTTTTTTTGGTCTTTTCAGGTAGTCTATATCGTTGGGTGCTGAGGAGAGTTTTGCATCTAGACTGCCACCATGTTTAAATGGAAGCCTGGCCAATTCTACTTTGTAAATAATTCTTTTCCTTGGTGAATTTTATACTTTTTATTCCAGAGAGCCAATGACAGTACATTTTTGTATATATTTTTTCATTTGTCCAATTCTGCTTTTTATGAAGTTCTTCGCTTCTTTAGATTTTTGTGCCATTTTTACCAACTGACATATTTGTTTTTTAAGATATTCGTTTCTTCAGTATTTTTGTGCCTCCTTTTCTAAGCTTTATGAGTCTCTTTTCATGATTTTCCTGTATTATTCTCATTTCTTTTCCCATTTTTTCTTCTACCTCTCTTATTTGGTTTTTGAAGTTCTTTTTGAGCTCCTCCATTATTTTTTGGTTTTGAGAGCAATTATTATGTTTTTGTGGAGCCTTTGAATGCAGCAGTATTGGCTTTGCTGTTTTCCCAATTTGATTCTACCTTGTCACCAAAATAACTTTCTATTGTTGATTTTTTTTTGTTCTTTGCTCATTATCCAACCAGAGATGGTCTCTTTGTCCTCTGAGCAAAAGATTAGGGTTCCTGTTTACATCCAGAAAAGGGCCCTTCTAACAAAGGTCCATACTCTATAATTCCAAGTTAATTGTGGATGCCTTAAATTGATCAAGGTTCCCTTGATTATCTGTCCCAGTAAAAGTTTATCTGTGTTGCAGTATATGCATATGATGGGAAGAAAGAAAGAAAGAAAGAAAGAAGAAAGAAAGAAAGAAAGAAAGAAAGAAAGAAAGAAAGAAAGAAAGAAAGAAAGAAAGAAAGAAAGAAAGAAAGAAAGAAAGAAAGAAAGAAAGAAAGAAAGAAAGAAAGAAAGAAAGAAAGAAAGAAAGAAAGAAAGAAAGAAAGAAAGAAAGAAAGAAAGAAAGAGAGAGAGAGAGAGAGAGAGAGAGAGAGAGAGAGAGAGAGAGAGAGAGGGAGGGAGGGAGGGAGGGAGGGAGGGAGGGAGGAAGGAAGGAAGGAAGGAAGGAAGGAAGGAAGGAAGGAAGGAAGGAAGGAAGGAAGGAAGGAAGGAAGGAAGGAAGGAAGGAAGGAAGGAAGGAAGGAAGGAAGGAGAGAGGGAGGGAGGGAGGGAGGGAGGGAGGGAGGGAGGGAAGGAAGATGTAAAGATAATTTTAGGGTTGTGACTTAAAATTAGATTTAATTGGTCACCAAGGGAAATCTCAAATAAAATACCCAAGTCAATTTGGAAATTTATGGTAATTTAATTAAAATAGAGGGAAGGAATTTAAGGAGAAGGAGGAAAGATGATATAGGATTTCTTCTGCCTGGCCTGTGCCAGGGAGGAGTTTTAAATCCCCTCCTCTAGTTCTCTGAAGGAGATTAGAGGCTTCTAAGAGGATAAAGTTGGAAAGTAAAGGAGAAAAACTCAGCCAGAAACTCAACACCAAACCGGACAATAGCTTGTAGCCATGCTAAAATGCGGAAAAGCCCAGCAAGTTGCCACCAGCCAACTCTCTGCTACCAGAAAGGTGCCCGAGAGAGGAAGTAAGTCAAATATATAGACCTTTCACTCTTGTGTGTCTTCCTGTAAATGCCCATATCTTTTAGAGTTGTCATCTTCTTTGATTAGATTATCTTTAGAGTTACTTAACACTTCTTTGTTAAGTTCACCTTTTGTGAGTTACTTAACCTTTTTGTGATTAATTTAACCTTTATAGTTATTTAACACCTTTTTGTATTAATATCTTAAAATAGACTTAACTTAAAGTTCTAGCTTAACTATAAGGTAAGAGTTAAGTACCTTCATTGTTCAATCAGGAAATTACAACTTTATCTTCCCCTAAAGTACGGTCTAAGTAGGGTGGAGTAATTTAATGTTCACAATTCCCCCCTGATTTTGTTAGACTAAGTATCTTCATTGTTAAAATCAGGAAATAGCTAAATCCAATCGTCACAAAGAGTAAGGATATGGTTCAGAGGTCCCTGGTCATTTAAGGGTAAGGATTCAAAACATTAATGAACTTCTTTAAAATAAGTGAAATATTTTATTAATGCCTTTTTTGTCCCCACATTCCACTAGTAAACAATTTTTAAGCCCTCCCACATCTCCAAATTAAACTCCACCCTGTGCCAAAGAGAAACAACAAGGAAAAAAACCTCTATTATGGAAAGAATATCTACTGATAGGCAGAGTTATCCCCTTCTCACAAAAGGAGGGAACTGTTTTTCATTAATTATTCTTCAGATTCTTTACCAATATCCTTCTTTAATAAGACCTTTTTTTTTCTTTTCAAAGGAGAGGCATTTAATAATGATTTGCTCCTCCTGCAATTTATTTCTAAAAGTAAGAATATGGAGAAATATTGCTATTAATAATAATACTATAATAGCTGTTTACAAAGCACCATACTTATATTATCTCATTTGATCTTCACAACTCTGAGAGAGATGCTATTATTATCTCCATTTTACAAATGAGTAAGACTAAGAGAGTTTAAGTGTCTTGCCCAAGATTGCACAGCTGTCATGCAAGATTGAATCTGAACTCACTTGGTGCTTTGTAACATACACAGACAGCCAGGGTCAGAGATGATAAAATATCCTCAGTGTAGAACTCAATTTAAAGACTAAAACTGGCTGCAAATCAAAACCTATCAGAGAGTTAATATCAAAAAAGAAGTATCCCCAGAAAACTATTCCTTTGAAAAGGGGCATAGTTCCCTTCCTAAGAAGGAAGGAGACTGGTAGCAAAGGACAACAAATAATAATAATTGATAACATTTATATAGGGCTTACTATGTTCCAGACATTATGCTAGGTACTTTACAAATATCTTTTCTCACAACAACCCCACAAGGTAGCTATTATTATTGTCTCCCATTTTAGACAAGAGAAAACTGAGGCAAACAGATTAACTGATTTGATTTGCCCAGGTTCACACAGTTAGTATCTAAGGGTCGATTTGAGCTCAGGTCTTTCTGATTCCAGACCCAAAACTTGAGTTTCTAAGCTAAATACATTTTTAGAAAACAAAATGATGAAAGCCTCGGTCAGACACACTAACTCAGAAAATTACATTAGGATACTTGTTCTCACTACTTCCACCTCCAAAAAATAAAATAAAATTCATTCCCACTCCTTTTTAGATGTTTCAATGTTTCATCCCATAGATAGAACTAATATAATCTGAGTTTTTAAAACGTATAGGACTAGGGGTGAAGGTAAAAAATTAGTATAAATATATTTGTGTTTGTATGTATGTGTGTTTTTCAAGCAAATAAAAAATGCTTAGAAAATGGAAAAATATACAAATACCTGTGGTACTTTACAGGGTGAAGAAGGCCTTCTTCCTTCCCTTCGTACCCAGGACAAATCCTTACCTTTCAGGGACTTCATGAGGTCTTTCAGCATCTTCACAATGGTTCTAGTGAAACTCTTCCCCACCCCCTCAATGTTAATTTTTGCAAGAGGCTGCTGGCTAAAGAACCAATTAATGTCAACTGTGATGTCAATACTTACCTGTCCACTAGGAATCTGATTTAGCCACATCTACCTAATAAAGCTCTGAACTGTTTAATTGGGAGCTGCTGTTACAAGTCTGTGTTGCATCAGCAACCCACTGGAATCCAAAAAAGAGAATTTCCACTGAACCTGTACAGCAACACTTGCTCTGTACCCTGAATAAAGTGGGAAGCTTTCACTTTATTACTGCAGGAAAATGAAATGTGATGGTGCTTTCTTAATACATCAAAGGGGCTCATGTGAAGAAACATAAATGTCTAAGACCGAAAATTTTCCTTGAGCTGGGCAGCATTTTATCCTCTGTCTCTTCATTCTAATGAGTGCTTTTCAAAGAAGAGGATTTTTTTAAAACAACTTAAAAAGACAAGTCATTCGATTTTGATCAGTGAAATGCATAGAATCATAGCATCTTAGAGTAGGAAGGAACTGGAAAGGTTCAACAAATTGAACTGAAAAAACATTATTAAACACTTATACCACACAATGCACTGTGCCAGGTAATGGGTCAAGAGATGAAAAATGACATAGCTCACTTTTAAGAAACTTACAGTCTAAAAGGGGGGGGGGGGGTTATGGCCTACACAAATAAGTATGATACAAGATAGAATGACAGAAGGATGAAAGAGAGAGCCAAACAAAGTGTTCTAGGAAAATTGGAGCAGGTAGGAATTACTCTGAGTTGAGGGGGATAAAAGGAGGCTTCATGGAGATGGTAACTTAGCTTTAAAGAAGAAAAATACTTCAACCAGTGGAGGCTAGGGTAGGATCAGGACAGGGTCCAGTTTAGCTAGAATAGAAAAATAAGGCTAATAAAGTTAACAAAGATTTATTAAATGCCTACTATGTGTCAATATGCAAAGCACCAGAGATGCAAAGGCAAAAGGACCCCTGCTGTCAAGTAGTCACAATCTAATGGAAAATGTGAAAAAGAAAGTTAGAATGAAGAATTGACTGTATACCTATTATATGCCAGATTAACACAACAACTTCAAGAGGTATTTTATAGTTGAGTAAACTGAAATTAAGTGACTTTCTCAGGGTCACACAGCTATTAAGTATCTGAGGCTAGATTTGAATTTAGATCTTCCTGATTCTAGGTCCAGTGTTATAACCACTATGTTGCTTAATTAGGAACAAAATTGTGGAGGTCCTTAAATAGTAGGTAAGGACTTTGTGTATTTTATCCTAAAAGCAATAAGAAACCACTAAAGGCTTTTTTTTTCTTGTTAAACATTATTTTATTTGGTCATTTTCAAACATTATTCATTAGAAAAAAAATGAAAGATCATTTTCTTTTCCTCCCCTCCTTACACCACCCCTCCCTTAGCTGACCCACAATTCCACTGGGTATCACATGTGTCCTTGATTTGAACCCATTTCCATCTTGTTTGTATTTGCATTAGGGTGTTCATTTAGCGTCTCTCCTCAATCATATCCCCTCAACCCCTGTAGTCATGCAATTGCTTTTCCTCAGTGTTTTTACTCCCACAGTTTGTCCTCTGCTTGTGGATAGTGTTTTTTCTCCTAGATCCCTGCAGATTGTTCTGAGACATTGCATTGACACTAATGGAGAAGTCCATTACATTTGATTGTACCACAGTGTATCATTCTCTGTGTACAATGTTTTCCTGGTTCTGCTTCTTTAGTTCTGCATCACTCCCTGGAGGTTGTTCCAGTCGCCATTGAATTCCTCCACTTTATTATTCCTTTTAGAACAATAGTATTCCATCACCAACATATATCACAATTTGATCAGCCATTCCCCAATTGAAGGGCATCCCCTCGTTTTCCAATTTTTGGCCACCACAAAGAGCTCAGCTATGAATATTCTTGTACAAGTTTTTTCCTTATTATCTCTTTGGGGTACAAACCCAGCTGTGCTATGGCTGGATCAAAAGGCAGACAGTCTTTTATCGCCCTTTGAGCATAGTTCCAAATTGCCCTCCAGAATGGTTGGATCAGTTCACAACTCCACCGGCAATGAATTAATGTCCCCACTTTGCCACACCCCCTCCAACATTCATTACTTTCCTTTGCTGTCATGTTAGTCAATCTGTTAGGTGTGAGGTGATACCTCAGAGTTGTTTTGATTTGCATCTCTCTGATTATCAGAGATTTAGAACACTTTTTCATGTGCTTATTAATACTTTTTATTTCCTTAACTGAAAACTGCCTATTCATGTCCCTTGCCCATTTATAAATTGGAAAATGACTTTATTTTTTGTACAATTGATTTATCTCTTTATAAATTTAAGTAATTAGACCTTTGTAAGAGGTTTTTGTTATGGAGATTGTTTCCCAATTTGTTGCTTCCCTTCTAATTTTGGTTATATTGGTTTTCTTTGTACAAAAACTTTTTAATTTGATGTAATCAAAATTATTTATTTTATATTTTGTGACTCTTTCTATGTCTTGCTTGGTTTTAAAATCTTTCCCTTCCCAAAGGTCTGACATATATATTATTCTGTGTTCACCTAATTTACATAGTTTCCTTCTTTATATTCAGGTCATTCACCCATTCTGAGTTTATCTTGGTGTAGGGTGTGAGGTGTTGATCCAGACCTAATCTCTCCCATACTATCTTCCAGTTTTCCCAGTAGTTTTTGTCAAATAGTGGATTTTTGTCCCAAAAGCTATTTGTCATAGACTGTCTTGCTGAGGTCATTTACCCCAAGTCTATTCCACTGATTCTCCTTTCTGTCTCTTAGCCAGTACCAAATTGTTTTCATGACCACTGCTATATAGTGTAGTTTGAGATCTGGGACTACAAGGCCCCCTACCTTTGTATTTTTTTTTTCATTATTTCCCTGGATATTCTTGATCCTTTGTCCTTCCAAATGAACTTTGTTATGTTTTTTTTCTAATTAAGTAAAAAAAAATTTTGGAAGTTCAATGGGTATGGCACTAAATAGATAGATCAGTTTGGGTAGGATGTTCATTTTTATTATATTGGCTCGTCCTACCCATGAGCAGTTAATGTTTTTCCAATTGCTCAAGTCTAGTTTTAATTGTTTAGAGAGTGTTTTGTAGTTGTGTTCATATAGTTCCTGTGATTGTCTCGGGAGATATGAAGGCTTTTAAAGAAAGGAGTGTCTCAAAAAAGGCCTGGTCATTTGGAAAATTATCTTGGTAGTTGTTAGGAGAATAGATTACAGTGGGAAGAAATTGAAGAAAGGGTCACACAGCTAATGTGTCTAAAGCCAAATTGAATTCAGATCTTTCCTATTCCAGGCCTAGCATTCAATCAACTGAGACAACTAGCTGCCTATAAGGATTATGGAATAAAATCAACAAAGAATGGATTCATTAAATTGTGAGTTTCTTGAGGGCAGGGCCTGTCTTTTACTTCTTTCATTTTTTACTATTTTTACTATCTTTCACACTTTACACAGTACCTGACACATAGTAGGTATTTAATAAATGCTTGTAATGAATATTAAGTACCTACTATGTATGAGGAACTATGCTAGGCTTCTGGGGATAAAAATAAGAAAGACACAGGCTGTGCCCTACAGGACCATAGAGTCTAATGGGGGAAAGCAATACTCAAAAGGAAGTTAAAAACCAGGAGCACTAGGGGGAATCCAGGTTGGAAGCATGTTGTTCTGTGGAGTTGAAACCAAGCAGAACTGCTGTGAATGGAAATACCAGATAGGGTGTTGCTGTTCAGTTGGGTCAGACTCTTGGTGACCCCCGTCTGGGGTTTTCTTGGCAAAGATAGTGGAGTGAAACCATCTCCCCCTCCAGCTTATTTTGTAGATGAGGAAACCAATTAAACAGGGTAAAGTGACTTGCCCAGGGCCATACAGTTAGTAAGTGTCTGAGGCCAGATTTTAACTGAATAAGAGAAGTCTTCCTGCCTCCACATATGGTATTCCATACACTGTGCCATGTAGAAAGGCCCTCAGCCATCTGGAAAGGAGAGTTTTGAGAGAATGTTCATACACCATCTCCAGTCAGAGGAAAAAGGCAACTGAAGGTGACTTGGGAAGGTATTGATTACCAAAACCTGAGTCAATCATCCAGATGACAAGATTTCAAGAGATCAGCTTATCCTAAGGTTGTTGAGAAAGTATAGAAGGGGGAAGGGGATTATTGGGTGGAAATATTGCTTCTTAAAGTCAAACCAAATGGAAGGTACTAATGATTGGCTCATTCCTCTGCATTTTCAGATGTTTATATGACCATTTGCCATCCTAATCAATCTGACTCACAGGATGGGATCAACAATCAGATGCTCCAAGTTCTCACAGATACAGAAGAGGGGTAAGTAATTACCCCTATTCCAACTCCAAGAATAGGATTGAGATTCCTGTTAGTCCCGCTACCTTTCCCTGTCTTTTCTTCTTCTAGTGTACTCAAAGAAACTTTGACACATCTCTTTAAGTTCTATCCAATCGTGGTTCTACATCATCAGTTGTTACAATCCATACTTTGAGAAAATGTCAATGATTTGACAACAAAGTAGATATTAGTGATCTTGGAGACAAAAGTTTCAGTAGTGAGGAAGATGAAAGACATAATTGAGGGTGTTGAAAGGTAACTAAATGGTGAAGGAAAAGAAACAGTGAATAGACATAAGTTTAGCAATGAAGTGGAAGACAGATATAGGACAATAATTTACAGGATGGTAGTCAAGGATTATATATATATATATATATATATATATATATATATATATATAAAGAATAGAGCCAGCAAGGAGCATGAATATTAAGTGAAAGAAGGCTCAAGATCACGTGGGAGGATATGGAACCAATAGAACAATTTAAGGGATTAGGCTTGACAAGGAAAAAGATCACCTCAAGGTCTAAGGACTGAAGGAAGAGAGTATCAAATGGATAGAAACCTAAACATTTTTGAGGTACACAGAAAGGAAAATAAACTCATGTTGAATGGTTTCATTCTTTGTAGTAAAATAAGAGGCAAGGTAATCTGCTTAAGGAGATATTGAGGGTAGAACTGGGGACTTGAGGAGAGAAGGTTTAGAAGGTACTGTGGGGAACATAACTGGGACTAAATCAGAAATAAACAAAAGTATTTGCATGTAATATGCAAATACTATGCCTTAGTTGAAATTAGGTAACATGATACCAGCCAGCACTATTCCATAACTTTCTCTTGCAGTACTCAGAAAAACCCAGATTTAGGGATCTAGGAGTATAGGAATTTTTAAAAATACAAAAAAATCGGGAGTTTGTTAAGATGTTGCATAATTCCATGCAAAAGCGACTAAATAAATGATCAAAAGAGTAAAGGGAGTAACCAAGAACAGGATGATTTGCTATGTCTAATATGTATTAGACATTATTAAAAGTTTGTTGATTTTTTGAATATTTTACTTAGTTCCTTATATATTTGGGAAATTAAACCTTTATCAGAAAATTGTGTTATAAAAATGTTTTCCCAATTTGTTGCTTTACTTCTATTTTTGGTTGCATTGGTTTTGTTTGTACAAAACCTTTTTAATTTGATATAATCAAAATCAAAGTCATTCATTTTACATTTTGCAATTTTTTCTAACTCTTGCTTGGTCTTAAAAATCTTTCATTTCCCTAAGATCTAACAAGTATACCATTCTGTGTTCACCTAATTTACTTATAGTTTCCTTCTTTATATTCAAGTCATTCACCGATTCTGAGTTTATCTTGGTATAAAAGATGTAAGATGTTGATCTAAACCTAATTCTTCCCATAATGTTTTCCAATTTTCCTTGCAGTTTTTGTCAAATAGTGAGTTCTCATCCACAAAGCTGGGATCTTTGGGTTTATTGAACACTAGCTTGCTGAGGTCATTTACCCCAAGTCTATCCCATTGATCCACCCTTATGTCTCTTAGCCAGTACCATATTGTTTGGATGACCACTGCTTTATAGTACAGTTTGGGATTTGGTACTGCTAGGCCCCCATCCTTCACATTTTTTTAAATTATTTCCCTTGATACTATTGATCTTTTGTTCTTCCAGATTAACTTTGCCATTCCCCAATTGACAAATGGTCAAGGGACATGAATAGGCAGTTTTCACATGAAGAAATCAAAACTATCATTAAAAAGTGTTCTAAATTGCTCCTGATTAGAGAAATGCAAATAAAAGCAACAGCTACCAAACTGGCTAATATGGCAGCAAAAGAAAGTGATAAATGTTGGAAGGGATATGGAAAATTTGGGACACTAATACATTGCTGGTGGATTGTTATGAATTGGTCCAACCATTCTGGAGGGCAATTTGGAAGTTTGCAAAAAGGGCTTTAAAAGAATGCCTGCCCTTTGATTTAGCCATACCACTGCTGAGTCTGTACCCCAAAGAGATAATAGAGGAAAATACTCATACAAAAATATTTATAGCCATGCTCTTTATGGTGGCAAAAAAAAATTGGAAAATGTGGGTGGTCCATTGATTGGGGAATGGCTGAACAACTTGTGATATCTGATGCTGATGGAATACTATTGTGCAGAAAGGAATGATGAACTGGAATTCCATGTGACCTGAAAAGATTTCCAGAAATTGACACAGAGTGAACCAGAACATTGTACACAGGGACTGATACACTCTGGCACAATGAAATGCGATAGACTTTTCTACTAGAGCAATGCAAGGACCCAGGACAATCCAGAAGAATTTATGAGAAAGAACACTATCCACATCCAGGGAAAGAACTGTGGAAGCAGAAAAACATATGATCGATCATGTAGTTCAATGGGGATATGATTAGGGTTTTGATGTTAAAGAATCACTCTACTGCAGATATGAATAACATGGAAATAGGTTTTGAACAATTATACATATATAACCCAATGGAATTGTTTGTCAGCTCCAGGAGTGGGGAGGGACGAGAGGAAGGAAAGAACATGAATCATGTAACCATGGAAAATATTCTGAATTTTAAAAAAGTTTGTTGAATTGTTGAATTAAGTTAATTAGGACAATGGGAAGAGACAGAGAGCATGGAAGTCATAATGAAGGAGAATATAATTAAATAAATTTAATGTATAATTTAAATATAAATAAATGAAATGATGTAAATGTGGGAGAACAGGTGATTGTGACTTCAGGGGTGAATTTCAGAGGTCAATATCTTGGAGATAAAAAACAGTTTGAGGTTATGTTGATATCCACAATGTAATTTTTCCTTTAGATATCTGAAGTAGAATAGAGCTGAAGATCATGAGCACTGAGGAAGTTAATGAACTAAAAGACTAATGTGTCCAAAGGATAACCAACATAAATACTGAGAATATTCAAAAATAGGATGGATTGAAAAGACACCAATGGGAAATATGAAGGGCTACTCACTACAGCAATAGGACTGAGGATTCCTTGAGTTTGAGTAGTTTAAAAATTAGAAGGCAATCTGTTTCTCCTACTATTTTCAATGCCTTCATTTGGTTACAAGTGTCTCTCCAAAAAGAGCAATTATGTTATAACCGAAGAATCTATGTCAGGGAGTAGAAGAGGAAACCCATGTTCAAGACATGTGTCCAAAAAGGATTTATTAGAGAATATTCTGTAAAATCATTAGAAACTTTAGAAAAAAGAAAATTATATTTAATTCCACAGACTGTGGAGTCTTTAAGCCCAGTAATTGATTGGAGGGGGGAGGGGGTGAAGTATAAAATCAGAGAATGAACTCAAAGCTGACTAGGAGAGTATGTAGTTTTATCTACAATATCAGATGCTAGGGGACTATCTTGGCCCAGATAGACATTTTATCTATGGGATTATTATTGAGAAAAAAGAGGTAGAGACTTCATTTGGTTTTGGTGGTAAAAGTAAAAATCAAGGAACTATTAAAACTTGTGAGATTTATGCCAGATATCTGGCAAATGTCAGGAGAATGACGTTGGGATATTTCCTCAAGTGAGTAATCAGAGGATTCATAAAGGTGTTTATGTAAGCCATTATTATTATTATTGTTACTATTATCATGTCATTGTCATTACTCTTGTTATTATTGTATATGCTAGCCCTTCAAATATTTAAAGAATAGTATCTTGACATCTACTTCAGTCTTCTTTTTTTATTTATCTGTTTGTTGGTTACATTAAAATTCCCAGGTATTTCATCTCTCTCCTCCCCTCTCCACACCATAGAAGGCATTACCCAACACAAAAAAAAAATAGAGAGAAATATAAATTATGTTGTTCATGTTTCTGTTTAACAAGTTCTTTCTCTGGAGGTGGACATTCATAAGTTATTCTTCAAACATTAATTCTGTAGCTGTATATAAGTTCTCTTGGTCCTACTCATTTTACTCTTCATAATTTCATGTAGGTCTTTCTGAATTAAAAAAAATTAATCTGCTCATCATTTCTTTTTACACATTAGTATTCTAATACAATTACATATCACAACTTGTTTAGCTATTCCCCAATTAATGAATATCCCCTAAATTTCCAGTTCATTGCCACCACAAAAAGAGATGCTATAGATATTTTGGAATATATGCATTCTCTTCCAATGAAAAATTGATCTCCTTGGGAAATGGACCCCATACTAGTATTGCTGGGTCTAAGGGTATATATAGTATTATAACTCTGTTCCACCAACAGTGTATTAGTGCCAAGTCCTCTGTTCTTCTCTTCTTAACTTCAACTTCCCTAGATCCTTCGAAGTTTTCTCCTCTTGGTGCTCTCTTGTTTATCAATATTCTTTCTCTCTCTCCCTTCCCCTTTTATCTCTCTCTCTCTCTCTCTCTCTCTCTCTTTTTTTTCTCTATATGTGTGTGTCTGTCTCTCTCTGTCTCTTTCTCACATACACACATTCTCCAACATGATTCTGAGAACTATTTCTCCTTTTAAGGTTCACCATATTTTTTGAATGAACATCTACTTAAATTCATACCTAAGGATACAAACAACATATTTCCATAGCAGACCATATTGAATGATATATGAATTCAAAGCAATCTATATGAAGATGGATACCCCTTCTCATGCCTCCAAAGAAGACTTCAAGTCAATTCTCCCACACCAAAAGGGGAACACAGTCTGATCATTTAAAGAATGAAGAGCCAAAGGCAGTCTACTTGATCACTTTCCTTTTAATCCTAGCACAATAGCATAGAAGATAACATTTTCATTTGCAAAATTCTAAAAAAAAGCAAAACATATTATTTTATACAAAATAAGAAAAATGTATATAACTAAGAAACCATACCTCATAGAAAGCATTCTAGCAGTTAAAGATTGATTGACCCTGATAGAAGACTCTAAGACAATAATGGCAAACCTTTTAGAAATGGATTACCATGCCCCAGGCCCTGTCCCCAGAGACCTTATGCTATGCCCCACCCTCTCTACCCAGTGCCAGGTGTGCCCTGCCCCTCCCCTTATCCCACACAGGTAAGGGAGAAAATGCTCCCATTGGACTGCTGGAGCGGTGGGAAAATAAGAAATGTCCTTGGGAAATGTAGAGAGGGGAAGGGGAGTGGCCCAAGCACACCTATCCCCTCCATCTGTGAGCTGCCCATCTTACTCAATGTGCAATCCCATAGGCCTGCTGAGCAGACGGGCAGATAAAGTGAAGAATGCTCTTAGCCCCAATAGAGAGGGGGAGGGGAGTAAGTGCTCCCATTGGGCTGCCCAGCAAAGGGGCAGGGATGTGAAAAAATGTCAGCAGGCACAATGGAAAGGGGGAAGAGAGCAGCTCCATTGGAGTCCCTCTATCTTTCTAGTAACAAACTGGGGGTGGGGGCACATGGGCCCAAAGAGAGCACTCCGCATGCCATCTTTGGCACATGTGCCACAGGTTTGCCATCACTGCTCTAAGACATATGTTAACATCTTTTAGGAAGGTAAGAGAGTATCCTACAGAGAATGGCAATCTTAGTGAAAAGAGCATTGGAATTTAAATCAAGGAAAACTATATCCAAAATTCAGTTCTGTCACTATCTATGTGACCTTGGGCAAGTCGCAATTTCTCCAGGCTCCATTTTATTCATCTAGGGGATATATAGAGTGTTCAGAAAGAACTAGCATCTCTGATGTGAGGGCTTGCTAAGTGCTTTTCAGGGCTGTTTAGCCAATTTTGGTGTCTACCTGTCACCTAATTCTCATTATGGCTCTGAGAACATGCTCAGCAGTCACACCCCAGATAAAAACCATATCACCAGACAGGCTAAACTAAATTGAGAGTAACCAAGGGTCCACAAACCCACTGGTGAGTTGTGGAGATGTCTACTCCAAGCATATGAAGACTTTCCTTGGCAGATGAGAACAATTTTTCCAATGGCCACTATAATGGCAAAAGTAGGTGCCATTGAACACTTAGAGCTTGATTAGACAAAGACACCAAAGTCATCTACTGTACCCCTTGCCATTATAAGTCATTCCCAACTTTTGTCTTGCCACTGGACTTCAATGACTGTAAAAGAAAGCGAGGCTGATGATTTTGTGCAACTCTGCCTCACTTAAATCCAACTCACAAAGAAGTCAAAATATAACTCCACAATGCCATCAATCCTCTTCAGGACTAAGGATGAACAATAATTCATCAAGGAAATGAGAATGTTGGAGGGGTAGGGATCAGGGGGTCTAAGGGAGGGAGAAAATTTGGAACTCAAAAATTTTTAAAGAATGTTAAAATTGATTTTACATGTAATTGGAGAAAAATAAAATATATGTAATTAAAATTTTAAAACACAAATTTCCATTAAAATATCATTTTTAAACATACAAAAATTGACTCATACCATTGTGTAATAGTAGATTTTTTTCTGGACATCGTACTTTTTAAAAGTAGGATCAATGACTGCATTAATGTTTTGGTTTGGGGCATCTATATCACACTAAGAATGAAGGTAAGGTAGAATGGAGCTTAACATTCCTCTCCTTTTTCTCTTCCTTCTCTCTCCTCTGACCCCCACCCTGAAACAAATCCAAAGCTCAACTATAGCTAATTTATTAATGTAGAAGAAAAACATCAGTATTCTGCCTTTGGGACACAGACCTTTTGAAGGCAAATTTATTAATTAAATTATTTGAAGTCTAAATATCTTTGCTTAAAGAAAAAGAAATCCAAAGGAGGCACAGTTTCCCAATGCCATTGAAAATCTCTCATCACAGGCATTTCCATTCACAATTTATAGTATTACCATATAAGAAACAAAATTCCACTATGACAAAAAACCAGTTCACTTAACAGTTTTGATTCATCAAACATAATAGTCACTTAACTTTTAATGTACTCTGAAAAATCATTATCCTAAAACCATTCAGTCCTTTTTTTTCACCAGTCTTTCAAAGGATTTTTCTTTCATCTGATTTAAGGTGAACTCAAATCAAAGATTTTGTCCTCTTTGCTGATAGTCACTTTAATCATTTCAGCAGGGGGAGTCTTTCTTGGATTCATCATCCCAAACTATTTTTTTCCAGAATTGATAGTTAAAGATTGATAAGATTTCTCATTCAGATGGGACCAAGTACTTCAGACTAAAATATTCTCCTAATATTATTTTATGATATATAGCCCAAAGAAGGAATAGGGGCAGGAAATTTATTCTACTTTCACATTAGGAATATGCCACCTAATTTATTCATTTCAGTTTTTATTAAATAGGAATGAGAATCTCAGTCTTCTTCTTTACAGCCTTGAGGTCCAGAAGAATCTGGAGTTCTGAGTAACTCAGACTATAAAAACCCTTTGAAAAGGTTAAGATGTTAGAAAAGCTGAAGAGTTTCAATAATAACATGCTGAATTTGTTCTATACTTAAAGGGATAAGTATGCTATCCATCGTGCAGATCCATAGCTTCAATTGCAATCCTCTTTCCCTGATCTGCTTTGCATATGAAAATGCTCATCTTACTTGGCATGGGTAAAATTCAGAATAAAGAACATTAACTTAATCTTTAAAAAAGAAAATGTAAAGATCCTAAACAGAAGCAACACAAATAAGCAATTTGTAGCCTTACTACTGTAACTTCCAGGAGGAAGATGTGGTTGCAGAGTCAACCCTTCCCTTGGAGTATTTTGGGGCCACACAGAGTATTGCTATGTAGTTTAGAAGTCATGAAACTGAGAGGAAGATTTAAATTGATCTGATTTCATTGATATCCCACTCCCATTTCAACACAAAAAAACAAGATTTATAAGTCTCTAATATAGAGATTGTTTTAAAAGAAGGAAACTACCCCTATTCCTGCCCAAGTCACCTGTAATATCTGTAATAAATCTTCATTCTTTTTTCCAAGAGTTGGTCTTTTACCCTTGAATTTGCTACTTTTTATCCCAGAAGATACCCAGCCTGTCTGTGTACAATGCCCATTAGAAAAAAGAGTGAGGTTACTACAAAAAACAACTAATTATTATGTGTTCAGAGGAGGAGAGATTAACTGGGAGCAAAATCCATTTAGATTATTCTATTTCTCACTCAATTTGCACCACAGGTCAAAAGGATTTTTTTCTTAATTCTGACAGAGATTTCCAAGCTTGGTGCCACCCTTCTGTGCATGTGGCATTTTGCTGTTGGCACATCTACAAACCCAATTCTTTCTCCACAGAGCCAGGCAAGGAAGGAGTAAGAGACAAAAGAGTGTCAACCTGTTGGTGTTCTGTGATTTCAGGAGTTATATACATCCAGGAGTAGGTCTTTTCCATTGCAACTACAAGTCTTGTTCCAGATGGCAAGATAAAATGGGTAAAGAAAAGCCATTAGGTTGTGGGGTTTTTTTAAGCAAATACTATGCATCATGCACTGTACTAAACACTTTACAAATATCTCATTTCATCCTCACAGCAACCCTGGAAGGGAAGTGCTATTATTATCCCCATTTTACAGTTAAAGAAAATGAGGTAGATAACGGTGGTGATTTTCCCAGGGTTCCACAGCTAGTGATTGTCCAAGGCCATATTTAAATTTAAGTCTTCCTGACTCAATCTAAGACTCTAGCTGCCCCTGGGTTCAAAACAAGGGGGTTCTACTGGACTTGCAGGAAGGAAAAATATTCCTTATTTGTCCTAGTCAAAGAAAGAAGCCAGAGAGCTACAATAAAGAATCTCTGGGCAAATCTGATTTCAATGGTATCCCCCTCTCAATTCAGAACAAAAAAAAATTTTTTTTTCATTAAAATTTTTATTTTTATTTTAAAACTATTCCTATAATGTATAGAATACACTGGAAAAAGTATTAGACTTGTAATCATGGGACTAACATTCAAATCTTGCCATCTGCTACCTATATGATGTCAAAGCCCAGAGCTAAGCACCAGACTGGGAAGAGATAGAACATGTCAGCCACATCCCCCAGAAGAGAGACATCAGCAACAATTCAGAGGCATTCTGACTGAGCACTCTTACTAGTCAAGATTCTGAGAAAATCCAGGATCAGAAGGGGAGAGATAACTGCCAGATCCAGGAAGAGAGTGGACACCAGGTAACCTAAAACATCCCCATGGCATTATTTGGCTTGGTTCTCCATTGTCACCAATGGCCATCACATATGGATTTTTTTTAATATTATTTTATTTGGTCGTTTTCATACATTATTCACTGGAAACAAAGATCGTTTTCTTTTCTTCCCCTCCCTTCCCCCCCCCCCCCCGCCTTTCCCTCTCCCATAGCCGACGCATGATTCCACTGGTTATCACATGTGTTCTTGACTCGAACCCATTTCCCTGTTGTTGGAGTTTGCATTATAGTGTTCATTTAGAGTCTTTCCTCAGTCTTATCTCCTCCACCCTGTAGTCAAGCAGTTGCTTTTCAGCGGTGTTTTTACTCCCACAGTTTATCCTCTGCTTGTGGGTAGTATTTTTTTTAGATCCCTGCAGATTGTTCAGGGAAATTGCATTGATACTAATGGAGAAGTCCATCACCTTCGATTGTACCACAATGTATCAGTCTCTGTGTATAATGTTTTCCTGGTTCTGCTCCTTTCGCTCTGCATCACTTCCTGGAGGTTGTTCCAGTCTCCATGGAATTCCTCCACTTTATTATTCCTTTGAGCACAATAGTATTCCATCACCAACATATACCACAATTTGTTCAGCCATTCCCCAATTGAAGGGCATCCCCTCATTTTCCAATTTTTGGCCACCAGAAAGAGCGCAGCTATGAATATTTTTGTACAAGTCTTTTTGTCCATTATCTCTTTGGGGTACAAGCCCAGCAGTGCTATGGCTGGATCAAAGGGCAGACAGTCTTTTATCGCCCTTTGGACATAGTTCCAAATTGCCCTCCAGAATGGTTGGATCAATTCACAACTCCACCAGCAATGAATTAATGTCCCCACTTTGCCACATCCCCTCCAGCATTCATTACTTTGCATAGCTGTCATGTTAGCCAATCTGCTAGGTGTGAGATGATACCTCAGAGTTGTTTTGATTTGCATCTCTCTGATTATAAGAGATGTAGAGCACTTTTGCATGTGCTTATTAATAGTTTTGATTTCTTTGGCTGAGAATTGCCTGTTCATGTCCCTTGCCCATTTGTCAATTGGAGAATGGCTTGATTTTTTGTACAATTGATTTAGTTCTTTATAAATTTTAGTAATTAAACCTTTGTCAGAGGTTTTTATGAAGATTGTTTCCCAATTTGTTGCTACCCTTCTGATTTTGGTTACATTGGTTTTATTTGTACAAAAACTTTTTAATTTGATGTAATCCAGATTATTTATTTTGCATTTTGTAATTCTTTCTAATTCTTGCTTGGTTTTGAAGTATTTCCCTTCCCAAAGGTCTGACATGTATACTATTCTGTGTTCGCCTAATTTTCTTATAGTTTCCTTCTTTATGTTCAAGTCATTCATCCATTTTGAATTTATCTTGGTGTAGGGTGTGAGGTGTTGATCTAAGCCTAATCTTTCCCATACTGTCCTCCAATTTTCCCAATAGTTTTTATGAAATAGTGGATTTTTGTCCCAAAAGCTGGGATCTTTGGGTTTGTCATATACTGTCTTGCTGAGGTTGCTTGCCCCCAGTCTATTCCACTGATCCTCCTTTCTGTCTCTTAGCCAGTACCAAATTGTTTTGATGACCGCTGCTTTATAATATAGTCTGAGATCTGGGACTGCAAGACCCCCTTCCTTTGTATTTTTTTTCATTAATTCCCTGGATATCCTTGATCTTTTGTTCTTCCAAATGAACTTTGTTATGTTTTTTTCTAAATCAGTAAAAAAAATTTTTGGAAGTTCCATGGGTATGGCACTAAATAGATAGATGAGTTTGGGTAGGATGGTCATTTTTATTATATTGGCTCGTCCTACCCATGAGCAGTTAATGTTCTTCCAATTGTTCAAGTCTAGTTTTAGTTGTGTGGAAAGTGTTTTGTAGTTGTGTTCCTATAGATCCTGTGTTTGTCTCGGGAGATAGATTCCTAAGTATTTTATTTTGTCTTGGGTAATTTTCAATGCGATTTCTCTTTCTAGTTCTTGCTGCTGAGCTGTGTTGGAATTATATAGAAATGCTGATGACTTATGTGGGTTTATTTTGTATCCTGCAACTTTGCTAAAGTTGTTGATTATTTCAATTAGCTTTTTGGTTGAGTCTCTAGGATTCTTTAAGTAGACCATCATGTCATCTGCAAAGAGTGATAATTTGGTCTCCTCCTTGCCTATTTTGATGCCTTCAATTTCTTTTTCTTCTCTAATTGCTACTGCTAGTGTTTCTAATACAATGTCAAATAATAAAGGTGATCTTAATGGGAATGCATCTAGTTTATCCCCATTGCAGATGATATTAGTTGATGGATTTAGATATATACTCTTTATTATTTTTAGGAAAGACCCTTCTATTCCTATGCTTTCCAGTGTTTTTAATAGGAATGGGTGTTGTATTTTATCAAAGGCTTTTTCTGCATCTATTGAAATAATCATGTGATTTTTGTTGGTTTGCTTGTTGATGTGGTCAATTATGTGGATGGTTTTCCTAATGTTGAACCAGCCCTGCATCCCTGGTATGAATCCTACTTGATCATGGTGAATGATTCTTCTGATCACTTGCTGGAGTTTTTTTTTTTTTTTGCTAGTATCCTATTTAAGATTTTTGTATCTATATTCATTAGGGAGATTGGTCTATAATTTTTTTTTCTCTGTTTTTGGCCTGCCTGGCTTTGGAATTAGTACCATGTTTGTGTCATAAAAGGAATTTGGTAGAACTCCCTCTTTGCTTATTATGTCAAATAGTGTGTATATTATTGGGTTTAGCTTTTCTTTGAATGTTTGATAGAATTCACTGGTGAATCTATCAGGCCCTGGGGATTTTTTCTTAGGAAGTTCTGTGATGGCCTGTTGGATTTCTTTTTCTGATATGGGATTATTTAAGAAAACTATTTCTTCTTCTGTTAGTCTAGGCAATTTATATTTTTGTAAATATTCATCCATATCACCTAGGTTGGTATATTTATTGCCATATAGTTGGGCAAAGTAGTTTTTAATGATTGCCTTAATTTCCTCTTCATTTGAGGTGAGATCCCCCTTTTCATCCTTGATGCTATTAATTTGCCTTTCTTCTTTCCTTTTTTTAATTAAATTAACCAGTACTTTGTCTATTTTGTCTGTTTTTTCAAAGTACCAGCTTCTAGTCTTGTTTATTAGCTCAATAGTTCTGTCACTTTCTATTTTATTAATTTCTCCCTTAATTTTTAAGATATCTAGTATGGTTTTCTTCTGGGGGTTTTTAATTTGTTCATTCTCAAGTTTTTTGATTTGCATTTCCAATTCCTTGGTCTCTGTCCTCCCTAATTTGTTAATATATGCACTCAGGGATATGAATTTTCCTCTAAGTACTGCCTTGGCTGCATCCCATAAGGTTTGAAAGGATGTTTCGCTGTTGTCATTTTCTTCAACAAAATTGTTAATTGTTTCTATGATTTCTTCTCTAACTATCCAATTTTGGAATATCATGTTATTTAATTTCCAATTAATTTTTGATTTGGGTCTCCATGTACCCTTGCTGATCAATATTTTAATTGCCTTGTGATCTGAAAAGGCTGCAGTTAATATTTCTGCTTTTCTGCATTTAAGTGCCATGTTTCTATGACCTAGTGTATGATCTATTTTTGTGAATGTGCCATGTGGTGCTGAAAAGAAGGTGTATTCTTTTTTGTCCCTATTTATTTTTCTCCATATGTCTATTAATTCTAATTTTTCTAAGATTTCATTCACCTCTTTTACCTCTTTCTTATTTATTTTTTGATTTGATTTATCTAAATTTGATAGTGGTTGGTTCAAGTCTCCCACTAATATGGTTTTACTGTCTATTTCCTCCTTCAATTCTCCTAGTTTCTCTATTAAAAATTTGGATGCTATACCATTTGGTGCATACATGTTGATTAGTGATATTTCCTCATTGTCTATACTTCCTTTTAGCAGAATATATTTACCTTCCCTATCCCTTTTGATCAGGTCTATTTGTACTTTGGCTTTGTCAGATATCATGATTGCAACTCCTGCCTTCTTTCTATTGGTTGAGGCCCAAAAGGTCTTACTCCAACCTTTAATTCTAACCTTGTGAGTGTCAACCCGTCTCATATGTGTTTCTTGAAGACAACATATGGTAGGGTTTTGGGTTCTAATCCAATCTGCTATTTGTCTGCGTTTTATGGGTGAGTTCATCCCATTCATGTTCAAAGTTATGATTGTTATTTGTGGATTCGCTGGCATTTTGATATCTTCCCCTAGTTCTGACCTTTCTTCTTTAGCTTTCTCCTTTTGAACCAGTGATTTACTTTAGGTCAGTCCCCCTAGTCCCCTCCCTTGAGATGCTTCCCTTTCTAGCCCCTCCCTTTTTATGCTCCCTTCCCCTCCCCCCTCTCCTTCCCTCCCTTTTTGTACTCCCTCCTCCCTCCCCCTCCTTAATTTTCCTTTCTTTCTTGCCCTAATGGATAAGATAGAATTCAGGATCCCACTGGATCTAGATGTTCTTCCCTCTCAGATTTGATTTCACTGAGAGTAAGGTTTAAGTAATTCCACTTCACGCTCTCTTCCTCTCCTTCTCATATGAGAGTTCTTCCCCTCCCCTTCCCATGTGTATCTTTATATGGGAAAGTTTATTCTATTGATTCCCCCCCCTAATTCTTGAAGTTAATCTTAGTATTATCACGGTTCCCCCCTCCCTTTTCCTTTTTTTGCCCCAACTTTCCCCAAATCTTCTTAATTCCCCAATCTTTCCCTATGCATGTTTCTTCTAACTACTCTTATGATGATACAATTTATGAGAGTTACACAAAACATTTTCCCCACATATTAATATATATAATTTGATGTAAATGTAGTCCTTATAGAAGAGAGTTTGACTTAAAGAAAAAGATAAGATTTATCTCCTTTTCCCTTTCTTTCATATTTACCTTTTCATGTTTCTCTTGCTTTCTGTGCTTGGATATCGAACTTTCCACAGAGCTCTGGTCTTTTCTTAGCAAATGCTTGGAAATCTTCTATTTTGTTGAATGCCCATACTTTCCCCTGGAAGTATATAGTCAGTTTTGCTGGGTAGTTGATTCTTGGTTGGAGACCCAGCTCTCTTGCCTTTCTAAATATCGTGTTCCATGCTTTGCGGTCTCTTAGTGTGTTAGCCGCTAAGTCATGTGTGATCCTTATGGGAGCCCCCTTATATCTGAAGCTCTTCTTCTTGGCTTCTTGTAGGATTTTCTCCTTTACTTGGAAGCTCTTGAATTTGGCAATTACATTCCTAGGCGTTGTCTTTTGGGGATTTAGTATAGAAAGTGTTCTATGAATCCTTTCTATTTCTATTTTGCCCCCTTGCTCCAGAACGTGAGGGCAATTTTCTTTTATAATCTCCTGTAGAATAATATCCAATTTGTTGTTTACCTCTGGTTTTTCTGGGAGACCGATGATACGGAGATTTTCTCGTCTTCCTCTGTTCTCCAGGTCCATGACCTTCTCAGTGAGATATTTTATGTTTTCTTCCAATTCATTAATTATTTGGGTTTGCTTTATTGATTCTTGCTGTTTTATCATCTCACTTTCTTTGAGGTGCTTAATTCTGGTCATTAGGGACTGGTTTTGCTTTTCAGCCTTGTCTGCCCTTCTATTGGATGCTTCGAGTTCTTTTTCCAATTGAGCAGTCTTATCTGTCAGACAGCTGATCTCTTTCTCCCATTTTTCTTTCCAGAAGGTTTCCATCTTTTGGATAAGTTCCAGTTTGAGATCTTCCAGAGCTTGTTTATAGTTTCCATTTTGGGAGGCGTGTTCTGAATTTTTTTGGATTTCCTCCTCATTCTCCTCTTTTCCTTGGGTACTTCCACCATAAAAGTTTTCAATAGTCACTTTTTTCCCTTTCTTCCTGGAGGCTTGATTTTGGGCCATGTGAGCCATCCCTTTGGTGGTTTTATTCCCCTTTCCTTTTTGGTCTGGGGTCTGGGTTATAAGAGCGGTTTTTCTGTGAATTTAGGTTGCTTCAGACTAGTTCTTCCCAGCCTCGGAGCCCAGGTATTCAGCTCCGCCCAGATAATCAGCGCGCGTTGTTCAGCGCAGCCCGCCCCAAGTACAGTTCCGCTGGATTCTCTAGTGAAAGCGCCCTGAGACGTTTTTTCCTGGCAGTCCCCAGATCCCAAGGACCCTGGAGTGCCCCCCCAGACAGAGACGCTCCCCACTCACTCGCTGTCCCGGTGTGCGCTCAGGTAGCTCACTCTGGTTTAGTGGGGGAGGTGGGGTGGGGGAAGGGCGGCTCAGTTCACTTTTCTGTGCAAGCTTTTCCTTCTTATTTTAGTGTGGAAATGTTCAAGCCCCACGTACCTTTGCCTCTGTGGGGTACTGGGGAGTCCTTCTGTTCCTCCAAAGGTGATTTTATGTTCCTTTGATGTAGTCTATTTCGTTCGGTGCTGGGGAGAGGAAGCGTGTGGCGTCTAGATTGCAGCCATGATTACCCGGAAGTCACCACATATGGATTTTTAAGAAGGACTAAGAAGACTTGCCAAGCCCTTTTCAGGAGTTTCTACCTTTGGTGTCCATCTGGCACTCAAATCTCACCTGTTAATCCAAGAAACTGTAGCATGTACTGTGACAACACCCCAATGTGACACATGGGCTAAACCAGGTTGAGGGTAATTGACAGGCTTCAAATCCATCACTGAGTTAGGGGAATGTCTATCCCAAACATACGAAGATTTTTTCCCAGAGGAATGACCACAAAGGCAGCTCAAAAGGTGCTGTGGAACACTTAGAGCTTAGTCAGACCAACAAATATACCAAGACCATTCACTGCATCCCCAGCTATCACTGGGCATCCTGGCTTTGGTCTTGCCACTGGCCTTTGAGAACTCACAAGAAGAGAGTTAGGCTAAAAACTGTGCAACTCTGCCTCATTTAAATTCAATTCACATACAAGTCTAAACATTAATTCAAGATCTCATTGGTCTCTTTGAGATCAAAGGACAAACAACAACAATCTGGTACCAAATAAGTCCTTTTGCCTCTTTAGATCACAGTTTTCCCATTTGTAAAATTAAATTGTTGGTCCAGATGACCTCTAAAGTCTCTTCTAGTTAGAAATCTATGATCCTATTGCGAACTTTAGATCACTCTACCCTACTCAGTCTAAAAAAAAACAGGAATGTCTACACCCATACTTAAGGATTAAGTATTTAGGAGGATGGCCTATGACAAACATGCACAAATCAGAAACAACTGACAGACCCCTGGGCTGTCCTAAGTCAAGCTTAAGCTACCATTGGTACATGTGAGAAGCAGGAAAGTGATGTAAAAATCATCTATATTTCACGTCACTTCCTCTCTCTGGCCTCTTTGGCGGCGGAGAGGTGGCTGGTGGTAGCGTGCTGAGCATTTCGGCATCTTGACATGGCAGCAGCTATCATCCCAGTTAGTGGTAAGTTTTCCTTGATACCATGCTGGAAGAAGCCTAGTAACCTAGTTCAGGTGAGGCATCTACTCTGAGCTCTCTTGGAGTTTTAGGCTGATTCTTTCCTTCTTTACCTTTCAAACCCTATCCTCTCAGAAAAAGCCTCTAATCTTCAAAGACCTCATGGCAGAGGACTTGGAACTCCCTCTGACACAGTCCAGGCAGGAGAAATCCTATACCTTTCCCTCTCTCTTCTCCTTAATTTTTTCCCTCTATGTTAATTAAACCACCATAAATTTCCAAGCTGACTTGGGTATTTTATTCAGGATATTCCCTGGCAACCAAAATTAATTTAGATTAGGTCACAACCCTAAATTATCCTTACCCTATCAAACTGTCTTAAGGTATTGTGGTTGGGAAAAGCTAGTTTAGAAAAAAACTAGTTTGAAAACAAAATTTCAGACAATGACAAGAAAAAAAAGATTAAATTAGAAACAAAAAATCATGTCAGTGTTTCTCTAAACTAGAGTGAGAAGGGATTGCCCTGCTCACCTAATCTCCCTCATGGGATGATGTACTAGAGGTGACTGCTCATCATCTCACTCTCATGAAAAGGAGGCAGATGTGCCAAGACAGATGGCAGATAAAAAGGACTATATAGTATAAACCCATTCTCCATCATAGTCGAGATACTATCTGCAAACCTAATATAGAGAATCAGAGAACTACACATTCCAACACCTCTAACAGCATTATGATACATGCATATTAGGGGTCCCCAAACTATGGCATACAGGCCAAATGTGGCCCTCTGAGGCCATTTATCTGGCCCCCACCACACTTCTGGAAGGGGCACCTCTTTCATTGGTGGTCAGTGAAAGGAACACAGGATGCATTCTCATCCTGTGCTCCTGAAGTACTGTATGTGGCTGTGCCAGCATGGCGACACTTACGTACAGTACTACTTCTGATGACATAATCCTTTGGGTGGTGCCTTGTTCTGAGAGTAACTAAACAAAAACTAGGCACCGCGCAAAGGATTATGTGACTGCACAATGGTAGATGACAGCATGGTGAGTGGCAATCTGGGGGAGGGGATTCTGCACTGTCTATATTGCTGCCTGATATAGTGGTGGTGGTGATGGGCCTGTGCAAAGTGTCACAGCCAGTGCTGCAGCCTCTGCTATCCCAGTCAGTGGTATACAGTGTCACAGGCCCAGCACCTCCTCCAGTACTGTATACAGGCATTGGATAGCGCTGATCTGGCCTGTGACATCAGCGGTGGGCCACTAGTGTGAGAAGCCCACCACTGCCACTGGATGTTTTATAAGACTCACCCTGTTTTGGGGGGTTCAAAATATGAGACAGTGTCTTATTTGGGGGGAATTAGAGTAGTACAATGGCCCCCATACTCCCCCAGATCCACAACATATTAGGGGCCATTATGTTGTGCATCTGGGGGACTATGGTTGTCATTGTACTATGTGGGAGAAGTGAGGCATTTGTTTTTTGTATTAAAGTCTATAATTACAGATCCATAAATATGGACAGCAAGAGGACACATACTAGTGTCATGCCTTCTTTTTTCCTGCCATGGAATCTGATTGACGATCAGATTCCTGTGTGAGTTCACAGATCGCAGTGCAGTTTGCACAGGGTAACATGAACTGGATAGGTGGTAGAGGATCCAGCTCTGTAATCATGCCAGTTCCCACACTGCATCAGTGTGAACCTGAGGTAAAAGTGGAGTTCCACCAATATGGCCACTGGTTAGACTGAAATGATGTAGACTGGGAAGGACACAGATCAGACTGTGTTGATGGGCAGTGCAGTCTGTATGCCTCTGTGTGGGCAAAATTATTGTTGATATATTGTGTTTGTAGGGATATATATTCATATATATATGTGTGTGTATATATATATATATATATATATATATATATATATATATATAGTTTACTAATAACAATTTGGAATCCCTAGGAAACAATGACGTCAAAAAAGACAAAAATTGACTCAGAGTGTAGGGTATTCAAAGAATAGTGGATTTATGGTTACTTTTTCATGCAGTACAAGGAAAGAGCTGTGTGTTTGATATGCCAAAATATAGTGTCTGTGTTCAAAGAATACAATTTGCATCGACACTATCAAACTCAACATAAATATGATTGTTTTGTCGGAGATGTGAGAAAATATAAAATATTAAAACTGAAAAATACATTGACAACTCAGCAAAATACTTTTGGGAAGCAGAAGCAGCTAAATATTTCATCACTGCAAGCAAGTTTTCAAGTTGCCAAGCTAATAGTGTGCACTGGCAGACCATTCGTGGAGAGAGAATCTGTTAAAGAGTGCCTTCTTTCTGTTGCCAAAGAGATGTATATGTCCAGAAAAGGAAGACTTATTTAGTACAGTTAGTCTTTCAGGATCTACAATTACATGAAGGGTTGAAGAAATGGGAGACAATTTGCATCAGTATTTGCAAAACTCTGCAAGAAAAATTTCCTATTTTTCCTTGGCACTCAATGAGAGCAATGATGTTCATGATTCTACACAACTTCTAATTGTTATTCATGGGACAAATGACAATTTTGAAGTCACAGAAGAGCTTGCTGTACTGCAAAGCATCAAAGGAACAACTATAGGAGAGGATATCTATGAAAAGGTTTCTCAAACTGTGAAGGCTTCAGAGCTGGATTGGGCTAAACTAACCAGTATGACAACTGATGGTGCTCCTAGCATGGTGGGTTGTAAGAAAGGAGTCATTGTTCACATTAACCAAGAGATGGACAAACATAACCATTCTCATCCAATAGCCATATACTGCCTCATCCATCAACAAGCTCTGCTATGTAGTAAATCACTGAAGTGGGATTCTGTTATGAAAATTGTGGTATCTTGTGTTAACTTCATTAGAGATAATGCACTAAATCACAGACAATTTCAGGAATTTCTGTCTGAGCTAAATGTTGCCTATGAAGATATTCTGTGTACTACAGAGAAGTGTGTTGGCTGAGTGACGGGAGAGTTTTGAGACATTTTTATGACTTACTTCCACAAATTACAGCTTTTATGCTTTCAAAAAACAAAGAAGTACCAGAGCTCAATGATACAGAATGGAAATGGCACCTCGCCTTTTTTGACAAATGTAACAGAGATACTCAACAGTTTCAATGTGCAACTTCAAGAAAAAGGGAAGCTCATCTGTCATATGCAATCACATATGAAAGCTTTTGAGGTAAAATTAGGCCTCCTTATCAAACAAGTGAAGGAGGAAAATTTTTGCCATCTCCTCTTAACTCAAAATCTGTTAGCGGAAAAACCCTTGATTACATTCCCAAAAGAAACATGTGTGAATTCACTGGAAAAGTTGCAAAAGGAGCTCCAATTCAGATTTAAAGAGCTTCATCTCCATGAACAGGACATACAGCTTTTCCATAACCCATTTTCTATTGACATTGAAAATGTGGATACAATTTACCAAATGGAACTGGCTGAACTGCAGAATTGTGACTCTCTGAAAGACCCATTCAAGTCAAGCAGCTTGCTTAATTTCTATGCATCTCTCCCCTCTGAGACATACGAATCTCAGGAACCATACACTCAAAATGGCAATCATCTTTGGCAGCAGTTATGTCTGTGAACAGACTTTTTCCAGAATGAAACATCTGCAATCTCCAACCAGATCTAGATTAACTGATGGACACTTACATCACTTGTTACAAATATGTAACATGTTACAAATATGCAGTGATAAATATGGAACCGAACATTGACCATCTCATTAGCCAAAAGCAGGCCCTTAGTTTCCATTGAAATACTGGTGAGTTTGTTGATTTAAATTTACTTGTTCTTTATTTTAAATATTGTATTTGTTCCCATTCTTTTTTACGTTAAAATAAGACCTGTGCAGTGTGCATAGGGATTTGTTCATAGTTTTTGTGTTTTCTTTTATAGCCGGCCCTCCAATTATCTGAGGGAGCAATGCAATGTCCCTGAACAATCTGTAGGGATCTAAAAAACACTATCCACAAGCAGAAGATAAACTGTGGGAGTAAAAACACTGATGAAAAGCAACTGCTTGACTACAGGGGTGGAGGGGATATGACTGAGGATAGACTCTGAATGAACACTCTAATGCAAATACCAACAACATGGAAGTGGGTTTGAATCAAGAACACATGTGATACCCAGTGTAATCGCGCATGGGCTATGGGAGAGGTGGTAGGAGGGTGGGGAGGAAAGAAAAGAAAATTATCTTTGTTTCCAATGAATAATGTTTGGAAATGACCAAATAAAAATTAAAAAAAAAACAAATAAACACATCTTCAGAAAACAAAAAAATGAAATGAAATGAAAAAATTAAAATTAAAAAAATTAAAATAAAAAAACAATGATCTGAGGGACAGTGAACTGGCCCCCTGTGTAGAAAGTTTGGGGACCCCTGTATTATATGTGTGTGTATGTGTGTGTGTGTGTGTGTGTGTGTAAATACTTAGCAAAGAGACTTTTGGGGGTATGAAAATAGCTTTAATGTCCTCTATATTGTTCCAAAAATACCTTAGGCTCTCAGCCAGGAATATTCCAAATTTTCAGTACACCTATATCACCATTTATTGATTTTGTCACAATATTTCAAGCTCAGAGGTGCCCTGTGGTTAAATTAGTTTCAGACTCTGCTATAATCTAATCATAGTATCATGCTATGATATTATATCTAATATACCCAGTCCCCACAAACCAGAGAGTACTAAAGGTCAATTTTAATATTTTTCTTCTTTTTGTGTTCCTATAGGTGTATCCTAATTTTTTCTAGAGTAAAATTCTGCAGTAAGGTTGAAGGTCAGTTCATTTCTTTCCTGACTGACATTATATACAGTATATCTCTCTTTTGTTTAAACCTTTACTTTCTATATTAGTAACAAGTCTAAGATAGAAGGATAAATGCTAGGCAAACAGGGTTAAGTGACTTGTCCAGAAAGAAAGTGTCAGAGGTCAGATTTGAATCCACATCCTCCCAACTCCAAGCCTGGGACTCTATCCATTGTGCCACGTAGCTGCCCCTATATACATAGCTCTTATAGCAATGAAGGTAGGATCCTCTTAAAGGTGGGATCCTCTTAAAGCTACAAAATTATATATTTGTAGGAAAAATGGACAGCATAACTCTACTTTCAAATACATTAATACCTCAGTTTTCATTGGCATCATTTATCATGGGCTTCAGTTTTCATCAATTTTTTAATGAAAAATTTGTCTTGGTTTTTGTGGGTTGCCTTGAATTTCATTGGTGTGCCCCCTTTACCTTGGTGCTAACTTTGCAAAAACAAAAGGCAATCCACATGTTCTCCTGCTCAGTGTGAGCAATACATGTATTGAAAAGAAAATATACAGTAAATCTATTTATCCAGACAGATAGCAAATGAAAATTAGATAAAGCATATGGAGCAGAATATATACTTGACAATATACAAAATGAATGAACTCTCTCATTGGGAGTGAGATATCTCATCTCAATCAAGTAGAAATTCTCAACTGAGAAGAGAAACATAATCAAGGTAACAAATTCTTTTCCTAAATGACAAGTATAACAGCTTGTTGGCATAATTTGAACTGGCTACAAAGTCTCCAAGAACTGTATTTCTTTCTAGCCTGGGAAGAGTGGAAGTCAGTACTAGAGGGTGGAGTTTTCCCCCTGCAGAGGGAGTTTTTTGTAAGCTCTCAGGATGGGAAAAGGAGAAGTAGTGGGGTCTTCCCAGATACATAAAGCAATAGTGTGACTGATGTAAGTGATACCTGTTGTTCTTTTCTTCTATCCAAAGCACAAGTGGGAGATTTGACTGTGTTTTTACTATTGTAGATGTTCATTCGGGTAGCTTAATAAACTGAGAGAAATGGAAAACAGAAAGGACTATTTGTATCTCCAACATCCTACCTTATATTAGATGGATACAAGGGGTACCTCTTAATTATGCCCTCTTACTGTGTTTAAGATTGTATCTGACTGATCTAATCTGAAGTCTCTCTAATGATTCAGTTGACCTTGTCCTTGTTTTTCTTCGTATCTGACCATTAGAGGTTTGAGGTGGCAGGACAGCTTAGTGACACACAGGACAGAGTGGCCTTTCCTAATTCAAGACTGAGATCACAACGCACTCAACCAATCTTTAGAAAGTTTTTGCTCAGTAAATGTTGAAACACTTTCACAAGCTATTCACATGTTTCATAACCATATTTCCAAGGGCAAAATAACTATGAACTTGGGGGACCTTTTAAACACAGTGACCTAGCATTATAGAAGAAAATTGTTATTGAGAATTGATTGAACAGCAATACTGGACAATAATCATCTGCAAAAACTTGGTTATTCTCAGTAATACAATGATCTGGGGCAATCTTAAAAGACTTATGACGAGAAAAGCTATACATTTCCAGACAAAGAACTGTTAGAGTCTTCTTTCACATCAGTGTATTTACTGTTTTATTTTGGGATTTTGTTCTGTGTGAGTGTGCTCTTGACATAATGGCTAATATGGAAGTGTTTTGCATGACAATAAAAAATGGAAAAAAAAAGAATTGTTTGGCCCAGGGAGCCAAAGTTCAAGCTGCCGAAATGTTGTTGAGCTTCCTGATAGTATTAGGCATTGTTGGCATGGCTTTCTGATCACCTAAAGGAATAAAAAGTTCTATTTACATGGAATTAGGCTCTCCAGACTTGACAGATATTCCAAGGCTAGAAGTAATCACCACACACTGCCCTGTAAAGCAGATGTGTTTACACATGGAGACAAAGGGATCCTGAACATTGCATCCTAGTTGAATGTTGTTTACTTACTTTTAATATTTACAAAGCACTCCACAAATATCTCATTTGATCCTCACAACAACCCTGCTTTTATAGATGCAAGGAATAAGATAGACATAATTAATTGATTTATACATGGTCACATAGCTAATAAGTGGTTGAAGCAGGATTTGAATTTAAGTCTCCCTGATTCCAGACCCAATGCTCTGTCCACTGTGCCACTTGTTTTATTAACTGTTGGGTGGCCTAAGAGTGCCTCATTTAATTATAATGTTGAATCTAAACTACCAGAGTCAGGCTGATCCCACCACACCACAGCAAAATCCTTTTCACCTATGTCTTCCAAGTTCCCCTAAAATTATGGTATCTACAGTTTCTTACTCTGATTGTAACTAAAATCAATCTTTCTTACAGTGACTTTTTCTCAACCTGCTGGAATACACTTTCAAATGAGATTAGCTGTCAACTAAGAAAATTTGTGATAAACTAATTCATATTCAGGCATTAAAAGACTAAAAGTTTAATATCTCTTTCCTAAGAGTTTTTGGATTTTTAAAACTTAGTACTTTGTAAGAGAATAAGCCTGGAAGAGCTGCAAAAATTCTGCAAGCAGCAAAGGGGTATGGGCAGAAAGGAACTTGGAACCTTGAAGTGAGGAAAAAAAAAAAAAGCTGATCCAGGCAGTTGAAACTGACTCCTGGCTGAGAGTACCAGAACAGAGAGTTTTGTACTCTGTGTCTCAATGTCAATGATCTTTCTCTCCCTGAATTCCTGATCCTAGATCCTCCCAAACCCCAGCCAGTGGACAGGGACTTTGAGAGACAAGCAGGCCACAAAGATCTCTACAACTCCCTTTGAAACTTGAACTTGGGGACACTTGCTATGCCAGCCAAGAAACCAGGGTTTCTCTACTCTGAACCTCTCAGGCATTCAGGTTATCAGACCTGAGTTGTCTAACTTTGGGGGAAGAGAGTTAATTAGATAGGGACCTTCTCCCTCTTTCCCTCCGGAATCTCAATCTTTCCCCTTCATCAGCCCTGTCCCTTTCCTGCTTCCCTTGAGTAAACTCAGTCATTAGGATCCAGAACTGACACCAGCTTTATTAGAAGACAGCCTGAATTGAGGGGGGGGGGGAGAAGTGGTCTCTCTCTCCAGATGAAAGAGGCCTAACCCCTGAAACGTCTTTCAACAAAGATCCCAGAGAACCTGGCAGTAGGAGTTGAAGGCAGCCATAGTGAGGGGGTCTAGTCAGAGAGGGCTGGGGGGGGGGGGGGAGACAAAATCCATCCTCCTTCTCTCCTCTTTCACTCTGTCCTTGCCTAGAAGAAAGAAGACTCCATTCCCTTTTCACCCTTTCTTCCTTTATTTATTTATAATCTCTCCCTCCCCCCCACTTTATTACAAGAAAAAGGAATGAGTCTCCTATGTTAGAATCTCTGGTAGTACGACAGGTATGTTAGAAAGATATTTTAAAGTGGGTGATATCTTCTCATAGCTCTTTAAGCCAGACTATGAAAATAATTGCCTACACTGTCTATTTGGTCCTTTTTATTAGTTTATAATATGGAAGGAATAAAACCAGTCATGAGTGTGTCCATCAAATCATATATTTACATGACAAATCATAATACAAGATCTACCTCTGATCCTCTGATAAATAGTGGTCATTTGGTGATCTAATCACATAAATTCTGTGTATATTTTTGTGATAATATGTTCATCTTTCTAGTCTCCCAAATTTAAAGACATGAATCACATCCAAAGAATACTCCAATCCAACAGTACCCGATGAAATTGCTCTTATCTAGTGTTTCATTAAGTATTTGGTAATGAGACTGATTGTATATCAATAAATATTAACAAGAATTATCTCAGTGTGATCTATATTATATAGAAATTATATATGAAATCTATTATACATATAATCCACATTGTATAGTCATGTTGTATAATCAAGGTAGAGGCATTTGTATACTTGTGGTCATATTGTATAGTTATTTTGTAAAGGGGATGAGATTTACAGGAGGTTTAAAGTTATCAGTCCTACAATGCCCCCTCAGTACTATTGTAATGTTGCTTCCCCTAAAAAATAAATATCTTGTGTTTTCAAAGAAAAAAGATTATCTATATATTTCCCTTCTTCTCACCAAACCTCCTGTGTTATAAATCCATCCCTGAAATAAAAGTTTCTTAGCCATCATCTTAGTCCACAACTTCACCAAGTCCATTCTTCCCATTCTCAAATAACTTCCCCTATACTCATAATCCAGCCATATGATAAAGGGACAAATAATGAACAGATAACTCTTATGTTCCACTGGTCCCTGCATATTTTCAAGAAATATAGACCCTCCCCCAAATGTATCATATACTTTCCCCAGTTTCACCTGTTCTCAATGAGGCAGCTAGGATCAATACAGTACAAGGGAGTGAGGGTCCATCAATATCTGAATCTCACATCATTTATCAACTATTCTGGGTAATCTCTAAGGTCCCTGTACATAATAGGATAGACAAATGGAAAGGAATAAATCTAGAAACTTGCTCTGAAAATCTATCACTAAATATTTACATGGGACATTGGATTAAATGCTTGGTTCAGAGGCAGAGGACCTCATTTCAAATCCTGACTGATATTTAATTACCTGCATGACTTTAGTGGGTTCCCTAACCCATCTAGGCTTCAGTTTCTGCTGCCAGAAAATGAAAGGTTTAGATTAGCTTGTCTGTGGAAACCGTAGTATCTCTTCTAGCTTTAGAATATGTGATTCTATTGCCTTTAAGAAGTCATGGGTCTAACTGGGAGGTTGAACTGATGAATTCTAAGGTCCTTTGTAATATAAAATACCTATGCCTGGGCTCCATTAATTCCTTTGTTCATTGAGTAAATTCTTAGCACCTACTCTGTGCTGCATACTGTCCTCACCTCATCCCTGATGTGATGAAGAAAGTTCTTTGATCTGTAGGATTCCCTGTTATTAATAAATGACAAAGCAATGACTCCCACCTAGCCCCATATGTCATGATCTGAAGTCCGTATTCACTGTGAATCTCTGGCAAACAGAGAAAGATCACTAGCAACACTTCCTCCTCAATAACAGGAGCTCAGGAATAATTATGCCCAATTGGCAGAAGCAGCTCCAATTGCCTTCAGACTTGGGTTGGAAACACAATTATGTTTTACTGCTTTACTGCCACAACATATGAAGAGTACACTTTGTCTCATTTCTTTTTTAAGTTTTTTTTACACTGTTCAAATACTCATTTTTGGCTCAAAAGAGAGGAAAAGGCTTTCTGGCATGTTTTTTACAAAAGAACAAATTTGGGGTCTGATCCAGAATCCTAGCAAAACTTGGCACACAGTTCTAAAATGCATAATGTTAAAAGCACATAGATATCTTGTTTTAAAATAATACAAATGTGAATAAAGCTTATGTGCATACAAAGAATTTTGAAATTACTGTGGATTATTGGAGTTTTTAAGTTGAAAGTGAACCAACCAGTTGGGAAGGAGAAAAAATTAATGCTTGATAACTGAAAAAATAAAATAAAAACTTTTATTTAAGCAAGAGAATCAGAACTGGAAGCAATTCTTAAATTTACTATTGTGTATCATCACTACTAGTAAATGATCAGCCCAAACTTCAAGTTCTGTAAGTGTATATGCACACGCATACACACAAAATACACAGAAGAGTCCCTGGTGGATATACATGATGCAGAAGTTTGCTCATAAAACCATACTTTAGAGCTTGGAATAGGCTTTCCCACAGGCTGAATGTTATTAATAGTGCCTCACCTACCAGACCTGTTCACAAAAGAGCCCATTTAATCCATAGTTTATATGACCTATGGTAAAGTCATTGCTTCTCTTTCCCAGGATTTAGTTTTCTCTCCTCTAAAATGAACAATTATGATTAAAGAATTTCTAAGCCCCCTTCCAAATCTCACATCTTAAAATTCTAGCCTGACTAGACCACGGTGGGGGCAGCATTTTCAAACAAGTATATTTTGTTTTAGGATTCCACCCCCCCACCTACCCCCCGTCTGCACTTATTCTCCATACCATCCTTGTCCTTAGTGTCAAGCCCCCTCATTTTGTCCTAAGTTTTTCACCAGGTTAACCCGCTTGATCTTGTCTACTACAGTACCCTTCCCCAAAAGCTCCATCTTCCAAAATGACCCATCTTTCTTTTCCCCAAATTAAAACTCTTATTCCTTTAATCTAGAGTAAAATTCCCTTATCCTCTACCCCATGGCAAAGCAAATACAGTCAGATTGGAGGAAAAGAAAGGATGGGGTTGAGGGGCTCTACTACTTTCACTTTTTTTAGTTTTCTTTTTTTTTAATTTCTTAGCTGGTTTATTCTCCCCACCCCCTTTTTTTTTATTTGGTCAATTTCAAACATAATTCCTTGGTTACAAAAATCATATTCTATTCTATTCCTCACCTTCCCCTTACTGTAGCCATTCCGCGATTCCACTGTATATTACATGTGACTATGATCGGAACCTACTACCATGTTCCAAGAACACTAGGATGTTCATTTAGGGTCTATATGCCCAATCATATACCCTCAACCCATGTAATCAAGCAGTTGTTTTTCTTCTGTGTTTCTACTCCCACAGTTATTCCTCTGAATGTGAATAGTGTTCTTTCTCATAGATTCCTCCAGGTTGTTCAGGATCACTGCATTGTCACTAATGGAGAAGTCCATTACATTCGATTGTACCACAGTGTATCAGTCTCTGTGTATAATGTTCTCCTGGCTCTGCTCCTTTATTATCTCTTATTATCTCAGCAGTGCTATGGTTGGATAAAAGGGCAGACAGACTTTTAGCCACCTTTGGGCATAGTTCCAAATTGCTCTCCAGAATGGTTGGATCAATTCACAACTCCACCAGCAATGCATTAATGTCCAAACTTTGCCACATCCCCTCCAGCATTCATTACTTTCCATTGTTGTCATTAGCCAATCTGCTAGTTGTGAGGTGATACCTCAGATTTGTTTTGATTTGCATCTCTCTGATTATAAGAGATTTAGAATGCTTTTTCATGTGCTTATTAATAGTTTTGATTTCTTTGGTTGAGAACTGCCTGTTCATGTCCCTTGCTCATTTATCAATTGGAGAATGGCTTGGTTTTTTTGCACAATTGATTTAGCTCTTTGTAAATTTGAGTAATTAAACATTTGTCAGAGGTTTGTGTTATGAAAATTGTTTCCCAATTTGTTGCTTCCCTTCTGATTTTGGTTACATTGGTTTTGTTTCTACAGAAACTTTTTAATTTGATGTAGTCAAAATTATTTATTTTAAATTTTGTGACTCTTTCAAGTCATGCTTGGTTTTAAAATCTTTCCCTTCCCAAAGGTCTGACATGTATACTATTCTGTGTTCACCTAATTTGCTTTTAGTTTCCTTCTTTATGTTCCAGTCGTTCACTCATTCTAAGTTTATCTTGGCGTAGGGTGTGAGGTGTTGATCCAAACCTAATCTCTCTCACACTGTCTTCCAATTTTCCCAGCAATTTTTATCAAATAGTGGATTTTTGTCCCAAAAGCTGGGGTTTGGGGGTTTGTCATAGACTGTCTTGCTGAGGTCACTTACCCCAAGTCTATTCCACTGATCCTCCTTTCTGTCTCTTAGCCAGTACCAAATTGTTTTGATGACCTCTGCTTTATAATATAGTTTGAGATCTGGTACTACAAGCCCACCTTCCTTTGTATTTTTTTTTAATTATTTCCCTGGATATCCTTTATCTTTTGTTCTTCCTAATGTACTTTGTTATGGTTTTTTCTAATTCAGTAAAAAAGATTTTTGGTAGTTCGATGTGTATGGCACTAAAAAATAAATTAATTTGGGTAGGATGGTCATTTTTATTATGTTACCTCATCCTACCCATGAGCAGTTAACGTTTTCCAATTGTTTAGATCTAGTTTTAATTGTGTGGAGAATGTTTTGTAGTTGTGTTCATATAGTTCCTGTGTTTGTCTCCACACATAGATGCTTAAGTATTTTATATTGTCTAGTGGTAGTCTCTCAGTGACCGAGAATGACAATTGTCTTTTTGCATTATTATCTATTGAACTACCCTCATGTGGCTTTGTAGTCCAAAGACTGAGGCACAGAGTTTGTGGCACATGGGGCATGGGACGCCAGTTGTTACAGGAGGTGCAGTTGTGGCCTGGTGTCAGCGTTCACGCGCAGCGGCAAGACGTCGACGTCGTTCATCTTCAAAGGTGGCAGCGACATTTTTAATGTGGGTTTGCCAGCTGCTTCTGTCAGAGGCAGCGAGTTCTAGTTGCTTTAGTGTAATGCCAGCCCACTTCAAGTTGGACTTTAGCTGATCCTTGAATCTTTTCTTTGGTAGACCTTGTTTCCTGAGTCCAGCTGACAGTTCACCATAGAATACCTGTCTTGGTATTCACTGTGGGTCCATGCAGATGGCGTGTCCAGACCATCGTAGCTGGGTTTTGAGGACCATGACTTCGATGCTGGTGGAGTTGGCTCTGTCGAGGACTTCCTGGTTGGTGATTCGGTCCTGCCATCAGATCCTCATGATTGACCGGAGAGAGCGTTGGTGGAATTGCTCCACCTGTTTCATGTGTTTCCGGTACAGTGTCCATGTCTCGCAGCCGTACAGGAGTGAGCTGAGGACCACTGCGTTGTACACTTTGAGCTTCGTCTCAGTGTTTACACCGCTGTGTTGGAGGACTTTGGAGCGCAGCCGCCCGAGTGCCTGGCTGGCCTTTTGGATCCTGGCATTAATCTCATGGTGTAGGGACCCGTCATTGGCGATGGTACTGCCCAGGTACTTGAAAGTGTTGACGTTAGAAAGCTGTGTGCCTTCGATTGTAATGCATGGCTGGTTAGTTGGCCTCCCTAGTGCAGGTTGGAACAGCACCTCTGTTTTGCTGAGGCTGATAATCAGGCCAAACAGTTTTGTTGCTGTAGAGAACCTGTCCACAATGGTTTGGAGATGATTTTCTTGGTGAGCCATGAGAGCACAGTCATCTGCGAAGAGAGCTTCCAGGATGAGTTTCTCTGTTGTCTTTGTTTTTGCAGCCAGGAGGTAAAGGTCGAATAGTGAGCCATCCAGCCGGTATTTGATGTAGACGCCCAGGTCTAGATCCATCACAACATGTCATAATACTTGGGTAAAAAATAGGTTGAATAGTACCGGAGCGAGGATGCAGCCTTGTTTCATGCCATTGGAGATGTTGAAGCGATCGGGAGTCTCTTCACCAAATAGGACTTCCCCTGTCATGTCGACATGAAAGAGCTGGATCAGTTTGACAAATTTTGCTGGGCAACCGAGCTTGCTGAGGATCACCCACAATGCATCCCTGTTCACTGTGTCGAACGCCTTTGTCAGGTCTATGAAGACAATGTAGAGACTCAGGTTCTGCTCAAGGCATTTTTCCTGCATTTGCCTAACCGTGAAGACTATGTCGATGGTCCTGTGATCTGGTCGGAAGCCACATTGTGATTCAGGCAGGTTCTGCTCTGAAACAGATGACAGGAGTCTGTTGAGTATAACACGGGCGAGGATCTTTCCAGCAGTGGAGAGTAGTGAGATGCCTCTGTAGTTGTCACAGGCTGCTCGTGAGCCTTTGTTCTTGTATAGGGCTACGATGGAGGCATCTCTGAGTTCTGGGGGTATGTCTTCCTCTTCCCATATGCTGGTCAGCACTATGTGGAATGCCTGGAGCGCCTTTCCATTTAAGGGCTTGTACACCTCGGTTGGGATCCCATCTTTACTGGGTGCCTTGTCTGCACTCATTTGTTTAATGGCTTTTTGGGCTTCCTCTATTGAAGGAGGGACATCAAGTTGTTCAATGGTGCAGTTTTGGGGGATATGGTCAAGGGCGCTTTGGTCGACTGAAGAGGGTTGGTTGAGAAGCTGATTGACGAAGTGTTCTTCCACCTGTTGCTGATGCCTTTTTTATCTTTTATGATATTATCACCATCAGAGTATAGCAAGGGAGTGGCGGTGGGTTTTAATGGCCCATAGACAGTCTTGAGGGCACTAAAAAATTGTTTGTAGTTTTTTGTATCAGCAAAGCACTGGATTTCTTCTGCCTTTTTTCCCCACCATTGGTCTTGCATCTTCCTAATCTCACACTGTGCCATGGCTTGGAGACACTTGAATCTGTCCTTTTTAGGAGCAGAGTTTGGGTTATTTTGCCACTCCATAAAGGCTTTGTTCTTTTTGCTCAATAGGTCTTCAATAGCAGTGTTGTTCTCATTGAACCAGTCCTGGTGGTTGCGTTGTTTGGGGCCTAGGACTGCCTTTGATGTTTCCTTCACTGCATATCTGAACTGGTTCCATTTCTCGGTTGAGCTTCCAGTGAGTGGTCCCTTGGCAGACAGCTTGTTGTCCAGGCAGGACTGAAATGTTTGCAAATAAGATGGATCTCTAAGATGACTCACATTGTAAAATGCGCGAACTGTCTGGGCGCGTTTTGGATGGCGAGGCGCAATACACATTTGAAGAGTAGCTCTAACCAATTGGTGGTCTGTCCAGCATTCAGCTACTCTCATGGCTCTGGTGATCTGTACACCCTGTATGTCTTGCTGGCTTACAATGATGTAGTCAATGAGATGCCACTGTTTTGATCGTGGGTGCATCCATGTTGTTTTATATTTGTTCGCCATTCTGAACACAGTGTTCGTGATGGTGAGTTCGAACTCTGAGCATTTGCTGAGTAGTAGTAGGCCGTTGTTGTTCATTTTGCCCACGCCGTGTTTGCCGAGCACTCCTTTCCATCTTTCATGGTCCTGGCCAATGCAGGCATTGAAGTCTCCCAGTAGTATCAGCTTGTCATTTGTGGGCACTGAGTGCAGGACGGCACTCAGGTCAGAGTAGAACTGTTTGATGGTCTCCTCTGTGCTGGTCAGTGTTGGGGCATATGCGCTGATGATTGTGGCATACCGGTCTTTGCTGAGAGGCAAATGGATCTTCATGAGGTTCTCGCTGATGCCCACACGCAAGTCTGGCAGCTGCTTGAGCAAACTGGTCTTGATGGCCAGGCCAACACCATGGATTCTGTCTTCATTTGAGGCTCTACCTTTCCAGAAGAAGGTGTATCCAGTGGTGGGTTCGCTGAGTTATTCCTCTTCTGGTAGGCTTGTTTCCCTTAAGTCTGCGATGTCAATGCTATATCGCGCCAGTTCTTTACCAATTAGAGCTGTTCTTCTCTCAGTCTTGGGGTATTCTCTCTGTCAAGTAATGTCCTGATGTTCCATGCTCCTAGCAGGAGTTTCTTTGTATTTTTTCTTTGATTTCAACCGCTTAAAGGGATGACCCGCCAGCTGTGATGTGCTGACCGGGTGTTTGTAGGGCAGGCAATTTTTGGGACACCTTTTCTAGTCCCCTCCCTTGATTAGGGTGAGCAGTGTTGTCCTAGAGAGGGCTGCTCAGTCGCCCAGGGTGCTGCCGAACGTCCCTGCTGCCCACAGGGCCAAGTGACCACTGGTCCATGGGCCACCTACATGCAGGATCGTGACTACAACTGCCAGTGGTCACCTCCTGTGACAAGGAAATCATTCCACCTGTTGTGTCACCACTCCCCCATTGCCGTAGGTCTTGAAGAGGGTGGACAGGGTTAGGATGGATGAGTGTGCACAAAGATACTTGTGAGTGAAGGAGATTTAAGTGGAAAAGCCGATGCACAGAAACAGTCCCACTCTCTCGGTGTTGGAAGCCTGGGTCCAGTGGTACAAAAAGACGTTACACCTGGAGGCTTCCTCAGCTGCATTGGATGGCCATGTTGTCTTTTGTTCTCCAACACGCCCTAAGCACTCCACAGTGCTTTGCTGTGTCGCCATCTCAGCCGTTGAACCTTCTTATTGGTTTCTTACACCTGTTCCACCAAAGCAGTCTTCACCTGCTGGGTGAGCAAAGCCCTGGTTCACCAGGGGTCGATGACCCGATGGCTACCCTCACAAGGTTTGGCCGGCCTGTCAAAGCCATTGCCTGGGGTGTGGCCACTGCCGCATGCTAGCAGCTACTGGGAGCCACAAGTGAGAGCTGGGTGTCAGGTGAGGGTCTGAGGCTGGAGAGCTACCCTAAGAGGGCATGACAAGCCCTCCATACCAGAGATACTACCCCTCCCTGAACATCCCATACACCCCTTATATTGTCTAGGGTGCTTTTAAATGAAATTTCTCTTTCTAATTCTTGCTGCTGAGATGTGTTGGAGATATATAAAAATACTGATAACTTATGTGAGTTAATTTTGTATCCTGCAACTTTGCTGAAGTTTATAAAATTGAGATTTGAACTCTGGACTCCATTCCCCAGGAGTCCTTGCTAGCTCCCAAAATGCTTTGTAATCACACTGAATTCTCACATGGGACGAGATCGAGAAGGTACTTAACCTGATTGGAAAGGCCCTTTTGGCTGCTTTTTTTTTTCTTTCCTGTTTTCGTTTGCAAGCAGACGAGGCTCTTTTCATAATGTAGCTGAGGTTGTGTCTAGGCCTCTCTGTGGCCTAGACACGTGTTTTCTTATCCTGCATTTTCTTTAATCCTTAATCTTTAATAAACCTCATAAAAATATAATACTCCTTGCAGAGAGAAACTAATTTCTACCTTGCCTCAGTCTCCTAAATTTTAACTGTTACAGTTTTGGCTTACCACTTCAGGAAAATGAAATACGTTCAATCTTCTGATTCTTTTCTCTGATCTTTAGTTCAGCCTTTAATAGCTACTGCCTAGAAAAAAAAAAAATTAAGCCACGTTTCTCCAAGATGCTTTTTTAGAAAACCATCTTGATCAGCTCCTGCGGGCCATCCGCTTCGGACTTTCTTGATTCAATATCAATCACCTGATCCCGGCCCTGCCCACCCCAGCTACCCACTCCGGCTCCCAGCCCTGCTTTCGTGCTTTCCTGCCTGCAGCCCCTGATCCATACCTGTTGCGTTTGCCGCCCACCTGGCCCCTGGCTGCTAAGTTCTGCCTGCCTGTTTCTCTTGCTGCTGCTCCTGACCTCTCTCTTGCTCACCAGGTCCCTGTTTAACCGAGATCTCGACCACCTGGTGACCTGCCTGCCCAACAAACCCAGATCCTTAGAGCAGATCGCTCAGGACTCATTTCTACCAGCTGGTAATAAAACAAAAATTCACACTGGCATGTGAATGACTACTGGGCCCTTAACTTTCAGAAGGTATTTCTATTTTGTTCATCCAAATGAATATATACTTGATTAAAATCTTAGGTAGCATAACAATTTTTTAAGAGTAAAACAAAAATTATGCAATAGATGGAAAAATCTTTTGAGTTAAAGATGCCACCATGCTCATCAATCAGCTCCCTAAGCTGTTTTTCCTTTTCACATCTTGATTTTTGCCTTTTCTTCTGAATTCACATTTTCAAAAAGCCAAGATTCTCTTCTTTTCCCCTCTCCCTCCTCACACATAGTGTTTCCCTAATTCTAATAGCAGGAGCAACAGAATCCCATTAATGATCAAAAAGGGAGTTGGGGATGGGAGTGAGAGACGAGACCTGACTTTCAAATTAGTGAGTTCTCCATTATTATAAATGTTCAGACAGTCAAGTATATCAGATGTTGTAAAAAGGGTTCTGACAGAGCCTTGCCTTCTGCCATGGGTACTCCTGGAAGGAACTGCAATTGGTTTTGAAAGACAGTATAAGGCAGGGCACCAGAGCTGCACCTGAGGGCATTTATATCACCACTGACCAATTCTCTTTTGGTTTTTAATATACTTGGACCCTCAGGCACTTGGGCAATGTAGATATAGACACACAGGTAGTAATAGACATAGGATGAGTCCTGCTCACTAACAGTTCCGCTTTATTCATAGAATCAGGAAGCAGTTTTAAGAAATACCAGCATTATTGTACTGTTCTTCCTCCACTTATATGCACTGATTAATTATAGTTCTACCCTTTGGAAGATGCCGACATGCTTACAGAAATGCATTTGCTCTAGTCTTCACCCTGTAGTCTGCTACCCAGTTCAGTCTACTATTGCTACGAGTCTCCTTCTATGGGGACAAATAACCTCTCACTCTAAAAGATTCTATGATTCTCAGGATAAGTTATGATCCTTTCATATGTGAGTAGTTTGGTTGCTACAAGGGGAAGAAAATGAACTTTTCTGTAAAGAAAAATGATGGAATCAACTAGTGAAGGATGTAAGGTACTTCCCATTTCATATGTGAAAAGTTTGATTGCTGAGACAGGCAAAAAGGGAACTTTTCTATGTGAAAAACTGAGAAAAACCCATGTGTGGAAAAAAACTATTTTCCTGCTAAAATGTGAAGAAAGAACTAGCTGGCTAGAAGGACCTCATAGAGAACATGTGTGAGGCCAGAGAAAACATTGAGGTTGCAGGGTGTCATTACTCTTCAGACCATTTGTTTATGAGTATTTTTAGTGTTTGACTGATAAAGCAGTCAATCAAATTACTGTTGAGAGACCAGTGGGAGTTTCTAGTTTCATACCTGGTTTTCCTGAGTTTTGTTTCATATGGGAAAGATTAGCCCTGCTATTTCATTTGTATATGGAGGCCCTAGGGAGAAACCTTCTCCACTGTTCTGGGACATAACCTTTAAGACTTGCCCATATCAAAATAGAAATTAAAATAAAGATGAAAAGACTAGAGGACCATATGAAGCTCAAAATGGTCCCAGAGGTCATTTATTCCAAGTCCCTCATTTTATAGATAAGAAAACCAAGACTGAAAGGTTAAGTGCCTTTTCTATGATCACAAAGGTAGCAAGTAGCAGAGCAAGAATTTGAATGCAGATCACCTAATTCCAAACCCAAGCCACTTTCCATTCTACCAAAAGTGATATCAGGAGGCAGGATGATGACATATTTATCATTCAATGTCAAATGAAAGACATAGTTATAATTCTTCTGAATTAGAACTTTGAAGAGATAAATCACTATAGACTGAAATAACTGAAAACTTCATGGTGGAAGTAGAGAGCTTGATGTAATTGGGCTGGGTGAAAAAGAAAAAAAGTTGTCCATTCCTCATAAGAATAAAGACAACAGGGAGGCAGAGTCAAAATGGTGATGTAGAGGGAGCAAATGTTCAGAACTCTGGAAACCCTTCCTTACTGATTGAAAATGAAATGTGCATAGGGGACTGAAAATCAAACCTAACAACAAAACAGAACCAAGGAACGATACTGCTGGACTAAAATTAAAAGGTACTCCCCCAAAAGCTAGAATCAGAGAACACTCCAGTTTAAGGGGAAGGAAGAAAAAAGGACCCAGGCCCCTCCCCCACCTAAAGGGCTAAGCCTCCAGCAGCAGCTGGAACCTTTGGGTGGCCAAAGGCACTGGTCTGGAGGGAGTACCTTGCAGGCAAAGCTGTGACAGGTTCAGAGCGTCCAACACAGGCAGTGGGGAAGCAGATAGAGGAGAAATGCAGAGCACAGAGCAGGAGGCATAGTTGCAGCAACAGAAACACTCCATATTGCCTACATCCCAGTGTGAGGTTTTGGCCCCAAGGCACATCCAGTAACATAATCAGACATAATCCCATCAAAGCCTCCAGAAGACAGGGAACCTCAAGCTCTAACACGCCTACCCCACAGACTGCACTGAGAGATTTACTGACAAAACTCCAAGGCTGAAGGCAGAAAGAACAGCCCAAAACCACAAAAAAAAAAATGAGAGGAGCAAGAACTCAGGCAACAGCAGGGAGTTAAGAAGAGGTAAATATGAACAAACAACAGAAAAAGAAAAAAAGAAATTACAATCGACAGCTTCTATACAGGCAATAAAAAAGGAGCAAACCGAACAGAAAAGGATGAGGGAACTCCAAGCCAAAAAAAAAAACTAACAGAAAACACAGCGAATTGGATACAGACTCAAGAAGAACTGAAAATACAATTCAAAACACAATTAAGAGATGGTAAAGAAAACTTTAAAAGCAAGATAAATCATCTAGAAAGAGAAAAAGGTGTTTTGAAAGCCAAAATTAATCAGTTTGAAAATGAGGCAAAGGAGATGAAAGAAGAGGCAAAGAAAATGAAAGGAAAGCACCAAAGAAAATCAGACCAGAAGGAGAAGGATGACCAAAAATCCAGGGATGAAATCCAGTCTTTAAGAACCAGAATACAACAACTAGAATCAAGTGACTTCACAAGGCAGGAGGACACAATAAAACAAAATTTAATGAAGGAAAAAATTGAGGACACTATGAAGCATCTCATTCACAAAACAGAAGATTTAGAAAATTTTTCCAGGAGAGACAACTTAAGAATCATTGGCCTACCAGAAGACCATGACAAAAGAAAAAGCCTGGACATCATACTACAGGAAATCATCCAAGAAAAAGATCCCAATATACTAGAACAAGAGGGAAAAGTAGAGATTGGAAGAATCCACTGATCACCTCTTGTACTTAATCCCCAACTGACAACACCCAGGAATGTTATAGCCAAATTCAAGAACTATCAGAACAAAGAAAAAATATTATAAGCTGCTAAGGAGAAGTCATTCAGATACCATGGAACCACAGTGAGGATAACACAGGATCTGGCTGCATCTACACTGAAGGACTAAAAGGCATGGAATATGATATTCCAGAAATCAAGGGAACTAGGTCTACAACCAAGAATCAACTACCCAGCAAAATTGAGTATATTCTTACAGGGGAAAGTATGGTCATTCAACAAAATAGAAGAATTCCAAGACTTTGCAAAGAAAAACCAGACCTGAACAGAAAATTTAATGCACAAACACAGAACTCAAGAGAAACATCAAAAGGTAATTAAAAAAGAGGGAAAAGAGAAAAACAAAACAACACAAAAATTTTTTAGAGACTCAATAAGTTAAAATGATATGTATCCCTAAGAGAAAAGAGGTCAATGGTGACTCTTAAAAATTGTTATTGTCACCTGGGCAGCTAGGAGAATCACATTTAGAGGGAACAGTAACAAAATGTACAGGATGAAATGCCAAGATATAAATACGTATGTAGATATATGTATGCATAAATACATGTATGTATGTGTATATATATGCATATCTATATATATAAACAATTAGAGCTTAAAAAGAGGTTTATACTAAAAGAAATGGGAAAAGAAACAAAAGGAGGTAAATTTATATGTCAGAAAGAACCTCATGGTGGGAGAGGGGAGAACATCAATACACTGGAAGGGTAAAGAGGTTGGAGATAGGAAATACTGAACCCTTACATGCACTGAAATTGACTCAAAGGGGGAAGAACAATCGAATTCATTGGCACACAGAATTGATTTGCACTCTATAGGGAAGTAGAAGGGTAGCAAAAGACTGGTGGGGAGGGAAGTAGTACAGGGGAGGGAGAGGGTGAGGGTTAGTTTAAGAATACTATAAAGAAAATAAGAGGGGAATAAGAAGGGAAGTGGGTAGAAAGGGAAGTAAAATAAGGGTGTTAATTATGGGGACTGATTAAAAACAAAACATTGGTGTAGAAGGAAATAGTAAAAGAAGAAAAGGCAGGACTAGGAGTAGAAATAAAAATGCTGGGAAATAGGCAGCAGGTAATCATAACTCTGAATGTTATTGGAATGAACTCACCCATAAAATGCAAACGAGTAACAGAGTGAATTAGAATCCAAAATCCTACCATATGCTGTCTACAAGAAACACACATGAGGAAGGTAGATATACAGAGGGTGAAAGTAAGAGGGTGGAGCCAAATCAATTGGGCATCAACTAAGAAAAAGAAGGCAGGAGTTGCAATCATGATATCTGACAAAGCCAAAGTAAAAATAGATTTAGTTTAAAAAGATAGGGAAGGTAATTACATCCTGATTAAAGGAAGTATAGACAATGATGAAATATCACTACTTAACATGTATGCACCAAATGGCATAGCTTCCAAATGTCTAAATGAGAAACTAGTGGAACTCAACAATGAAATAGATAGAAAAACTATACTAGTGGGAGATCTGAACCTTCCTCTATCAGAACTAGATAAATCAAACCAAAAAAATAAATAAGAAAAAGTTAAAAGAAGTGAATGAAATCTTAGAAAAAATAGAGTTAGTAGATATATGGAGAAAAATGAATAGGGACAAAAAGGAATATACCTTCTTTTCAATAGCACATGGTACATTCACAAAAATTGACCATGTATTAGGGCATAAAAACATTGCAAACAAGGGCAAAAGAGCAGAAATAATAAACACAACCTTCTCAGATCACAATACAATTAAAATAATTAGTAAGGGTACAAAGAGAGGCAAATCAAAAATTAATTGGAAATTAAACAATGTGATTCTCCAAAATCAGTTAACGAACAAATCCTAGAAACAATTAATAACTTCATTGAAGAAAATGATAATGATGAGACATCCTTTCAAAAATCTATGGGATACAGTCAAAGCAGTACTCAGGGGAAAATTCATATCCTTGAATTCATATATTGACAAATTAGAGAGGGCAGAAATTAATGAATTGGGCATGCAAATTAAAAAACTAGAAAGTGAACAAATTAAAAATCCTCAGATGAAGACTAAATTAGAGATCCCAAAAATCAAAGGAGAAATTAATAAAATTGAAATTCAAAGGACTATTGATATAATAAATAATATTAGAAGCTGGTACTTTGAAAAAACAAATAAAATAGACAAAGTAATGGTCAGTCTAATTAAAAAAAGGAAAGAAGAAAACCAAATTGACAGTACCCAAGATGAAAAGGGAGACCTCACCTTTAATGAAGAGGAAATTAAGACAATCATTAAAAACTGTTATGCCCAATTATATGGCAACAAATATGGCAATCTAGGTGATATGGATGAATACTTACAAAAATATAAATTGCCCATACTAACAGAGGAAGAAATAAATTACCTAAAAAACCCCATATCAGAAAAAGAAATTGAACGATCCATCAAAGAACTCCCTAAGAAAAAATCCCAGGTCCAGATGGATTCACAAATGAATTCTATCAAACATTCAAAGAACAACTAATCCCAATATTATACAAACTATTTGACAGAATAAGCAAAGAAGGAGTTCTACCAAACTCCTTTTATGACACGGATATGGTACTGGTTCCAAAGCCAGGAAGGTCAAAAAGAGAGAAAGTAAATTATATACCAATATCCTTAATGAATATAGATGCAAAAATCTTAAATAGGATACTAGGAAAAAGACTGCAGAGCAAGTGATCATGAGGGTTATTCATTATGACCAGGAAAACTATCCACATAATTGACCATTTTAACAAGCAAACCAACATCACATGATTATTTCAATAGATGCAGAAAAAGCCTTTGACAAAATACAACACTCATTCCTATTGAAAACACAAGAAATCATAGGAATAGACAAGCCTTTCCTAAAAATAATAAACAGTGTATATCTAAAACCATAAACAAACATCATCTACAATTGGGACAAACTAGAAGCCTTCCAAATAAGATCAGGAGTGAAACAAGGATGCCCATTATCATCTCTATTATTTAACATTGTACTAGAAACACTTACAGTAGCAATTAGAGAAGAAAAAGAAATTGAAAACATTAAAATAGGCAATGAGGAAGCCAAGCTCTTTGCAAATGATATTATAGTCTACTTAAAGAACCCCAGAGAATCAACCAAAAAACCAGTGAAAATAATCAACAACTTTAGCAAAGTTGCAGGTTATAAAATTAACCCACATAAGTCATCAGCATTTCTATATATCTCCAACACATCAGCAGCAAGAATTAGAAAGAGAAATTCTATTTAAAATCACCCTAGGCAATATAAAATACTTAGGAATCTATCTTGTAGTGATTAAAATAGTGGAAGACATAAACTGTGGCAGTTAAAAGAGTGTTTTGGCTTAAATTGTGACCTCAGAAAATATGGTTTCAAGACAGTGTCTTGTTTTAAATCAAATATAAGGTAATCACCAGGGGAAAATTCCCAATTATTAAATATACCCAAGTCAGCTGGGTTTTTATAGAGATTTTAATTCATACAAATGAGGAATTAAAGAAAAGGAGAGAGAGAGAGAGAGAAAGGAAATAAAGAGAAAAGAGCAATACCAGCCTAGTCCAGCATGAGCCAGCCTAAGCTGAAAACCCTAAGAGAGGGATTAGTCAGTCTTTTATCAACTCACCACAAGATCTCTGAGACAGTTCCCGAGAGAGTCCTGAGAGAGAGAGAGTCCAGAGGGACAGAGTCTCCTCAGAGGGAGCTCCAGCAAGAGAGTCCTCTGATCTCAGTTTTTCCTTTCCTTTGAAAGGGAATTTTCTCCTATGTCACCTCCCCTAAGTTCTCACATCTACCAATCACAGTAGACGTTTTTCAAAGGACAGACCATTCTTAATTCATACCTAAGAAGTCTTAAATTTTTTATTAAGTTCACACCAGAAAACCTCTGAGTAAGTTTCTCACCTCTTTGCTCCTTGTAAATTCACAAGTTGCCTGATCTTTAAAGGTACTTAGCACCTTTTTGTTTTAGATCTAAAAATAGGCACAGCTTAAGAACTTTTGCCTTACTATAAGTATGAGTTTAAGTATTTTTCATTGTTCAGCAAGGAGTTTCTTCCCCTAAAGCAGGCTTAAGTAGGGGGGGAGTAGAGATCTCACATTCCTGATCTAAGTAGAGGGCTCACATTCCTGATCTAAGTTCCTTCATTGTTTAAAATGGAGAATGGTCTTAACCAAATCTTATGAAGTAGGGTCTGAGAATTTTTAAGATTCACAATCCAACCTTATGAAGTAGGGTCTGAGAATTTTTAAGGTTCACAATCTGCCAAGACAAACACAGGAACTATATGAAAACAACTACAAAACACTCTCCACACAATTAAAACTTGATTTAAACCATTGGAAAAACATTGACTGCTCATGGGTAGGATGAGCTAACATGATAAAAATGACCATCCTACCCAAATTAATTTATTTGTTTAGTGCCATGCCCATTGAACTACCAAAAAACATTTTTTACTGAATTAGAAAAAAACCATAACAAAGTACATTTGGAAGAACAAAATATCAAAGATATCTAGGGAAATCATGAAAAAAAATGTGAAGGAAGAAAGCCTTGCAGTCCCAGATCTCAAACTATACTATAAAGCAGTGGTCATCAAAACAATTTTGTACTGGCTGAGAGACAGAAAAGAGGATCAGTGGAACAGGCATGGGGTAAGTGACCTCAGCAAGACAGTCTATAATAAGCCCGAATATCCCAGCTTTGGAGATCAAAATCCACTATTTGATAAAAAACTGTTGGGAAAATTGGAAGACAGTAAGGAGAGATTAGGTTTGGATCAACATCTCACACCCTACACCAAGATAAACTCAGAACAGGTGAATGACCCGAATATAAAGAAGGAAACTATAAACAAATTAGGAGAACACAGAATAATATACATGTCAAACATTTTGGGAAAGGAAAGACTTCAAAACCAACCAAGAGCTAGAAAAAATCACAAAATGTAAAATAAATAATTTTGATTACATCAAATTAAAAAGTTTTTGTACAAACAAAATTAGAAGGGAATCAACAAATCAGGAAACAATCTTCATAACAAAAACCTCTGACAAAGGTCTAATTATTCACATTTATAAACAACTACACCAATTGTACAAAAAATCAAGCCATTCTCCAATTGATAAATAGACAAGGGACATGAATAGGCAATTTTCAGTTAATGAAATCAAAACTATTAATAAGCACAGGAAAAAGTGTTCTAAATCTCTTATAATCAATGAAATGCCAATCAAAACAACTCTGAGGTATCACCTCACACCTAGCAGATTGGCTAACATGACAGCAATGGAAAGTAATGAATGCTGGAGGGGATGTGGCAAAGTTGGGACATTAATGCATTGCTGGTAAAGTTGTGAATTGATCCAACCATTCTGGAGGGCAATTTGGAACTATGTCCAAAGGGCGCTAAAAGACTATCTGCCATTTGGTCCAGCCATAACACTGCTGGGTTTGTACCCCCAAAGAGATAACAAGGAAAATGATATGTACAAAAATATTCATAGCTGAGCTCTTTGTGGTGGCAAAAAATTGGAAAATGAGGGGATGTCCTTTAGTTGGGGAATGGCTGAAAAAATTTTGGTATACGTTGGTGATGGAATATTATTGTGCTCAAAGGAATAATAAAGTGGAGGTATTCCATCTGAACTGGAATGACCTCCAGGAATTGATGCAGAGCAAAAGGAGCAGAACCTGGAGAACATTGTACACAGAGACTGATACACTGTGATACAATCAAATGTAATGGACTTCTCCATTAGTGGCAATGCAGTGATCCTGAACAACTCAGAGGGATCTATGAGAAAAAACATTAATCACATTCAGAGGAAAAACTGTGGGAGTAGAAACACAGAAGAAAAATAGCTACTTGACATGGGTCAAGGAGATATGGCTGGGAATGTAGACTCTAAATGAACATCCCAATGCAAACACCAACAACATGGAAATAGATTCTGATCAAGGACACATGTAATACCCAATGAAATAGCGTGTCGGCTGTGGGGAGGGTGGAATTTGGGGAGGGAGGGAAATAATGTGATTCTTCTACCCAAAGAATAATGTTCTAAGTTGCTTAAATAAATTATTTTTTTAAAAAAAGGAATGGAGAGAACAAAGACATGAAAACTACAAAACACGTCATGTTAGGAAAAGTCATTGGATGTCAGTTTGACTAGAAAAGAGGGAACAGCCTTAAATGCCAAGCTAAGAAGTTTTCTATTCATCATACATGCTCTAGAACACCACTGAGGACTGTTAAGCTGGAGACTAACATGATGAAAGGAATATTTTAGGAAGTTTAGGAAGTTGAATGATGTGAAGGATGAGTTAGAAGTCAAAGAGGTAGTAGTAAAGGCATTAAACAAACGTGAGTTAAAGTCATATTTTTGGATTTCATTTCACCAAAGTATTTCTCCATTATAAGGCACAGTATTGAACACATTTAATAGACATCGCAAAGTTTCTTAGGGTTGCAAAATCCAATAGGAAAGAGCAGAGGAGGAGTGTCTTGTTATTTGATTATATATTCAAGGAAAGGAGATATGTGATATTACTCAGGGAAATATAGGTATTTAATCTACAGATAAGAGATTAAAGGATAAAGTAGAAAAAAGTTTTTCTTTGACATAACTATGCCACATTCCAATCTTTTGTACAAATACAAAGATACGACACGCCATACAAAAGGTCCACCCAAGTCCTGGTCAACTCTGCTTAGGCCTGAAGATTAGACATGAATGATTCACATAATTATATAATTCATACAACCTCAAAATAAAAACATAAAATAAAATGAAAATAGTATGCTTTGATCTGCATTCAGTTCTTTCACCAAAGGTTTATAGCACTCTTTGTCATACATCTTTCAGAATTGTCTTGGATACTATATTGCTGAGAACAGCTAAGTCTTTCAGAGTTGATCATCATACAACATTGTTGTCTCTGTGTACAATGTTTTTTTGGTTCTGTTCACTCCACTCTGCATCATTTCTGGTAAGTCTTTCCAGGTTTTTCTGAAATCATCCAAAGTAAAGAAAATTTGAATAGGGAGAGAGTACTAGTAACAACCAAAAATGGTCTTACATCTGAACTGGTTCTCAAAGGAAGCTAAAAATCCTAAGAAGCAGACACAAAAAAGGAGGTGCCTCTAAGCATAAGGTGCAATCTATTCAAAGACAAGAGATGTCTGGCAGAGTTTGGAGAAGAGTCAATATGCTAGTTTTGCAAGAACTTGGAATGTAGCATGAAATATGTCAGGAAAGGTCAGTGGGAGTCAGATTGTGGAAGGCTTTAAATGCTATATTGAGGAGTCATATCCAGAGGAAGAGAACCCCCACATGCCTATGGACAAACAAAAAACGAACAAATCAGATGGAAATACATACTCAGGACAGTACAATTCCTTTGGACCTAGTGATTGACACCTTCTAAATTCATTCAAACTATTACTTTAATACCTCCCACCCCCACTTCTAGGAGAAAGGACCACCTCTGACCAGCATCAGGACTGCATCAAATCTTATCATCAAAAACAATTTATTGTGCACCTGCTGTAAACAATGCATTAAGCCTTTGGTTATACATAATCAGGATGATGCCTGTCCCTGAGGAATTTACAATCTGCAGCAGATCGTTTAAAAAGCTATCCCAATACGACTGGTAATATTTTCTCTAAGCAATTTTTAAAAGAATAAAATAAGCCAAGGCTTCCTAACTACTCATATATTTCTAGATATGACACAGCACACTTTAGACAGGACACAAAGAAATTAACTCCCCTTTTCTCATTCTTCTCCTAGTTCTCTGAGCTCTCTGACTTTCACAAATTGCAATGAACTTGCTTGCTATAGCAGCTGCAAATGGTATCTTTGATGCACCCTTTCTCAGTGATGCATTCAGCACCAAGACAATCATCTCAAATAGAAATTCCAATGAAGCTGAGAGCAAATTAATTAACCATGCTACAGACACATTAAGACTCTGTGGGCAGTTACCATAGGTAACCTTGCATGTTTTACAAAGCAAAGGTTTTTTTTTTTTCATTTCAGCTCAAATTGAATAATGAATTTTCCTTCCCCCTGCTAAATAATAAGTGAGAGGAAACCTTTGTGCCCCTCCATGACATTGAATTAACATTTAAAAGGAATGTGCAGGTTTTCCTCTGGATGCTATTTCTGCCACCCTGGTTCTTATGGTCAAAGCAAGGACACATTCTTAGAAAAGAGACAAGGTTCTAATCTTCATCTATGAAGTAAAAGCATTTGGTCTACATGACCTCTAAGGTCACCCCTTTCAGCTCTCAATCTATAATCTTCTGAAAACAGCTACTATTCTTATGAAGAAAGGCTTAAAGTTACATTCTGAATAGGGATATGTAATGATAGAGAGTGGAAGAGAGAAATTTGAAATGTGAAGGCAACTAGATGGTTTATTAGATAGAGCATGGTCTCAACAAGATCAGGGTTCAAATCCTGATCTACAAACCAGCTGTGTGATCTCCAGAAAATCACTTAACTACATTGTGCTTCATCAATTTTCTCGTTTCTAAAGTGAGAAGATTGAACTCAATGACCTCAAAGGTCCCTTCCAACTCTAAAACTACCATCTTGTGATATAAAGAGTCTTAGAGTTGGAAGGCCATCTTGTCAAATATCTTACTCCATGGAACAAAATGCTTTTGACAACATCCCTGGCAGTTTGGAGTATTAGAAAGAGTGCTGAGCACAACTGGTTTTTTTTAACTTAAATCCATTTATTTGTTTGTTTAAAACATCAAAATACCTAGTTAACTCCCCCCAAATCAATCTTTTCCCTCCAATTAGAGAAGGCATCATTTGACAAAAGGTTATACGTATATATAAAGTTATACTTTACTAATATCTATTTATCAGTCCTTTTTCTAGATGTAGACGTGCCAAAGTCATTCTTCAAACAATATCACCACTTTTCTGCCACTTATTAGCTATAGGATCCTTGACAAATCACTTGACCTATCTGGTCCTCCATTGCTTCTTCAATAAGATTAGAGGGTTAGAACAGATAACCTCAAAAGGCCTTTCCAGCTCTGATATTTCATTACCAAAATTGGTTATTTAATTGCTTTTAATATTTCCACTAATAAGAAACTCAGTGCCTAACAAGATAGCCCATACAAAAATTATTGGATCAATCTCATTATAATTCTCATTGAAGAATAGCTAAATGAATTGTGTTGTGTAAATATAATAGAATATCATTTATTCTATAAGAAATTATTCATATAAAGAATTGAGAGAAACACAGAAGGATGTATTTAAGCAGATGCAAAGTTAATTAATAACAATTAAATAATATATGCAGTAATTTCATGTATGGAAAAAATAATTTTTTTAAACTGTGAACCTGTGTGATCCTATTGATCAAATTTGTTGACCAAACAGAAGAAGAAATGAGAAAATACATCTCCCTCTCTTCTTTGCTGAGGAGGAAGACTATGATGTGGAACATTGCATATAATGTTAAATTTGGATAACATATTTATTATTTCTTCCAAACTTGGCACTTTTTCTCTTTCTTTGTTACAAGGGACAGCTCAGTAGATAAGGAATGTGAGAGGAATATGTGTGTGTATGTAAGTGATGATGATATAAAAATACAGAATTCAAAATTTTTAGAGTAAATATAGACCCCAAAATTGCTTCCTTGTAATTTACCACTATTAGTTCTAGTTCTGCCCTCTGTGGTTACACAGAATAGAATTAATCTCTCTTCCACATTACAGTTCATCAGATATTTGGAAACAGCTATTACATTTCCCCTAAATCTTCTCATCTTCAAGCCAAAAGTTTCTTCTACTATTCTTCATATAGAATTGTTTTGAGATACTCATAGTTCTGGTCATGTTCCTTAAAGCATTCTTGATCTTATCATCATCCTCTTAAAATATTGGTAACAAGAATTGAACAAAATACTCAATACTTTGTGTGGAATACAATGGAATTATTACCTCCCTCATTTTGAAGAATAGAATTCTATAAATACATGCCATTTATATTTGCATTGGTTTTCTTGGCAGCAATACCCCAGTGCCTCCTAGTATATAAGCTTGCATTCAGACAGTTAGAAGAGTTAAGTCTTTTTCCCTCACCCTTTCATCTCACTCCTGAAGGTTAAGCCTTAAGAGCTTTTAATGATATTTGAGTCAAAGAAAGGTTCTCTTAGATCTGATCCAAAAGATTGTCTCACTTCCCAAATAATTAAATATATCAATGAATCTATGGTCTCTATAATGTAGGCTTGCTCTCCTATGTCTATCTTTATTGTGCAGCTCACAACTACATCTTCCCATAAATTCATCTGATTTTCTTAAATTCTCATCACACTGCAAGGATATCAATGGAACACAATAATTTTCATTGGTTGTCCCTCATTCTTACTGCATGACTAGCCCATAATTTTTTCTAGTCATATTATGATGATGTTCCTCCCCAGATAATTCCTTATTTAGATGTGTTACAGCCTGTTGACATCCACCATGCCTTTGGGTGATCCTCATTTTCAATCTTGAGAGACTGTGGTATTCTGTAACTTAGATTTAACACTACTTAAATGAAGACAGCTGATGTTTAAAAGATGGGCCTTTGTTACAGGGGAAAAGTTGGGGTCTTTATAAGGGCTCTGCAATTTCCCAAATGCAATCTTCTCTCCAATTTAAAAATAACTTTCTCTCTGGCAGGGATAGCTAGGTAGAATAACATAGAGCATCAGATATGGAGTCAGGAAAACTCATCTTCCTGAGTTCAAATGCAGCCTTAGATACCTACTAAGTGTGTCTGGGCAAGTCACTTAACCCTGTTTGCCTCAGTTCCTCAACTGCACAATGGGCTGGAGAAGGAAATGGCAAACCACTCCAACATCTTTGCCCAGAAAACCCCAAATAAGGTCATGAAGAATCTAAAAATGACTGAAGGAAATTTTCTCACTAGCAAGCACTTTGTTGAGATGATTTTTGTTTCATTATCCCAGATTTTCATTTTGAAGAAAAAATATCAATATCAAGACAAAATAGAATTAAATTACAGTGGAATGAGCATATATACGGAACCACAGATGTTGAAAGACAGAAGGAATGATAGGAGTCTAAAGGAATCTCAACATTTGACATAAATAAATATAGAAACTGTATGATAAATGGAAAGAGTACAAGATTCAGTCACAGAGCCTAGGTTCAAATCCTTGTTCTATTATTTACTGTTTCTGAAATGACATGCATATCATTTCCTTAAATTTATGTCTCTCAGTTTTCTCATTTCTAAAATGAGAGAATTAAACAAGATGACCTCTAACTAACTTAATTTCCTGCAATATTTGTCAACGCCCAACTATAATGGTTGTCTAAGCATTAGGATGTTTAATAATGTATTCCATAAAAATGCTAACAAAAAGTTTAAATAAATCACAAATCAAAACTACCTCTTTTTCAATCCCTGTGTAAGTTACATGAGTTCATATATAAGTTTCATGAACCATATTGGCAAAGGTATTGCAAAGAATCATTCATACAATATACTCACAGAAAGATTTCAGTGGCAATCTCAATGGCAGTCCATCATATACTCAGAGGAATCCCCACTAAAATGTACCCACGATAGCCTCCATTTGAAGGAGTCCAGTGAAGGAGAACATTCTGCCTCTCAAGGTAGATTGCCCTGCTTTTGGACAGCTCTAATTATTAGCAAATTTTTCCTGACATCAAGACTAAATTGGTCTCTTTTACTCCATCTGTGCTCTTGGCAATGCCCTCAGATAACAAATAAAACAAGTTGAATTCCTTTTAACATTGTTGTTCAGTCATTTCAATTGTGTACAATTCTTCATGAGTCTTCATGAGTGTCCAAGTCTTCATGAGACCCCATTTGGGGTTTTCTTGGTAAAGATACTAGAACAGTTTTTGCCCTTTCAATTCTAGAATGTTTTACAGATAAGAAAACTGAAATAAATAGGGTTGTGACTTGCCCAGGGTCACATAGCTAGTAAGAATCTAAGGGTATATTTGAACTCAGGTCTTTCTGAACGCAGGCCCAGCACTCTATCCATTGTGCCCCAAACTGCTTCTCCTTTCCACATTATAGCTCTTCAAAGACTTGAACACAACTATCATGTACCCTCCCTGTACTAATCCTCCCTCACTCCAGTCTTCACTTCTTCAAATTAAATATCCCCAGCTCCTACTACTGATCCTTATATGACATGGATTCAAGGCCCTTTCAGATCCTATCAGACATCCTCTAGGTACTTTTCAGCTTAACAACACCCTTTTATAAACTGTGGCAGAACCAAACATGATGCTCCAGATAATGTCTTATTAGGGTAGAGTACTGAGGGATTATAAATTCCTTGGGAACTGTGTTCCTCATTGCAGCCTAAGATTATAACAGATTTAATGTCTTCTACTTCACACTAATGACATATATTGAGCTTGCAATCCACTAAAATCCACAGATTTTTTACATTCTGCTATCTAAATATAACTCTCTCACCCTGTAGTTGTGACATTGATTTTTTATCTCCAATGTAACACTTCACATTCATTCCAATTAAATTTAGACAACTTGACTTCCTCCCAATATTTGAATCAAAGTTTGTGACTAGGGAACAGCTATGAACAGAGACAACTGGACTTGTATGGAAAACTCAAGATTCAGTCTTTCTTCATATGCTTACTAGCTCTGTGACTTTGGGCAAGTCATATAACTTCTCTCATCCTTAGTTTCTTATCTGTAATGGAGATAAGAATATTACCTACATCAAAGGGTTATTGCAAGGATTGATGGTATCTATAGAAGAATTTGTAAACATTTAAGTTTGCTCTAAAAATATTACTTATGAAGGGTGGAATCAAGATGGAAGCATAGAGGCAGTGAAAGTTCAGACCTCTGAAAACCCTTCCTTAACAATTACAAACTAAATGCTCCCAGGGGACTGAAAATCAAACATAACAACAAGACAGAGCAAAGGAACCTTACTGCTGGACTCGATTTAAAAAGCACATCTCCCAAAAGCTGAAATTCAAGAACACTCAGGTTTAAAGGGAAGGGAGAAGAAAGGTGCCAGGACCCCACCCCACCTACAGTGCTAAGCCTCCAGTGGCAGTGGGAACCTCTGGGGATGGCAAAGGCACTGGGCTGGAGGGAGTACCTTGTGGGCAGGGCTGTACCAAGCTCAGAGAATTGAACATAGGGGGTGGGGAAGGAGCTGGAGAGGGAGCACAGAGTGGGCAGCCTGGTCACAGCAGCAGAGACCCTCCATATTGCTCCCCCCTTCCTGAAGGTTTTTGCCTCAGGGCACATTCAGCCCAACCCAGCAAGACTTAATCCCATCAAAAGTCTTCAGAGGTCAAGGAAGCTCAAGCTCCAACACCCCTACCTCACAGACTGCTGGACTTTAATTCAATCAAAGCCTCCAGACCACAGGGAATCAAAAACTCCAATACCCCTCTCCCAGAGATTGCACTGAGAGACTTTCTGACAAAATGCCAAGAGGGGAGACTGACAGAAAAGCCCAAAACCACAGTTCCAACACATAATGAGAGGAGCAAGAGTGCAGGCAACAACAGGGAGGAAAGAAGGGGCAAATATGAGCAAACAACAGAAAAAGAACAAAGAAATTACAATCAACAGTTTCTACACAGGCAATGGACAAAGAGGAAATGAAACAGAGCAGGAGGAAACACCAAACAATAAAACAGAAATTCCAGCGAATTGGACAAAGGCTTTAGAATATCTCAAATACCATTCAAAACACAATTAAAAGAGTCTGAAGATAATTGGGAAAAGAACTTAAAAACTAAGATAAGTCATCTGGAAACAGAGGCACTTGAACTAAAATGAGAAAATACTGTTCTGAAAGCCAAAATCAACCAGCTGGAAAATGAGGCAAAGGAGATGAAAGATGATGCAAAGAAGATGAAAGATGAGGTAAAGAGGATGAAAGATGATCTCCAAAGAAAATCAGACAAGAAGGAGAAGGATGACCAAAAAGCCAGGGATGAAATCCAGTCTTTAAGAACTGGAATACAACAACTAGAATCAAATGACTTCACAAGGCAGCAGGACACTATAAAACAAAATTTAATGAAGGAAAATATTGAGGAAACTATGAAGCATCTCATTCACAAAACAGAAGATTTAGAAAATTGTTCCAGGAGAGACAACTTAAGAATCATTGGCCTACCAGAAGACCATGACAAAAGAAAAAGCCTGGACATTATACTACAGGAAATTATCCAAGAAAACTACCCCAATATTCTAGAACAAGAGGGAAAAGTAGAAATTGAAAGAATCCACAGATCACCTCTTGTACTTAATCCCCAATTGACAACACCCAGGAATGTTATAGGCAAATTCAAGAACTATCATACCAAGGAAAATATATTACAAGCTGCTAAAGAGAGGTCGTTCAGATACCATGGAACCACAATGAGGATAACAGGATCTGGCTGCATCTACACTGAAGGACCAAAAGGTATAGAATATGATATTCCAAACAAATTATGGTATTCCAATAAAACAGAAAAACAAAAAAACTTTTTTATAAGAGACCCAATAAGTTAAAATTATATGTATCCCTAAGAGAAAAGAGGTCATTGGTAACTCTTGAAGATTGTTGTTACCACCTGGGCAGCGAGAAGAAGTTCACTTAGAGGGAACAATGACAAGCTATATAGGATGAAATGACAAGACATAAATATGTATATAGATATATGTATGCATCAATACATATATGCATGTATTTATATGTATATGTACATATATATATAAATATATACAACTAGAGCTAAAAAAAGAGGTTAATGCTAAAAGAAATGGGAAAAGAAACTGAAGGGGGTAAATTTATATGTCACAAAGAAGCACATGGCGGGAGGGGGGAGAACATCAATACACTGGAAGGGTAAAGAGATTGGTGATTGGAAATACTCAAGTCCTACATGCATTGAAATTGACCCAAAGAGGGAAGAGCAATCCAATTCATTGGGGCAGAGAATAGATTCATGCCCTATAGGGAAGTAGAATGATAGCAAATGGATTGGTGGGGAGGGAAGCAGTACAGGGGAGGGAAAGGGTGGGAGGGTAGTTTAAAAGGACTGTAAAGAAAATAAGGGGGGAATAAGAAGGGAGGGGTAGAAAGGGAAGTAAAATAAGGGTGCGAATTAGGGGAACCGATTAAAAATAAAACATTGATGTGGAAATAGTGAATGAAGAAAAGGCAGAACTAGGAATAGAAATAAAAATGCTGTGAAATATACAGCTGGTAATCATAACTCTGAATGTGAATAGAATGAACTCACCCATAAAATGCAAGGGAATAGCAGAGTGGATTAGAATCCAAAACCCTACCATATACTGTCTACAAGAAACACACATGAGCAAGGTAGATACACATAGGGTCAAAGTAAGAGGATGGAGCCATATATATTGGGCATCAACTGATAAAAAGAAGGCAGGAGTCGCAATCATGAGCGATGACAAAACCAAAGTAAAAATACATCTGATTAAAAAGGATAGGTATGGTAATTACATCCTGATAAAAATATGACTTATTATTTTTTTAAATTTTATTTGGTCAATTTTAAACATTATTCTTGGTAACAAAAATCATATTATATTCCTCATTCCCCTCTCCCCACACTTCCCATTCCCAATGCAAAATTCCACTGGGTATTACATTTGTCCTTGTTCAGAACCTATTTCCATGTTGTTGAAATTTGCACTAGGGTGTTCCTTTAGGGTCCATATCCCCAATCATATCCACCTCCACCCATGTAATTAAGCAGTTATTTTCTTCGGGGTTTTTACTCCCACAGTTCTTCCTCTGAATGTGGATAGTGTTCTTTCTCATAGATACCTTCAGGTTCTTAAGGATCACTGCATTGCCACTAATGGAGAAGTCCATTACATTTGATTATACCACAGTGTATTATACCACAGTCTCTGTGTACAATGTTCTCCTGGTTCTGCTCCTTTCACTCTGCATCACTTCCTGGAGGTTGCTCCAGTTCCCATGGAATTCCTCCACTTTATTATCTCTTTGAGCACAATAGTATTCCATCACCAACATATACCACAATGTGTTCAGCCATTCCCCAATTGAAGGGCATCCCCTCATTTTCCAATTTTTTGCCACCACAAAGAGACAGCTATCAATATTCTTATACATGTCTTTTTCTTTATTATCTCTTTGGGATACAAACTCAGCAGTGCTATGGCTGGAAGAAAGGACAGTCTTTTAGCACCCTTTGTTCCAAATTGCCCTCCAGAATGCTTGTATCAATTCAGAACTCCACCAGCAATGAATTAATGTCCCAACTTTGCCACAACCCCTCCAGTATTCATTACTTTCCATTGCTGTCATATTAGCCAATGTGCTAGTTGTAAGGTGATGCTTCAGAGTTGTTTTGATTTACATTTCTCTTATTATAAGAGATTTAGAACACTTTTTCATGTGCTTATTAATAGTTTCAATTTCGTTAACTGAACATTGCCTATTAATGTCCCTTTCCCATTTATCAATTGGAGAATGGCTTGATTTTTTTGTGCAACTGATTTAGCTCTTTGTAAATTTGAGTAATTAGACCTATCAGAGGTTTTTATTATAAAGATTGTTTCCCAATTTGTTACTTCCATTCTAATTTTGGTTACATTGGTTTTGTTTGCATATCAAACTTTCCACTTAGTTGTGGTCTTTTCTTTACATATACTTGGAAATCTTTTATTTTGTTGAATTCCCATACTTTCCACTGGAACTATATAGTCAGTTTTAATGGGTAGGTGATCCTTGGTTGAAGACCCAGTTCTCTTGCCTTTCAGAAAATCATATTCCAGGCCTTGCGGTCCTTTAGTGTGGAAGCTGCCAGGTCTGGTATGAACCTGATTGGTGCTCCTTGGTATCTGAATTGTCTCTTTTTGGTTTCTTGTAGAATTTTATCCTTAGTTTGAAAGCTCTTGAATTTGGCAATTACATTCCTGGCATTTGTCTTTGAGGATTTGGTGTTGAGGGTATTCTATGAACTCTTTCAATCTCTTTTTTGCTCCCTTGTTCAAGAAAATCAGGGCAGTTTTCTTGGATGATTTCTTGTAGTATGACATCAAGATTTCTGTTTATTTCTGGCTTTTCAGGTAGACCAATGGTTCTCCAATTGTCTCTCCTTCCTCTGTTTTCCTGATCTGTCACCTTGTCAGTGAAATATTTTATGTTTTCTTCTATTTTGTCAGTCTTTTGACTTTGCTTTATTAATTCTTGCTGTTTTGCAAGATCATTGTCTTCCAGTTGCCTAATTCTGGTCTTTAAAGATTAGTTTTCCTTTTCAGTTTGGTCTATCCTGCTTTTCATGGCTTCGGGATGTTTCTCCAATTGGGAGTTCTTGTCCTTTAAACTTTTATTTTTCTCTTTGAACTATTTCTCACTTTTCTTGCCAGAAGGCTTCCATCTTTTTGATAAGCTCCAATTTAAATTCTTCAAGAGCTTGTGGACAATTTCCTTTGGGGGGGGAGGTTTGGGGTTTATTTGAATTTCTTCCTCTATTTGTTCTGTAGCCTGAGTTTTTCCTCCATAAAAATTTTCCAGGGTCAACCCCCTCTTCTTGTTTTTTTGGTTTGTTTGTTTGTTTGTTTTTTGGTGGAGGGAGGTTATCACTCCTGGGAACAATTTGCCATAAATGTGGAGGTTTTTCCTCCCCTTTTTAGTCAGAAATCTGAGTGAGACTGGCAGGCTCTCTGTGTATGGGGTTAAGGAGCAAGGATTTTGCCTGAGGCAAGCTCTTGAATCTCCGCAGCTTCTGTTGCTTGCTGCCCTTCTCTGTGCTATCTTCCCACGAGTGCCCATGTTCTGCGCTCTTCAGCCTGCTGGGGTTTCAGGTATAGCTGTTCTCAGGTGTTGATCTTTGGTGGTCTTAGTCAGCTCCCAAGGACCTAGAAGTGCCCCTCACTCACTCACTGATTCTGGCACAGGATGGCTCTGACACTGACTCCATAGTGTAACATTTAAAATTTTAGGAAACTGAGGCAAAATAGACTGAGGCAAGTAGAAATTAGCTTCTCTCTGCAAGGAGTATTATATTTTTATGAGGTTTATTAAAGATTAATGATTAAAGAAAATACAGGATAAGAAAACATGTGTCTAGGCCTCTGGCCTAGACACCTCACCTACATTATGAAAGAGCTGCCTCTGTTCCAAAATGGAAGTCAAAAAGAGGCCAAGCCTATTTACAACCAGGTTAAAATACCCCATCTCGCTCTCGGCCCAGGTGAAATTACAAAGCATTCTGGGGAAGTGGAGCAAAGGCTTGTGGGGACTGAAATCCTGGATTTGAGTCTATTTTTACAATAGTTGGGGTGGGGGAGGGTAGATCAGCTTGTGTTTTAAAGTGTGGAAATGCCCAAATCCCACACACCTTCAATTCTTTGCCCTACTTTAGAGTCCCTTCGTTTTTATGAGTTTGGTTTTCTTGGTCTTTTGAGGTAGTCTGTATTGGTGTGTGCTGAGGAAAGGACCAGCCTTGTGTCTAGACTGCTGCCATGTTTACCCTGAAGCCCTCAATATTAGTTATTATTATTAGCCTTCCATGTTCTTTTTAGATCATGAATCAGGCATTTAATGTGTTAACTAAGCCTTCTAGTTTAATACCATCTGAAAATTTGATAAGCATGCCATCTATGCTTTTATCAAAGTGAATGATACTAATAAATAGTACACAATCAAGAACAGTGAAAATTGCTTAGATCAGAGAAAATTTCTATCATGGGAGAATCTTTGCCAATTTGCGCCGCTCCAAAAAAGAAATGCTTGTTTAATAATGTTATCTCTGACACGGTTTGGTTTAAACTTGGAGTACTGGGATTTTTTCAACAAAGTATAGATAGATCGATCAATCAATAGATATATAGATAGATAGACAGATAGATACTAAGCTGGATAGGGTGGAAAATAGCTACAATGAAAGAAGAGTATAATCTGAAACTACTAGAAGATCAGAGGAATTGAAAAAGAAGAAAAGTTAGAGAGGGGGAGAAGGAAGGAAGGAAGGAAGGAAGGAAGGAAGGAAGGAAGGAAGGAAGGAAGGAAGGAAGGAAGGAAGGAAGGAAGGAAGGAAGGAAGGAAGGAAGGAAGGAAGGAAGGAAGGAAGGAAGGAAGGAAGGAAGGAAGGAAGGAAGGAAGGAAGGAAGGAAGGAAGAAGGAGGGAGGGAGAAAGGGAGATAGGGAAGGAGGAAGGAGAGGATTAATAAAATTCATGACCTCAAATATCTATTCAAAAATAACCAGAACCTAACCAAAAGGAAGGTTTCAGATATAAATGCAAGGTATCAAATTTGTCCTCATAGGAACTCTGAAACTTAATGAAATAAAATCTGACTAGAATATAGCTTTATATAGATAAACCTTCTTCAAAAGAAATAGAATAAATAAAAAAGATAAAGTATCATTATATATTAGGGAGGTATTCTCATGTGAAGTAATCCAGGAATCAGATACTATTCTTATGGAAAAGAGTAAAACATATGAAATCAGCAATTAAGTTAGAGAGGTTTAGAAATGGTCACATGGCCAGACTCAAAGAACAATACTTAATGGTTCAAGGTCTGCTTGACAAAAGGTCTTGAATAGAGAGTCTTGGGCATCTTTGTTTCTCCCTATGCTATTTAACTTTTTTTAATCATTCACTTGAATAAAACCTTAGATGTTATGGATGCTTATCAAATTTACAGTTGATAATTAAGCTCTAAAGCTGAGCTAGTATCCAAAAACAACTTGACAGACTGACAATAATGAATATATATATATGTATATATATACACACATATAAAATTATTTAATAATAATAATAACTAGAATTTATATAGCACTTTAATATTTGCAAACTATTAGTATTATTCTACCCTCTTAAAAATCGTGGGAGGTAGATGACATTATTATTCCCATTTTATAGATAAGGAAACTGAACCTGAAAAAAGGTAAAGTGATGTGCTCAGGGACATAACTGCTAATAAACATCTGAGGCTGGATTCAGACTCAGGTCTTTCTGACTTAAATGCCAACACTGTTCACTACTACTAATCAAACCTTTAATCATTCTCCTTTGTGCCTCACTACAATCACCTTTACCTTGCCCCTCCATTCCTCATGGGCTATTGAAATATGACATTTGAATACCTTCATTACCAAATAAACATAAAATTTCATGATGGTTCATTAATTTGTCTCTCCTAGAACTGTCTATTATTGGCAACTTCTTGCAGAATATCCCTAATGCTGAATTTGACTTCATTAAGAAAACTATTCAGCTAAATCCTAGACTGGCCTTCCTGTACCTAATTGAAGCACAGACCTGACCCACCTAAAGTGTCCTTTCTCTGATCTCTGCCCATCCAAATCTTATTAATTCTATAGGTTCCAAATCAATTCTTATCTCCTTCATGAGGCTTTTCCCATGTAGTTTCAGCCAAGTGATTTCTCTATCTTCTAAACTCTAGCACTTACTCTTATTTACCTAATACAGAATCATATATTTCTATATGACTATTCATATTGCTAACTCTTCTATTATTATTACCTTTTGAGTTAGCTTATTACTTCTATTCTCAGCTATGCCATAAGCCACTTGAAGGCAAACAAACATGGATCATACGTATTTGGGATCTGCAAAGCAACTAGCACAATATGGAATACATAATAGATATTCAGGAAAAGAAAAACTACTGATTGGATAATTGTTAAATAAAATTAAAGGATCATCTTAAATCCAACTTAACCCAAAGTGAGGAAGGAAGGAAGGAAGGAAGGAAGGAAGGAAGGAAGGAAGGAAGGAAGGAAGGAAGGAAGGAAGGGAGGGAGGGAAGAAGTGAAGGAGGTAGGGAGGATTTATTAAATGTCTTCTGTAATAATAAATAAATGTTATAAAATTTCAGAGCTGAAAAAGTCCTTGAAAAACTAGAAAGATTAAGTGATTGCCAAAAGTTCTACAGCTAGTGAGAAAGAACAAGAATAAGCATTTAAGTGACAAATACTGAGCCAAACACATTACAAATATTCTCTCATTTGATTTTCACAATAAGTAGATGCTGTTATTATCCCCTACTGAGGGAACTGAGTTATATGGAAGTTAAAGGATTTACCCAGAGTCACACAGTAAGCATCTGAGGCTGAATTTAAACCTAGGTCTTTCTGACCCCAAACCTAACTCTATACATGTCACCTTTCTAATCACTGAATTATTCTCCCTCTGAAACAACCCTCAAACATTCAGTCACCCTTCACATCATCCTCCCATCCCCCTATTAATTTTTAATTGACAAAAATTGATTTTCTTTTTTTTTCTCATTTTCCCTAATCTATCCAAATTGAGGAGAAAAAACCTCTTGTAACAAATATAAATTCACAGACAAAACTAATTTCCACATTGACTAGGTTAAAAAATACATACATCACAATCCATCATCTCTCTGTTAGGTGGATAGTACATTTTACCACAACCCCTCTGGAATAGCAATAGGGCATTTTATGTATCAAAATTATTGTATTTCAAAGTTATTTGTCTTCACAATTTTGTTGCTACTATAAATCATTCTTCTAGGGAGCCAAGATGACAGAGTAACAGGAAGAAGCATACAGGACTTCCCCATTCCCTAACTCCTCCAAAGTAACCCAGAAAATATACCACCTGAATGATGATCAGGAAATGATAATTAAAATCAAAAATCATGTTTCTAGCCCAGATTGACATAAGGAGACAAAGAAACACTGGGATTGGCACTGGCTAGGAATGTAATGTTGGAAGTATACCAGGGCAAGAAGATGTCCCAATTCCAACATGGAAGGCCTAAATTTGTGAAAGTTGTAAAAACAAAAACTATCTGGCAGCTCTGTTACTAATAATCCAATTCTCATTCCTAGATCAAGGGTGGGCTGAGAAGTAGACCTGTGCCCAGGGTGGCATTCCAAAATGGAGTGGTTCTATAGATCCAAAAGGAACCAGAAAATGAATGTCTCAGATGTCACTTCCAATATCTAACTCAACCTGAAGTCTACAGAGGAAAAACATGGATGGGAATTCCAAACAAAGTGAAGTCTACAGTTCTTTCACTCTGAACCAGAAGAAATTTCTAGCTGCCTCGTAGTGTCTGAATATAGCAGCAGTTTACTGGAACTCTAAATGAGGCAGGCCCATAGAAAGGTTGCTTAGACCCAAACCGAAGTTAGGAACTTGAAAGTGCTCAGTCCAAGAAACAGCAATAAAACTCGGTCCTACATCAAGCCTCTTCAAAAGCACTGAAAATTTACAGATTCCCATCTAAGCTATCACTGAGATTCTGGAATAACACAGCACTCAAGGTCCTCTAGAAAGTAGCAAGAGGACTAGTCCTAAAGTAAAACCCAAAGTAAAAAAGTAGGATAGGAGAAAGAGCAAAGAAGGAAAGAATTCTACCAAAAAAAGTTATTATGGTGTCAGGGAAGTTCAAGACACAAACTCAGAATAAAAGAATGACTCCATGACATCTACAAGTGAAATCTTACAGGAAAGCATAGCTTTCAATTCAATTGAAGTTCTGGAAAGAAATAAAATAACTTTAAAATTCCTTTAAAATGAACATAAACTAAAGGAAAAAATGGGAAAGAAGAAAGAACTATGGAAGAAAAATTGGAAAGAAATTAAGTTTCCCACAAAAACCTTGCCCAAACAATAAACCCCCTAAAATTAAAATAGATCAAATAGAATCTAATTTTTAATTGGCTCATTGAGACAATAAGAAATATCAAAACAAAGTCAAATGACTTAATATATGAAATATCTCACAGTGAAAACAGCTGGCTTGAAAAACTTTCCAGATCTCTTAGAATTAAAGTACAAACTAGAAATAAAAAGAATCTTCTAGTCACCTCTGAAAGAAAGCCCCAAAAGAAAATTCCTAGTAATAATATAGCCAAAATCCAGATCTTCTAAGTCAAAGAAAGAATACTTAAGCAGGCAAAAAGAAAAATAGTCATTTACCAAAGAGCTAGAGTCAGAATTTCACAGCCACCATAATTAATTAATGGAATTCTTGGAAGATGATATTCCAGAAGGCAAAGGATATAAGTTTACAACCAAGAATAACTTACCCAGCAAAAAAATGAATATAATCCCACAGAGGAAATAATGGCCTATTAATTAAAGAGTATTTCTGAGCATTTCTTTTGAAAAGATAAAAGCTACATAGAAACTTTGAAATGTAAGCACAGGAGTCAAAAGAAACATAAGAAGGTAAACATGACTGAACAATCATAAGGAATTAAATAAGGATAATTACACAAAAGACCTGAAGTGGTTCTAATTTATTTTAATGGAAAGAGAGAGGAAGGAAAATATTGAGAGGTAAATGGAAGAGAGAGATATATAAGGGGAAGTTATTACATAATTGAGGCATGCAAATTTAGGATTCTATACAAAGGTGCAAGGGTGGACGTGGCAAGTATCATCTGAATTTCACTTTTATCTGAGCTAATCAAAGGGAAGGTGAGAAAGAGGGGGAGGGTGGAGAGAACTGACACAAAGCAGGAGGAAAAGGTGGGGGGAGAAGAAATAAGAGGAAGAAAGATTAAGAGAAAAATTATTCCTCATGTAAACAGACTCTATGTACAAAAATATTTATATCTTTTTGCAGTGTCAAAGAATTGGAAACTGAAAGAGTACACATCAATTAGGAATGGTTTAACAAGTTAAAGTATATAAAAGTGTATGAAACTGTAAGAAATGATGGAGTGGATGGTTTCAAAGAAACATGGAAGATTTGAATCATCTGATGCAGAATGGAGTGAACAGAACCATTTATTCAATATTGTAAAGAAAAATGACTTTGAAAGACTTAGAAACTCTGATTAGCATAATGCCCAAATAGAATTCTAGAGTACTAATGATGAAATGTTACTTCCAGATAAGATATATATATATATATATATATATATATATATATATATACGGATTATAACTCTTGGATATATTTGTTTTGTTTGACTATTTATGTTCATATGTTTCCTTCTTTCTCAATTGATGGGATAGGAGAAAAGAGGTTTCTTTTTTGAGGCTTGAAAAAGAAGTTTAATTTAAAAAACTGTTCTCCTTGTTCTGCCCACTTCACTCTGTATCAATCATATTCCACTTCTACTAAAAAATGTTCTAATGGATTATAAACTCAATATAAGTGAATGATAACACATTGTAGACCAAAAAACTAATATGAAATTAGACTGCATTAAGTGAAACATAGTGTACAATAAAAGGAATGTGTCTTAGTTTTATTGTATTCTGACCTGATCAGACCACACATGAAATATTCCATTCATTTTGAGGTGCCATATTAGGTAGGATATTAATAGGATAGGTAAATGAAGACAGCCAAAATGGTGAAGGATCTGAAGATCTTGCCATAGGAGAATTGAGTAAAGGGACTAGAGATAATTAGCCTTAGGAAGAGAAGGCATAACAAGGACATGATTTAAGTCTTCAAAAAGACTACATGTTAAAGAAAAATTTTACATGTCCCACTTTACCCTGAGAGAAAAATAGAAATAATGGATGAAAATTAAATAAGGACAAATTTAGACAATATCTTTCTAAAAAGTAACAAAACTATAGAATTTGAGAATTATAAAGAAAGTCAACAGCTATTCAGTCCAACCTATAACCAAAAGGAACTGTGATTTTACATATCAAGTGGTCAGTCATCTAATCTATTCAAAGACCTGCAAGAAAGGGGACACCATCTTCTCTCAAGCAGCTCATTCACCTTTTGCTCCTCTCAATGTTTTTCCTTATCTCAAGCTTACATTGCCCTCTTGCCACCTTCTTTGCATATCTCCTGGAACCAACAAAGCCAATCTTATCTCTCCTCCTCATGCCACTTCCTTCTATCCAGTGTTCTCTTTTCAAAGCTGAATAATACCACTTCCTTCAACCAGTCCTCCTATGAAATTGAATTAAGGTCATTCACCTATCTCTGGTGAGTCTTTCTACTTTCTACTTTTGTATATGAGCTGAATACTCTCCAGTTTATCAATGTCTTTGGATTATAGCACCCAAAACAGAACATATTTTTAAATATGGTCTGACATTAGCAGAGTATAATAGAGCTATAATGTTTCTATTTTTGGAAGTGAAATAAAAATATCCAGGGATTTATTGATAGGTATTGCTGCTAATCATAGCATTCAACATGCAGAGATATTCAATAATTGATTTATTATATGCTCAAAGTGGCCCATGGGCCACAAGTAGCATTTTTGAAAATCTTATATAGCACAAAATAGGATGGATACAGTTGGAATTTTATAGAGGGCAAAGGAGAAGGCAAAGATCTACACATCAAAAGAATCATAACAGAATGGAAAGGTCTATATCAGGCAAAATCATAAATTGAACAGCAAACAACAGAGCTAAATGCATTATCTCAAGCTGGAATTTATTTGAAGACCTAACAGAAACTCACCAGATAGCTCCACACCTATAATTTATGTCTCATCTTAATTAAATGAGAGTAGCAAAGCTGAACCTATGATTCTATGAAGAATAAATAGTCACAAAATATACAATGTATAAAATTATGTTAATGGTGGTGGTAGCAGTGGTAATGATGATAACAATAACAATAAAGCAGCTATAGAAAGGTTAAGATTTCCATGCCAAAAATAGGAAGAAAATTGATGGATATTATCACATATGACCAAATAGTCAAAACCTACAGAAACAATTATAGAATCTTCACAAGTGGTAGTAAAAGTCATTGTTATGCATATTCATCAATGAAACCTAAAGTGACTCATTTCTTAATAGAGCCAATGAAAAAACTAAATGCTAAAAATGGAATCAAAAGACCCTTTATAGGCAATATTCACAGCAACTCAGTAAACTAATTATATTAACAAAGAAGTATTGGACAAATTCCTGGAGTCATTGAGGGATTTATGATGACAATTCAGGAGCTGGTCATTGCCACCAGAATCTACAAAAAGTTATCTTTAAGGAGTTAGTATTCAGTAATCAGTATCAATTACTTGAGGTAGAAATAATAGTGTATCACTGCCATGAATATTAAGCACCTAAATGAAATGGTAGCTACAATTTGACTTGGTTTGCTTATTTTTCAGTTTAAATTTATTTATTTGTTACATTATATTTTTCATGTATCTCCCTCCCTTCATGCACTAAAGAAGGCATCATTTGATAGAGAATATATATATATATATATATATATATATATATATATATAAATGTCATGTATGTTTCTATTAATCTATTATTTTTCTGGGGATGGACAATCATAGTTGTTGCTTTATAAAATATATTAGTTCCCTTCCGCACTTTCTAGTGGGTACAAAATAGTCTTGTGTTATTGAAATTTCCTTTTCTTTATATTTTTATCATTTCATATATTTACTTAATATTTATATATTATTTTTATTCTTTTATTTTATTTCTCCTGGTCATTTGTAGAACTTATTACTTGTAATCAGAATTGTCAAATTTAACTAATATTCTATCTTGAAGTTCAAAACACAATTATTCCTCTGCCTATCCCTAAGACAATTTGTGATTTCTTTCAATTGGTGGAATTCTAGGCTGTTTTTCTGCATTATTTTATTGTACTGTACTGTTAGGGTTTTTTAAGCTTGTCATGTTCTGGAAAGTCTATGGTCTTTAAGTTGTCTCTATGCATCCTGTGTTTTAGATCAATGTTTCTAGTTTATATAGAGATAACATGTTCAAACACTATAGTTTTTTACATCTTCAAGATTGTTCTTCTCTTCAGTACATTTCTATTCCCAATTTGTTTTTCTCTACTTTTGCTTCTTTGGAAAGATTTGCCACTATATTCTGATAATTATTTTTGCTGTGTAAGCCATAAGTTCTGCCATTTATTTCCATCTTAATTCTTTCTGATTTCTTTCTTGAACTTTATGAATATTCTGCTATGCTTCTAAGTTCTCTTGGGAATCAACAGACTTCTAAGTTTCCCAGATGTTGTTCAGTTTTCTTAACATGGAATATTTATTTAGTAATGTTTGCAATGTTTTGGATATCTCATTACTAATGTTTTGTTCTGATTTTTGTATTTTCCCTACTGATTGATCTGCTAATGTGCTAGGTCAACAGGTCCACTAACTATAGCCCAAGGACAAATTAAGATTGGTTTTACAATTTTAAATACAATACAACTTCATATTAAAATGGAAAAAAAACATTATTAGCTAGTAGGCTATATATAGTGTGTCAATCTCTACACTAGGCTTTTAACTTGGTTTTCTTTTTCTTAAAACCTTTGTGATTTTAGAATATTTTTCCCTCATCCTCCCCTGTCAATTAATTTCTGACTCTATCCCCTTTGATGGTGGGTTATCCCAGGATATATATCTTAAAGGTGCCCTAGCCTCCTCCTTTATTATAGAATTCACTTTTTACCATCCTGAGTTCCTACTTCAAGTGGCTTCTTGGGGGGTCAAGATTGGCCCCAGTTGGATGCCAATCCAATTTCCTTTGAGCCTAATTAAGTATGCTATGCCAGTTTCCTCCATTCTTTAGTCCTCTAGTTGGGATAAGTCAGTGTCTAACACTTTTTACCAACTTGGAAGGATGAAGAGGGTATTCTAGACAAAGATTCTGCCACCTGGGGTTCCCCAACCTAGAGGCTGCTCAGACAGAGCACAAATAATCAAGAAACATTTATTAATTGCATACTATGTGCCAGACATTGTCCTAGTCATTAGGGAAACAAAAAGAGAGAAAAGACAGTACCCACCCACAAAGAACTCACAATCTAAACAGGAAGGGAAGGAGGATGAGGGGTAAGAAACACATATGTACAAAGAAACAATATATAGGATGAATGGAGAGTAATTTACAGAGGGAAGTCACTAGATTTATGAAGGGTTGGAAAAGACTTGCTTTGTAAAAGATGAAATTTTAGTTGAAATTTTAAGGAAACCAGGAAAGTCAGAAAGTGGAATTGAGGAGGGAGAACATGGGAGACATCTAAAAAAATTCTAAGAGTAATGAGATGCAGTAACTTGTCTGGGGAACATCTAGGAGGCCAGTATCACTGGATCAAAGAGCGTATGTTGTGGAATATGATATAAGAAGACCAGAAAGATGGAAGGAGGCTAGTTTATGAAGAACCTTGCATGTCAAACAGAAGATATCTGCATTTCATCCTGGAGGTGAGAAGGAGCCATTGGAGTTTATTGAGTAGTGTAATAGATGATATTTGGAGGGTATATTTTTGATGAATACTAGATAACTAATGGATCAGGTAGTTATCTTCTTTGCCTACCCTCCTCCCTTTTATACCTCCCTTCCTCCCTCTTCCAATGTCCCTTCCTCCCCTCTTCTTCCCTTCAGTTTCCCTTTCCCCCTTCTTCTTTGGACTCCTTCTAAGTCACTCAGGGTGAGCTATGATGTTTCAGAGGAAATACTCATTTCTCTTCTTTATCTCAAGTAAGGGTTTATTGGGGAAAACAGGACAAGATAGAGGATGAAGGTAAGAGGGGTTCAGGTTTCCCTATTATCTACAGTGAGTATTAGGTTGGAGGATATTGAGAAAAATGGCAATTCAATCACTACCATGAAACAGAGCCAGTCAGACAGAGATATGTGGACTATTGTCCTCCTTCTCCTGCTTTCAAATCAACCAGGCCATCTCCAACTTGATTATCCCGAGTCCCAGAGATAAATCCAGCTTCTTCCTTCAAAGTCACCACCATCAGCCAAAAGCCCTCAGCCAAGTCCCAGAAAATCAGTCACCATTGCCTTGGCTCCAAACTGCTTTTCCCAGTAACATTCCAAATGGAATCTTCATTTGACTGACAGCTGACCCATCTTCAACTTCTGTCCTTTGCATGCATGCCTCTTCCACACCCCATTACAACTGCAGCCTCTGTGATTCTTTTGCCTTTTAAAGGCATATGAAGAACCATCTGAATACATCTGAAGGTTGGGATCATTGAGTGGTGTGTCTTTCAGATCTTCTCTGGTTCAATGTGGTGTTTCTACCATCTGTGTGCAATCATGTAGGCATTTTTCTCCTAATGGTAGGTCGGGGATTAATGTGGCTGGATTCAATGGTGCATATCTATATAAAATTAGATTGTCATTAGCCAGCAAAATGATTTTGTACTGGGACAGCCTTACAGATGTAAATGCATACCTACTCTGTGATTTTAGTAATTTTTCCAGCTGGAGTGCACAGTAAACATGGAGCTTACATTCCAGCACTAAATCATTAGCTTTTTAAACCATGAGGGCAGCAGCAGCAACGCTACTCAGACAATGCACCAAGCCTTTTGCCACCAGGTCCAAAATTGCACTATAATATGCAGTAGGTCTTAAACTCAATCCTAGATATTGGACTAGCACTCCAGAAGCTATACCCTTAGCCTCATGGACATATAGATGAAAATCTTTGATATAATTTGGAATGCCAAGGACTGGAACTGTTAGGATAGCTTGTTTTAAAGTGGAGAGAGCATGTAGGTGTTCTTTTGTGAGCTTCAATGGATCCTCAACCTCATTTTTGGTCAGATCTGTGAGACACTTGGAAATATGTGAATATCCTGAGATATAATTATATGAGAACCCAGTAGTGTCCAGGAATGCCCTAAGATGTCTTTTTGTATGTGGAATATCTAGTTTCTGTATATCCTCTATATCTTACTGGATATTTTCCTGGCGCCCTTTTCCAGGATAAAACCTAGGTACTCGACTTTTGGGAGAACCCATTACAACTTTCTTCTTGAGACCTTATGTCCTTTTTTGTACAATTCAATTAGTAGACTCTTTGAGTCTTCGAGGTGTGATGGTATAGGTTCTCTTGATTATATTATTGATTGCTCTGAAATTCTGCACAAATCTCCAATTTACTGTATCATCAGAATTTGGCTTGCTCTTTTTAATAGCTAGTATTGGGCTATTATATTCTGATACTGTGTGTCTTAATATGCCCTGCTCCAGCAAGCTGTTGATAATAGGTGTTATGCCTTCTTCAGCTTCTTTGCTGAGCTTATACTGACAGATCTTAGGAGGTATACAGTCTTTGACCTCTAACTTTACTGGTTATATCAATTTAATCATCCCCACATCATTCTTTTTTTTATTTTCATTTGGTCATTTCCAAACATTATTCATTGGAAACAAAGATCATTTTCTTTTCTTCCATTCCCCCCCCACCCCCTGTGATAATTAAAATGTTTGGGAGCAAGGGAAATATATATATCAATTATGACCACTGAAATATGTTTTCTACTGTGTCTTGGTTTTATATAAATATAAGATGGTCGCCAGGGAATATATTCCCAATTTATGAATATGCCCAAGCCAACTGGGTTTTATAGAGAAATTTAATTTATAATACACTGATTAATCAATAGAAAAAGAGAGAACGCAAGAAAGGAATAAGAATGAATAAATCAGTCAGTTGGTTTTATCACTCACCCAAGATCTCTCTAGGTAAGGCTTCTCATGCCAACCTCAGGCTCCACCTTCAAGAGAGCCTCCTTTCAAGAAATCTTTCCAGAGAATTCTCCTCCTTCAGAGCCAGCCTTCTTTCCTGGTCCTCCCACAGAACAACCTCCTCAGTCCTCCTTCAGAGACACCTCGCTCCGCTCAAAACCTCCTCAGAGCACGCTATCTTTAAGGAAAAAATCTAAGTCCCCTCCCCTCAGTTCTCCCATCTACCAATCACTGTTGATGTCTCCCCTGTGCCAATGGTGGCTCTAGCTTAACCCAGGACCTTCCAGAGGTCTGTTTCCTTTGCACATGTCTATTGTAGGTCATATTCTCAAATAATTAAATCTTGATCTATGCTGAAGCCCTTCCTAAATCCTGTTACTCTAAGTAGGGTGGAGATTGTATTTTCCAAGACCTAGTTCTGTCATTCCAAGTATCTCTATTGTATCAATTATAAAATCAATCATGACTCAAAGAACTTCCTGTTCTATGCTTAAGCATAGGTCAAAACCCTTTCCATTGTTTAGCAAAAGGTTTCTGTCCTAACGTAGTCTTAAGTAGGGAGGAGAAGGACCCTCCCATGCCAAGGGTTTTCACATTCCAATAGAGTTCTTACTATCAGTGATTTTTGTCAGTTTGCTTGTTAATATGGTCAATTATGTGGATGGTTTTCCTAATATTGAACCATCCTTGCATTCCTGGTATGAATCCTGCCTGGTCCTAGTGGATGACCCTTGTGATGACTTGCTGGAGTCTTTTTGCTAGTATCCTATTTAAGATTTTTGCATCTATATTCATTAGGGAGATTGGTCTATAGTTTTCTTTCTCTGTTTTTGACCTGCCTGGCTTTGGGATCAGTACCATGTTGGTGTCATAGAATGAATTTGGTAGAACTCCTTCTTGGCCTATTCTGTCAAATAGTTTGTTTAATATTGGGATTAGTTGTTCTTTGAATGTTTGATAGAATTCATTTGTGAATCCATCTGGACCTGGGGATTTTTTTCTTAGGGAGTTCTTTGATGGGTTGTTCAATTTCTTTTTCTGATATGGAGTTGTTAAGGTAATTTATTTCTTCCTCTTTTAGTCTAGGCAATTTATATTTTTGTAAGTATTCATCCATATCACCTAGATTGCCATATTTGTTGCCATATAATTGGGCATAGTAGTTTTTAATGATTGCCTTAATTTCCTCTTCATTAGAGGTGAGGTCTCCTTTTTCATCTTGTATAAACCTTAAAATTTCTCAGACTTATGAATGTTGGAAATTTCCCCATTGGGGAATCTTCTACTTAAAAAAATTCCCTAGAAGATAGTGAGAATTCTACTTGAATGTGAAAACTCCTTGCCTTGGGAGTATCCTTACTCCACCCCTACTTAAAATTGCTTTAGGGCAGAAAACTCCTTGATAAACTTGTAAACTACTTAAACCTAAAAGGGTGATAACTTATTCAGAGGTTTTTTCTTAATGAAATTCGTCGACACAGCAGCATTTTTTTCTTCTTATTAAAGAGATTAAAACTACTCAGCTGTGAATTCAAAATGGGCGGTCCTTTAAAAACATCTACAGTGATTGGTAGATGTAAGGACTTAGGGGAGGTGACAGAGGAAAAATAAGAGCTTGGATCTCATTCAGAGATCTCAATTTCTGATTCTCATTCTGGAGGATCTCATTCTGAGAGACTCATTTCCTTGAAGACTGATGCTTGAGGGCTCTTTCCTTGGAGATAGATCTCTTTGAGGAGAAGTGCTCTTGGAGGAAATCTCATTCTGAAGGAGATCTCCTTGAAGAGCTCCTCTGAGGGGCTCTGTCCCTCTGGGGTAGGAGCTCTGGAGGCTCTTGAGAGAGGCCCTTTGAAACAATCTCTGGCTGGAAGACACTTTGAGGAAGGACGCTGGCCTGGTGTCACTAGTATCCTTGTTTAGTCAGACCTTGTGGTGAGTGTTAAAAAACTGACTGATTTCTCTTTTAAGACTCAGGTCTAGGCCATATTGGCTTGAGGCCCTTCATACTTATTCCTTTCTTACTCTCTCTCTCTTTCTTTGATTACTCATTATATTGTTAATTAAAATCTCTATAAAACACAATTGACTTGGGCATTTGAATAATTGGGAATATTTCCCTGGCGACCACCTTATATTTGATTTTAAAACCCAAGACACTGTAGTGAAACATATTTCTGCGGTAAAATTTACTCACCTCTCTTATATCTATCACAATTTATATCTTCCACTATTTTAATCACTACAGTTTAAGACCTCAACCATTTTAAATCTCACACTTGGATACTGTCAATTTGGTTTATTTCTTTCCCTTTTTTAATTAGACTGACTAGTACTTTATTTATTTTATTTGTTTTATCAAAGTACCAGATTCTAGTCTTATTTATTAAATCAATGGTTCTTTGACTTTCAATTTTATTAATTTCTCCTTTGAGTTTTAGGATCTCTAATTTAGTCTTCATCTGAGGATTTTTAATTTGTTCACTTTCTAATTTTTTAATTTGCATGCCCAATTCATTGACCTCTGCCCTTCTTAATTTGTTAATATATGAACTCAAGGATATAAATTTCCTCCTGAGTACTGCTTTGGCTGCATCCCATAGGGTTTGAAAAGATGTCTCATCATTGTCAATTTCTTCAATGAAGTTATTAATTGTTTCTATGATTTGTTCTTTAACTAACTGGTTTTGGAGAATCGTATTGTTTAATTTCCAATTAATTTTTGATTTATCTCTCCATGTTCCCTTACTAATTATTATTTTCATTGCCTTGGTTGCATTTATTATTTCTGCTCTTTTGCACTTGTTTGCAATGCTTTTATGCCCTAATGCATGGTCAATTTTTGTGAATGTACCATGTGCTGCAGAAAAGAAGGTATATTCCTTTTTGTCCCTATTTGTTTTTCTCCACAAGTCTAACTCTAATTTTTCTAAGATTTCATTCACTTATCTTACCTCTTTCTTATTTGTTTTTTGGTTTGATTTATCTAGTTTGGATAGAGGAAGGTTCAGGCCTCCCACTAGTATAGTCTTTCTATCTATTTCGTCCTTGAGTTCCTCTAGTTTCTCCTTTAGAAATTTGGATGCTATGCCATTTGGTGCATATATGTTGAGTACAGATATTTCCTCACTGTCTATACTGCCTTTTATCAGGATGTAATTACCTTCCCTATCTCTTTTAACTAGATTTATTTTTACTTTGGCTTTGTTGGATATCATTATTGCGACACCTGCCTTCTTTTTGTCAGTTCATGCCAAATAGATTTGGCTCCACCCTCTTACTTTCACCCTATGTGTATCTACCTTTCTCATATGTGTTTCTTGTAGACAGCATATGGTAGGGTTTTGGACTCTAATCCACTCTGCTATTCGCCTGCTTTTTATGGGTGAGTTCATTCCATTCACATTCAGAGTTATGATTACTAGCTGTGTATTTCCCAGCATTTTGATTTCTGCTCCTTTACCTGCCTTTTCTTCTTTCACTATTTCTTTCTACACCAATGTTTGTTTTTGAACAGTCCCCCTTGTTCCCACCCTTATTTTACTTCCCTTTCTATCCCCCTCCCTATTTGCCCCCCCTTATTTTCCCTGTAGTCTTTCTAAAATTAACCCCCCGCTCCTTCCCTCTCTTGTACTGCTTCATTCCCCACCAGACTGTTTGTTACCCTTCTACTCCCCTATAGGGTGCAAATCTATTCTCTGCCCCCAACAGATTGGATTGTTTTTCCCTCTTTGAGTCACTTTCAAAGCACGTAAAAGTTGAGTATTTCTTGTCTCTGACCTCTTTACCCTTCCAGTGTATTGATGTTCTCCCCCCTCCCACCATGAGCTTCTTTATGACATATAAATTTACCCCCATTTGTTTCTTTTCCTATTTCTTTTAATATTAACCTATTTTTAAGCTCTAGTTATTTATATATATATATATATATATGCATACTCATGCGTATGTATTTTTGCATGCATATATCTATATAACTATTTATGTTTTGTCCTTTCATCCTATACAGTTTATTGCTGTTCCCTCTAAGTATACTTTTTTTTTTTGCTGCCCAGGTAATAACAACAGTTTTTAAGAGTTACCAATGACTTCTTTTCTTATAGGGATACATATCATTTTATCTTATTGAGTCTCTTAAATTTTTTTTGTTTTTGTTTTTCTTTTTTCCCCTCTTTTTTAATTACCTTTTGATGATTCTCTTGAATTCTGTGCTTGGACATCAAATTTTCTGTTCAGGTCTGGTCTTTTCTTTACAAATTCTTGAAATTCTTCTATTTTGTTGAATGACCATACTTTCCCCTGTAAGAATATACTCAATTTTGCTGGGTAGTTGATTCTTGGTTGTAGACCTAGTTCCCTTGCTTTCCGGAATATCATATTCCATGCCTTTCTTTTTTTCATGGTGGATGCAGCCAGATCCTGAGTTATCCTCACTGTGGTTCCTTGGTATCTGAATGACTTCTTCTTGGCAGTTTGTAATATCTTTTCTTTGGTCTGATAGTTCTTGAATTTGGCTATAACATTCCTGGATGTTGTCAGTTGGGGATTAAGTACAGGAGGTGATCTGTGGATTCTATCAATCTCCACTTTTCCCTCTTGTTCAAGGATTTCAGGGCAGTTTTCTTTAATAATTTCCTGTAATATAATGTCCAGGCTTTTTCTTTTGTCATGGTCTTCTGGTAGGCCAATAATTCTTAAATTGTTTCTCCTTGAACAATTTTCTAAATCCTCTGTTTTGTGAATGAGATGCTTCATATTTTCCTCAATTTTTTCATTCTTTTGGTTTTGTTTTATAGTGTCCTGCTGCCTTGTGAGGTCGCTCGATTCTAGTTGTTGATTTCTGGTTCTTAAAGACTGGATTTCATCCTTAGTTTTTTGTTCTTTCTTTTCTTTTTGGTCAGATTTTCTTTGGAGGTCATCTTTCATCTTCTTCACCTCATCTTTCCTCTGCTTTGCCTCATCTTTCATCTCCTTTGCCTCATTTTCCAGCTGGTTGATTTTGGCTTTCAAGACACTATTTTCTGTTTCCAGATGACTTATTTTAGTTTTTAAGTCCTTTTCTCACTTGTCTTCAGCCTCTCTTAATTGTGTTTTGAATTGCATTTTGAGTTCTTCCAAAGCCTGTATCCAATTCGCTGGGATTTCTGATTTTTTCTTTGCTGGGTCCTCCCCCTCTGTTTCATTAGCTCTTTGCTCATTACCTGTGCAGAAGCTGTCTATTGTAATTTCTTTCTTCATTTTCTGTTGTTTGCTCGAGTTTACCCCTTCTTTGCTCCCCTTATTTGGCTGTGCTCTTGCTCCTCTCATTTTGTTTTGGTTTTGGGGCTGTCAGTCTCCCCTCTTGGAACTTTGTCAGATCTCTTGGTACAGTCTCTAGGGGAGGAATTTTAGCTTCCCTGTCCTCTGGAGGCTTTTGATTGGATTGAGTTCAATTGGGTTGGGCTGTATGTGGTATGAAGCACTGAGGCTCTGAAGACTCCTGGAAGGCTGGGCCGCCCAGGCTCTCTCCAGTTCTCTCCAGCTGCTTCTCCGCTGTCCGCAAGTGCCTTTGCCTGCCTCCCTAAACTCTGAGGAGTTCTGATGGGATTATATTTAACTGGATTGGTCTAGATGTGCCCCGAGGCAATGGTGAGACTGGAGCCCAATGGAGGGACCCAGCCACAGCCCGTTTCTCCCTGGCTTTCTCCCCGCTGTCCAAGCTGGATGCTCTGAGCCCGGTGCCCCACTGCTCACAAGGTAGACCCTGCAAACCAGCACCTTTGCCCTCTCAGAGGTTCCCGCTGCTGCTGGGGGCTCAGCCCTCTGGGTTGTGGGGGAGGGGCCCTGGGACCTACCCTATGCCTTCCCCTTAGCCCTGAGTATTCTCAGATTCCGGCTTTTGGGGGGCATAACTTTTGATTTGAGTCCAGAAGGAGGGTTCCCCGCTTCTGTCCTGTTGTTCAGATTGAATTTCGGTGCCCTAGGAGCATTCAGTCTGTATCAGTTAAGGAAGGGTCTTCCACAAGGTCTTCCACTTTTGCTGCTTGCTAAGCTGCCATCTTGACTCCGCCCCCATCTCCACATCATTCTTATGTGCCGCCCATATACCCTGTGGAATGTCTGTAGCAATGTCATAAAGAGATGTTATAGCCTGCTGCTGATCAGTGGTCTCATCAAGCTGTCCCCAAAATAATAAAGGATAATGTATAATTGTTTTGGTAAATGGAGGTATATGTTCCCTGATTGCTTACATTGTAAAGTTGCCCCAATTTTACAAAGAAAATCATGTCCCAAAAGGTTGTCTGCACACCCTGGTATTAGAAGGAATGTGTGGTCAATGGACAGTGGACCTAATGTTACCATCTTAGATTTCAATTGCAGGACTTGTTCTATCTGTCTCGTAGCACCTGCCAATGAAACCATACCCTCTATTGTGGTGTCCCCTGGGAATGACCTATCTGGCTGCCCCTGTATCAATGAGAGTCTTGTAATTTTTATGTCCCACTTTGATCCATACATATGGTTCCTGTATCGCTGCCTCATATTGCAAACTAGCTATTGTGTTGTTTTCATGCACAGGTTTCCTATTCATCAGAACCTCTTTCTTGCCCCAGGGTTTGTAATGCACATGTATAACTAGTAGATGTTTCTGGTTTTGTAGATGTTATAGTGTAATCCACCATCCCCTCTTCAGTTATTCCATCCCCATTCAATGTACTTTTATTAACTATCTCTCTACTTTGGACCACTGCTGTCTGTGAGCTAACAGCTTGCTCAGAGGAAAGCTTTTTGTATTTGTGTTAATTTCAGTTTGAGAACTGCTTGGATGAGGTTTCACTATCAAAGACTCTTCTGTTGCCATTCCCTTAAATTGTTTTGCAGTCTCTGGTTCAGGGAATAGATAGTCATTGGAATTTTGGTATTGATCTGTGCTAAACCCATCCCCAGAACTGGTGTCTTTGAGTGTTACAGGATTTCATGGGTAAAAGTCTTTGGCTCTTCCATTTAAGTTAGTTCTCCCCCCAATTTGTCTTTCTTTCCTCTCTTAGGTGTATAAATGTATCAGCTCCAAAGTCTCTTGCAACAATGTCTCATTTGGCTATCTTGTCAGAATGGTGTGTGGATCCTTAAATTATTGTTTTAAAGATTTGCTAGACCTGTTGGATTTTCCACTCCCTAAACCCATTCTGCAAGCTAATTTCTTAAGAAATTTTCTTAAGAAGTTTCCTAAGAAAAAGAAAAGAAAAATTTTCTTAAGAAAAGAAAATTTCTTAAAATTTTCCAAAAGGGTTTTAATCTGTTCTTTGCTTTTCTCCATGCAGCTTTGTGTGCCCATGTCATAACCATAAATGTCATGTTTCATGTCTGTTATTATCTGTGTAATTTCTCTCTCCATCTCAATTATATATTTCTGTTTTATACTTAAGTTGCTTCCCTTGGCATCTTTCCCAACTATCTGTTTCTCCACCACTAAAATTGTAAAGTTTTCTTTTTCCTTTCTATCATCTCCTTTTTTGCACTTTATGCTTATGTCTTCATGTTTTCTCCCTGGGGTACCTCCCAAAGTCATCTCTTTTTTACTAGATAATGCTAGGGGCCTGGCATCATGAGGTATAATGATTATTCCTTGCTACAACTTCTGAATAATGGGATTTTGCTCCAGAAGCTATTGCTGCTTCCATGGATTTCAGATCTGGGGTCTCCTGTTCTCTAAGTCTGCAGTGAGAGCAACACTGTTTGCTATTAGAGTCCTGTCTCCCATAGTTCTTGTTAGTATACTCTTTTCCCTGATAATATGAATTTTGACTTTTCCCATCTCTCTTATTTTGGCCCTTTTCATAGCTATGCTTCATCAGGCAGTTTCTTACTATGTGTCCCTGATGAGAACACAAAAAGCAAGTGCTGGGAGCCATTAGACCATGACACCTTGACAGAGTCACGCATGGTAGCTGGAGAGATCACAGAGTAGTCCTTGGTGAGATGTGATTGCCCACTCAATTCCCTTTTACATGATTTCTTTCATCAGTGCCCCTTACCCATGAATTGACATGATTATTATTCTCCCTAGTCTCAAAAGAAATAATGCAAGAGCAAAATGCCTGTACCCTAATTCTCCAAAACATCACCAAAAGATCAGACCCTTAAACCCAATCCCAAAAAGACTATCATGGGTTAACTTTTACTTAGGTACATAATTCCCAGCAAAACTGCAGCTACAGGCCAAGCCAAAAACTTCCCCACATGAGAAGCCTATTCTCATGAAGTCAGCACATAAATCAATCATAGAGGCCCAAGTGATAAGTACAAGTACATCAAGCTTCAGTTTGCCTCAGTGACTCGATTACACAAATCAGTAACTCCCTAGAAGCCACCAGTCTAAATTTGAATTGTGTTCCCAGACCCCTCAGCCTTGATGATATGATTGTTGAATTGTCTTCTAAGAACTGCTGATTAATTATTCCATTTTATTAAAAGCAATATGTAGCTTTCCTTGATTGTTTGCAAGCTCAAAACTTCTCACAGGGTAATAAGAAAATCAAGCCACCTGTGATGAAATCATTTATCTTGTGTGCAACCTTTATTCTGTCTTTAATCACAATACAAAAATATAGAATGTTGATCAAGTGAATTGTTAAAAGTTGTATCACTTTTTCAATTATCTCTCTTCGATTTTGTGTATCGGTGTTCCAAGAGAATGGGTATAAAAATAAAGATCAGACATCAGGAAAGTAGAGCATCTGTCAGATGCAAAGCAATCTCATGACTGTTATGATTAAACTATCTTCCATTTGTTATTTTTGTTGAATGATCATCCGCCACCAGTTGGGATACCCTGGAGTCATGGGCAAGGGGGGACTTTGCCCGTGACATTATCTTTCGTGGGCAAGGGTGGGCTTTGCCCGTGACAAGCAGTCCTGGTATCTCTTTGCACCCTCTGTTGGCTTTATCTGTCTATACTGTGTGGTTTGTCTGTTAAACATCTTAATTGTAGCCAGATTCGTAACCTCCTGTAATTCTTTCTCCCTTAATATTTCAGAGTTTTCTTGGAGTTTTTTTCTTTAGATGGTCCTTTTCTTTCCCCTGATCTACTTTGTTATTATGAAGATAGGCGGCAGTGCCCCTAAGTTCATTAAGTGAGATGCAAAGGTATAATCTTTGTTAGCAGATGCATTAGTTGGTACCTTATTGTTTTGTGCCTGTTATTGGTGAGGTCATTTCCCACTATTGTCCCTAATGGTGTCCCAGTATTAGTATTAGTAACTACATCATACTTATTAGTCTGTCCCATCATGTCCCCAGTCTCCTCATCGGTTCCCTTCCCCTTACTTTGTTTTCTGTGCATGTAATCCTAGCATATCTCAGTTATAATATGGATCTGACAAAACAATGTCTATAATCTATTATCAATGACTAAAGCATGTACAGTTTTCTTTTGGAAGATCAGGTTGGCACCAGCTTTGAAGTACTTTAAGATGTTAGTCACTGCCATGAACACAACATAGACTTGTATGATTTGCCAGAGGTAATTTACATCTAGATAATTCATTGGTAACTGTGTCCATCCAATAGTCATATTGGTTAATGTCCACAGAACATTGACTATCATCCCTGCCACTGTATTATAAATGATACAGTAGCTCCAATAAATTGTAATTATTCCTAACACAGCAGATCACAAGTATTAGTTGTAACATGTTTCCCATTATATTTTTTTTCTAGGCTCTAACTGCCAGCAGTTAGCAGTTAGAAAATGGTTGTTATCCCCACATGCTTTGCTTCTAGCTAGATAGCATCCAAGATGGCTAGATCCTATCGCTGACAGCCCTAGTCCAGCCTCCCTTTTACAGTAGACTCTCTTCCTCTGTTTTCCAACTCACCAGAGTGGCAGTTTGTAACTGACTTGAATTCCCCCCACCAGGAATCAAGATGTTTTTGATCCTGTGTGGAAACTCGTAGGCAGAGTCAGTGACAAAGGCTGCTAGCCTCCAGAGTTGTAATTGATGATATATTCACAACTGACAATTGATGGCAGTTGGTGACAGTTAGTCACTAAAGCTTTTTCTTAATGGGGTTCTTTTAAATCCAGGGTGCCATCTGTATTATAAAGGGAAGTTAAGTTATAACTGAGGGGTTAGTCTTTTAGTATTGAGAGAGGGAAAGAGGAGAACCTCCCATCTCAAAGCGGGGTTCAGGAGAGACAGCTGATGTTTAGGGTTGGCTCAGAGATAGGAGAGGGGGTTTGAAGATTTTCCCCCTTCTGCCTTCCCTCCTTAGCTAAATCTGCTCTCCCCAATTCACTCTTGTTCCTCCTGTCCTCCCTCCACTACTCGAGACCAAAGGGTCTCCTCTTGATCTATCCACTCACACTCAACTTGGGGAAAAGATAACTATTTTAATGCCAACTCAATCAAGATAATACAAAAGGAATAACTAACATGGAAGGATGGGAAAAAGAAGTGGGGAAATGGGGGTCCTTGTCCCTATCTAAAATCCTTTTCCTCCCTCCTTGAATTTAAGGGGAACTCAGACCTTGGCAGCCTGAGCCCCCTGAGGGAAAGTCAGGTTGACTCACCCCTGGGCAACAGGAACTGGGGTAAAGTCTGCTCAGGTTTCTCTTCAGAAAGTCCCTTCAATTGGGAAATATTTGGGGGAAGGATTTCCAGTCACCAGCAAGAAAAGTGGATAACCCTCAGGAGAAAGTCTTTTTTTTCACCCTCCCCCTTTGGCTTCTCAAGACTCAGAGCGACCAACTCCTCTACCAGCCAGAGTCTTCTCCTCCTCAAGATTCCAATCCCTTGGGGCCCCTCCACTGTCAAGGTGATCAATTTCACACACTCTTCAGCCTGACACTTTTTCTTTAATGCCAGCCTCTGTCACACATCCTAGTGAATTTATTCAACTAGAAAATAATTATTTAGTCAACCTGTGCAGCAGACCATAATAGTAGTAGTGTGATTTGCAAAGCACTTCACCAACATATTATTAATTTCCATCTATAATTTGGATTTAAGTATCTTAGTTTATAGATATAAGATAACATTGCCTTAGCTTAAATATTAATATTATTATTAAATATAACTTTATTTGATACTCTAAGATTTGCAAAGCAATCCATTCTTTAATTTGATCCTCTCAGCAATGTTTTTAATTAGTTATTACTATTTCCCTATTTTGCAGATAAGAAAACTGAAGCTGAGAGAGATTAAATGTCTTGCCCAAGGTCACAGGACCAATGTCAGAAGCATGATTAAAACTCAGATCTTCTTCTCAATTCCAAGATCATTCCATGTACAACATGATATTGTTCCAAAACAGAAATGAACAATTTCTATTTGCTGTAGTAATCTTTAGTGTTTCATATAAAGAATAATTACAAATGAAAATTATAATTTTAAAGTTGTTTTGTAAGCCCTTTAATGACTGAACACATAAAAACTTTATGGTTAATTATAGGTTATATGAACGTAAACATCAAAATTAGACTTGAGGGACTAGAATTCTTTTTACCATAATTCACGTTTTTAGAACTTGAATTTCCAAAAGGGTTATGAAAATATTGCTAGTTGTGGTGGGAAAAGAATGATTAATTTAATAAAGTTTATAAGAGGTGAAACATAATTGCCTGACTCATAGTCAGTATGAGCTTCCATCCCATGAGCTTCCAATGAGGGAGGGTCCAGATGGGGGAGGGTCTCTTTCTCATCCTTGGAACCAGCCCCTCTGCCTCCATTTCTCTGTCTCTGACTCTGTCTTTTTAATTTGTGTAGCGCTTTACCAATGAAAAAAATGTTGTTGTTTTTTTAAACTACTCAAGTCTATCCCAGTACTTGAACTTGTAACTTACACTCCTTTAGGGCTATGTTGGAAAGATCTTTGCCTACATTCAGAAGTGAGATATGGCTTGGCTGAGGATAAGAGTTCTTCCTCTGATCAAAGAGGAAAAGAAAGCAATTTGACAGACTCAGCCCTAGCTAGAAGCTGAGGCAACAAGGGCTTTCTATTGATAATTATTTTCACACTTTAGAATAATCTTCTGCTCTTCAGGTCAAGTCACCTGCTAAACCAATTAATAAGGTAAATGGGATAAGTCTTTTAGAGTAAAATTATTTTAGGGAAGTTAAATGAGTAGAAAATTTGACTCATGTTTGTAACTGGAATGTTTTCAAACTGTTAATAGTCTTTGTCCTCAAAAAACTTTGCCTAGGGATTGTGTTACCTATTTTTGAAACTTACTACTAAAGTAAGGCAAAGAAAATAGTTTTAAGGATATTCAGAGTAGAAGCTAAGAGCAATTGAACTAGATTTATAGAAGTTCTTAATGTTTTTTGGAGTGTCTTGGACCCTTTTGACAATCTATGGATCCCTACTTGGAACAGAATTCTGAAATGCTTAAAACAAAATGCATAGAATTATGGGAAAAAGCAACTTTATTTAAATAAAGATGTAATTTTTCCCATCCAACACCCTGGATCTCCCCCAAATATGTCCACAATACTCCTCATACACCCTAGGGATGGATGAGAAAAGTGATCTAGGAAAACAGAAAAAAAAACCAATGCTTTTGAACATCTGAGCAATTTATACAAGATACTAGTAGTTGAATTGTCTGTGAAATGTCTCTAAAGTGCTCTTAAAGTCTTGATTTGATATCTCCACAAATCTATGGATCCATGAAATGCTGTAGCCATCTTTTTCCTTCTCTTAACGTGAAATGCTATTTTCAGAAGAAGGTTCACCTACTGCTGTCAAATAGTAGAAGTATTGCTATAACCATCTTCAATGTATCTATTTACAAGGTTTACTTATATCCTATTTTGATCCCCCACTGCTGCTGCCAATAAGGGGAACCTGTCAGCAGGCTGTTCACAGAGTGAATATCCATGAATGAAGACATATTTCCTATTTCTAATATCACAGAGAAAGGGAAGCCAGGGAGAGATAGGAGAGGAGGTCCCTTTTCTACTATGAGGTCTAGAAATTTCCTAGCATGGTGGGTTTTAGAACAGAGAAAGTCAAGGATGCCAGGGAAAAGGATATATAATGCAGACAGCCTATGGCAATATAGGCCAGGTCCCCCAACAGAGATTGTTGGCTACTCTGGGCTGGACCCTAAGTCAGGATAATTCTTTGATCATTTATGTTTGATATTGGAATGAAATCAGAGAGTGTTCAACAGTTAATAAGTGGAGATTTACTTAGTCACCGCAGGATATATTTGCATTCAACAGGGATATGCATTAAGGACCCCAAAAGCTAATTTAGCTACTTGAAGCCTTTTCCTGAGCTTTCCCATGACTCTCCAATTAATTACCAGTACACACCTGGCTCTTTTACACTGAGTAAACCAAGAAGCGATATCAAGAGTCTAAGCTCTTTTAGTCTCCTGAGCCGATCAGATATTAGGGATGGTTTTGAAACTTCTTAAGGAAGACTATCTTACAATGCGTGGAACTGGTAATTATGATGTTGCTCCTAGCACATCAGCCATCATCATAAATAGAATAGAATTAGAAAGTGGACTCTCCTTACCAACAAATGATGTTAAATATAAATACTTATAGAAGCACAGAGAATTGATCAGTAAGGTGTCATGTTTATCATTTTCTCCAAACCAATGCAACTCTGCAACATGCCCCCCCAAAGGAGATTATGCACCAGATTAAAAAAATTCCATCTAAATACCTATATAGGAGAAAGAATACAGAACCTAACAAAGTTAAGTCCATATGAATTGACTTTGGGGAACTCTAGTCCTGAAATTACATAGGTAATGTAAAAACATAAGCTTTCACCAAAAATTCATTTAAAAGGAAAAAAAGAAAAGAAAACGATAACAACTCTGAAAGCTTTACCATGTAAAAGAATCAATATCTGACAGGATTTCCTGCTCTTCATGCCATGGAATTTAGGTTATTTCTTTTCATAAAAAGCAAGAAAGTTGATTAGGACTTCCAGGTAAACATGGCTGCAGTTTAGACATGAATTTATCTCTCCTTGTTGCCTAACGAAATAGACTACTTCAAAAGGCAAAAAAAAATAAAAAAATTCATATGAATGAAGGGACTCCACAGTATGATGCAGCATTGAAGGTATGTGGGATTTGGGCATTTCCACACTATAAGGGGGTGAAATAACTTTCACCAAAATACAAGATGATCTTTTCTCCCCCACCATACCTACAGAGCCAGTGCGCTAGACTCAGAGCCAGCACACACTAGAATCATTGAGCTAGCAAGGGATACCTTTAGGTCCTTGACAACTGACTAAAACCACCAAAGACCTACTCCTGAGAGCAGCTAGACTTAAGACTCTAGCAAGGTCCATCCAGAGACCTCTCTGAGGATCCAAGGTCTCTCTGCCCAGTTGTGATGTCACAGTCAGAATAAGGAGATGAGAAACACCATGCATTCAACCCATGTATGCAGGCATCACACACAGTGATCTGCCATAGTGCCATGGTTTGTTTATATAAGGTTTTTCAGGTACATGCTTAATCAGTTCTCTGCATATGTGATACTCTACATTTTGATTAAATATTATCAAATCACCTAAACAACACTCTTGTGATGTTACTACAACAAAGAATTCTGTGATCATTTACTGTGTTTCTACAACAGTCTGTGATAGTTATGATAAATGTGAATAAAGCCATTTGTAGGTTACTACCCCTTGACCTGCTGAGAGGATCATTGTGCTTTTGGTCAGCTTTCACTATCAATCACAATATGTGTGAGGACCTAAAGCAGTCCAGTTTTGGGGTTTTCCTCAATTTACAAGTTCTGTTTTTCCTGTGTTACTTTGAAGTGCCTAGCAATGCTGCTTGGCTCCTGTTCATCAACAAATTCATTGGAGTGTAATAACTGTAGGGAGATTTTGTTATGGTGCTCAAGCATTTGGCCAGTGTTTATTGTAAAGCCTTAAAGTGTGTCTTGTGCTTGAGAAAGACGGGTTGTGTGCAATAATTTTTGGGCTTTAATTCTGTAATTGCACTCTTTTGGGGTACAAATCTAGGGGGATTAAAATGGGGTATATATTTATTGATCCTATAAGTATTTGCTCTCATATTATTTCTCCTGTATTGGGGAGAGAATAATAATCATAACAAGTCCTGTAGGTAGGACCCCTTTTCCCCAGACTGTGACCTTTTCAGTCAGTCAGGGTATGATGGCCTCTGGCAAAACCCCAACACTCAGAAGAGTGCAAACTTTGGGTGCTGAGATAGCTCAGAGAAAGGCTGCAAACAGTAGAAGCTCCAGAGACACAAGAGGTGGCCTCAGGAAAAAAATCTTGCTCCTTAGTTCCATACACAGAGAGCCTGCCCTCCTCACTCAGACTTCTGATTGGAAAGGGAAGGAAAAAACCAGCATAGTGATGGCAAACAATGCCCAGGAAAAACAACTTCCCAACACCAAGAAGAACAAGAAGAAGGCTTTGACCCTGGATAAGTTTTATGGAGGAAAAATTCAGACTACAGAGTAAATAGCAGAAGAAGACAAACAAATGAATGCACCCAAACCTTCTAAAAAGCAAGAAAGCTGACCCAAATATTTGATAGGTTCAGCGGGCTAAAGCTCAGTTTCCACACAGCTTCCTGGTGGCCTCAGATCTTATTAATATGAATTTTTATTCATCTATGGACATAAAAATGCCCATCCACTTGCAGTTATGAATCTTTATATTTGGCAGATATCCCAAGGTCTGCTCAATAAACCAAACCCTACCCTCCTGACCAGATGTATTTCAGGTAAGCAAAAAAGGGTGACCTCATCTACTCTTGACTACCCTGAACATCATATCAGTATTGAGTATTCCTTCTATGCTATGACTAAGTAAAACTCCTTTTTTATTCATTAAAAAAATAAACTTCCAAGTGTCTTATTTTTTAAAAATATTGTACCTGAACTTCTAAACTCCTAGTCTGAGTCAACACACACATCGAGCCCATCATATTAATGAAGATTTGATAATAGTGAAAATGGCAAACTTTGGAGGGGATATGAAAGAGAAGTACATAATATATATATGAATCTGAAAACAGAAAAAATGCCCTAATAGACAGGAAGTTCTCTCTTTACATAGGTAGACTAGTCTGTGATTTTTTTAAGTGATGCAAATTTGTCAAGGATGTGAGGAAGGACTCTTCCTTTTCTAAGAAAGGAAGGAGGAAGTGTTCCATACCCTCCTGAACTGAGAAGAACCAGGAGTTCAAGAACAGTAGAGGCTACGAACAGAGAAATGAGGGTAGGAAGAGAAATGTTGTGGTGGTGGTGGTGGTGATTGCAGTAGTGTTCTCTCCCTCAGTTCTTCAGATTTCACTTGGAGAAATTTTTTTAAGAGTTATTTTTGGTAGGGGGATAGGAGGACTTGAAACACCCAGTAAAGGCACAGTAGTTAAGAGAAAGCACAGTACTATACATTTAACTTTTAAATAGGTGTTTTGGGGAATGCAAATTTTTTTCAGAATCCTTTACTTAAAGTCAAATTTGCATAATGATAATTTACATAAAGTAAGATTCTCTGTATACCAAAATATTGATAACAGCATTTTTGTAATAAAACACATCTGGAAGGAAACTGGGGGTCCTGTTGGCTTTACCTTTGTAGCATCTCTCATACATTCCTTCTTCTCTCCTCTTACACTGCCACCAACCTAGTTTAAGGCTCTCATCGCCTCACAGTTGTACTATCACAATAGCTTGCTAATGGATCTGTCAGCCTGCCTCAAGTTTCTCCACACTTCAATGCATCCTCCACTCAGCTGTCAAATTAATCTTCTTCAAGTACATCTTACTACCCTATTTGGAGTTTGTTCTTTCCTGATCTTGGGTAAACATATTCTGAAGTTGATTTATCCAGATAGCAACCTTATGAGTTTGGTAGATACAGAGGTACCATCAATGATTTTCTTACAACTGGAGGTAGTGGCAATTGCCAAAGTATTAGTAATAGCCAATGGCAGTAGAAACATCTATGGGGAGACTGGTAAATCAGTCATCTAAAACTGGAGACAGCTTTGGAAATTGTGATCCTTTGTGACAGAGAAATGCCAGCTATCAGTTGGTTGTAGGACCAATCCTCAGAGCCCAGCAGAGTACTACAGCTAACGAAATATTCATTTAGACCCCAAAAAATGAGGAAAAGCAATTCCAAGGCCATGAGTGGGGAATATCTATCCCTTGCCAAATGTGTTCTCTACAGGCATGTCTCATGACCATTGTACTTTTAGTTTGAGCCCACTCTCCTAAGGGAATTCATGTATGCCAGGAGTGCATCCCGGATTGGGGGGTAGTGTTTTGTGCTCACTTTATATGGGCAATCTTATGTTCTCAGTAAAGCCTTTTTCTAAAAACAAATTGGTATCTACTGAATGACCAAATCAATAGGAAATGTAAAAGTAGAGGCTGATGAGTGACAGTACTATAAACTACAACCCTTAATATCCCCCTTTTTTCAAAGGCTTTGTCCTAGTTTGAATGAATCCTAGTAGGAAATCTATATATTGAGAAATACTTTTCCCATAGTACTTTAGCAGCCATGGAAGCTTTTTGATTCTTGGTTGTATATGTTTTAGTATAGGGGTCAGTTACCAGCAAAATAACATGCTACTGATGTTACCTTCTAGAGATAGGAAGTCAAGGTAGACAATTTCCAAAGGTTTGCTAGTATTTATGTTCTCTAAATATTTACCAAGAGTTGAGAGTATTTTACTTTGCATATAACATATATGTTTCAACCTTCTTAGAAAAATTCATAGTCAGTAGAATTTGTGTCCTCATAATTCACCAAAAAACAGGAGCTATTCACTGTGAGCTCCCCCTCCTGTCTCCTCTTTATGTCATATCACTCATTTCACTTTCCCAATTGTAATCTCCTTAGAATGTTTCATCCTTTGGAGTGATCATCATATTAATCAAAATTCTTACACATTTCAAAATTATTTGTCTTCATAATCTTGTTGTTATTACATAAATTCTTCTTCTGGTTCTGCTCACTTCATGTGCATCAGTTCACACAGCTCCTTCCAATGTTCCTTTGAAACCTTGCACTTCCTTTATTTCTTATAGCACAACAATAATCATAGTCATCTGCCATAATTTTATCATTCATTCTTCAATCAGTGGGTGTCTCTCCAGAGTCTACTTTTATGCCATATCAGAAAGAACCCCTATAATCATGTGTGTATGTGTGTGTAGGGCCCTTTCCTTTCTCTTTGATCTTTTCTGAGTATAGGTTCAGCATTGGTATAGGCAAGGAAAAGGGCAGGCACTGTTTAGTACATTTTTGTATGTCAATAAACATGTGCACTTATTATGTACCAGGATCTATGCTAGTTTGTGGGTAAAATTCTAAATCGGCATTATAGAATGGTTGTATCTTTTTGCAACTCCACCAACAGTGAATCAATATGCTTTCTCACAGCCCCTCCCACATTTATCATTTTCCTTTTTTGTCAACTTTGCCAATCAGAAGGGTGGCAAGATATCAGAGGATGTAAATCACAATGGAAATGTAAAAATAATGGGAATAAAGCTGGTATAATAATGCTGGATTTCAAACTTATACTACAAAGCAATAATTCTCAAAACAATTTGGTGCTGGTTAAAAAATAGAGATTAATCAATGCAACTGATTAGGTACATAATATACAAAAGAAAATGTTATCTAATGTCATAGTATCTAATAATCACAAAGATTTCAGTTACTCTGATAAGGATGGACTATTTAATTATTTTAAACTGCTTAGAAAATTGGTCAATAATAACAGAAAAAATGGATTCAGGGCAACATCTCCCACCTTATACCAAGATAAACTCCAAACACATATGTAAACTAAGTTCAAAAAGTGTCATAATTTTTTAAAAGTAGAGAAACATAGAAAAATAATCTATTATATCTATGTATAGAAGAAAAAGTCATAACCAAATAAAGGATAGAAAAAATCACAGAAGATAAAAGAGAGCATTTTGACTTCATAAAATTTAAAAGTTTTGCAGAAGCACATCTAATAAAGCTAAGATTAAAATAGAAACAATTAACTGGGAAGAAATCCTTGCAGCAAGTATCTGTGATAAAGATCTCATTTCCAAGATATATAAGGAACTGTGGCAAATTTACGAAAACCACACCATTCCTCAATTGATAAATGGTCTAAAGCATTGACAAATAGTCTATGAAAAAGCAGCTCCAAGAAACCCAGAGTATATATAGACATATGAAAAAATGCTCCAAATCACTACTAATTAGAAAAATGCAAATTGAATCAATTTTTAGTTTCTATTTTTTCTATATAAATTTCTTGAGAAAGCCATTTGTAATCGGTGCCTCTACTTCTTCTCTCTTCTTAAAATACATTGCAATATGGTTTCTGATTTCATCATTGAAATGAAGCTGTGTTTTTCAACATTACCAATTATGTCTTAAAAGGCAAACATTTTCTCTATTCTCATTCTTATTAACCCCTCTGAAGCATTTGAAAATATTGACACTTCCTCATCCTAGATTCCTTCTCCTCTTAGTTTTTGTGACACTGCTCTCTCCTGATTCTCCAACTATCTGTCTTCCTGCTGCTTCTCAATCTCCTTTGTGACATTTTCTCTATGACACTATTACAAACATGCCTGTGAAGACTATCCTAGGATCTCCTTTCTTTTTGCTCTATAACTTGATGATCTCACCAGCTGCCATAGGTTCAATTATCATTTCTTTGCAAATGATTGATACATAGAGATAAAGATAGATATATAATCCTAGTCCCTCTCTCTTTTTTTAACCCTCATTTTCCATCTTAGAATCAATACTGTGTATTGGTTCCAAGGTAGAAATAATAGTAAGGACAAAGTAATGGGAGCTAAGTGACTTGTCCAGGGTCCCACAGCTAGAAAGTATTTGAGGCCAAACTTGAACTCAAGACCTTCCATCTCTATACTTGGCACTCAATCCAGTGAGCCAACTAGTTGCCCCTCAGTCCTAGTATCTCTTAAACCATATATATGTATGTGTATATATATGTGAATACATATACACATACATATATGCTAACATAAATATATATATATATATACACATAGTCCTACTCTGTTAAACTCAATACATGTAAAACAAAACTCATTACTTTTCCCCAAAACTTCCCTATTATTGTCAAGGATAGCATTACTCGTATTGTAAATCAGGCTCATAATTGAGTATTATCCTTGATTACCCACTCTAACTTACTCCACATATCCAATGCATGACCAAATCTTGTTTCTAATTTCACAGCATCTCTCACATATGTCCCCTTCTCTGCATTCACAAAGTCACTGTTCTAGCTGGGATCCTCATCATATCTTGTCCAGATTATTACAATAGCCCGTTAATTGGTCTCTCTACATAAAGTCTTTTCACACTCCAAATTCATCTCCATTCATTTGCCAAAGTCACTTTCTTAATGTATAGTGACAATGTCCCTCTCCAACTCAATAAACTCCAATGGCTATTACCTCCAGGACCAAATGTTAAAGCTTTTTTAAAACATTTAAAGTTCTTCAAAACTTGGCCTTTCCTACCTTTCCATCATCTTTGGGTACCCATAGAGGACTAGAATCTCCGGTGTGAAGGCTTACTTAGCCCTTTTCAGAGCTGCTCATCTACCTTTGGTGTCCACCTGGCACTCAACTTTCATCTATGGCTCCAAGAAGCTGTAGTATGTGTAGTCACCACACCCTGTTAATAATCATCTCAATATACAGGCTGAAATAGGTTGAGGGTAACCAACAGACCTCAAACCAATAGGAGATGTAGGGGGGATGTCTATGCCAAACATATGAAGACTTCCCTTGGTAGAACGGGTACATAAGACTAATTCATTCCAAGGCCATGAAAGAAATTGAAGCAAGAGTTGTAGATCTCTTAGAGGTTGGTCAGACATCAAGGATGCCAAGGTCATCCACTACATCTTGGGACATCATTGGTCATCCTGTTTTTTGCCTTGCCTTTGGACTTGATGGCTCTAGAAGAGAGAATATAAAGATGAAAATTAGTGGTTGTACAATAATTTTATGAAATTATGTGGTTGCCAATATTTATTATATTTCAAGTCAGAAATTTATTTACAGAATAGAGAGGAAACAATAAAGTAGAGGAATGTGAAGGGGATAAAAATTTATCTATCCTATCTTAATTCAGGCAGAGATTAATTAGCTCTCAACCAGGAAGACCAAAAGGGAATAATCACCTGGCCTCCTCCAAGATGGAAGCTAGTCTCTCCAGAAACTAGGAAAGGAGTCAGCCTTTCACTCACCCCATGAAGTAGTACAGGAGTCAGAGTCCAAATTGAAGCTGAGCTCCAAGCCCACAATCCAAGCTGCAGTCTCCAGCTAAACTCCCTCGAAAACTCTCTCCAGTCAGGAGACTATCTCCACAAAACTGACTCAAGCCATAGGATTCATGGCTTTTTATGGTGATTTCTTGTCCATGCCCTTTTTCACATGGACCAATCACAGTATCCAAATTGTCTAGCACTGCCCAGTGGGAAGTTTTTGTGGGAAACAGTTCTCACCTACTGCAGGGGTGAATACTTATCAAAAGGGTTCACAGACTCCTGACTGATTAAGTTTCTGGGGGTTTAAACTCTGATCATAGAATTCACTCATGTTTGGTACTGAGTTAAAAGGGTGGAGCTCTCTAAGTAAGTGATTTGTGAGTTCTCTAAGTACCTTGCTAACTTCTCATCTAGTACTAAGTAGGGTGTTTAATCTTTTGTTGATTCAATTCAAAAGTAGGCAAAGGAGAGTTAATCCAATCTTCACAATCTATGTAGGGATGCTTAAGTTAGTGTTAACTCAATAAAGAGAATAAAGGATTCCCAAGAACAAAGAATTCCCTTTTATAAGAATGAGAATGACAATTTTGAGCAAGTCTAATTTGCTTAAATCTAACTCACAAGCAAGTTAACCCTATTCAGAACAATGGACCAACAACAACTTACTCCCCTCTCTCTATGATTCAGCTGCACTGACCACTTGCTGTTCTCACATAATACTTCCAACCTGTCTCTATGCTGTTGTCCCCCTTACCTGAGATGCATTTTTCTCACTTATGCCTCTTCCCTGTTTTCCTTCAAGCCTCAACTCAAATCCTACTTTTTCAGTAGAACTTTTTCAACATTTACCTCTAAAATTTTCTTCCTTGTACTCTGTGTGTACCTAGGTTGTACAGTGAATAAAGGCCTGATCTTGGAGTGAGGAAAACTTGAATTCATATCCAGTCTCATATCCTTATTACCTGTGACCCTGGGCAAATCACTTAACTTTTCTCAGCCTCAATTTCTGCAAAATGGGGACAATAATAGCATCAACCTCAGAAGGTCATTATGAGGATACACTGAAATCATATTTGTAAAGTACTTTGCAAACTTTAAAGCACTATATAAATACTAGTTATTATTACCTACATTTTTACATAGTAGAATGTGATCTTCCTGAGGGCAGGAGGGTAAAAAACATTTAGCTTTTTGACTGATCAATTTATATGTGCTAAGAAATCACATAAGCTTTCATGGCCTTCATATATTGTATTGAGCTCCAAATTCTTTCTGATCCCAGGTATAGAATCAGTAATGGTCTGGCACAGCATTTCATTTTACAGTTCCAATTTCTATCAAGTGTCTTCCAAAAAGTGATATGTGAGTCATTGGCATCACCAACTCATTTCCTGACTTGGATCACTTCTTGTAGCTTTTCATAAGCTATCAAATGAGACAAAGAAGACTGGTTCAATAAAGTGGGATTCACATAGAGTGTTAGATTTGTTAGAATTAAATTATTTTCACCAAGCTGCAGTATTTGGCTTGGATATATCTAAATCAGCCAATTCTCCTTCATCTCCTGGCACATCCTGTCTCCTTACTCATTAATATCTCTATTCAGATGGTCTCCTAAACCCCCATGAAAACCTTCCAAAAGTGTAAGAAAAAGGAAAGAATATTTAGGGCATTAGAGGGGTCTCTTTGATTTTAATCAGATAGCTTGGTGTCTTTTTTTTTTAGATATAGCCTGCTCATTATTATTACTAATCTGTCCTCAATAGCTGTTCCCTTGTGACTCTCAACTTGGTACTTGACACAGTAAAGGTTTTCTAGGCATATTCTAAATTTTTTTTTAGTTTGTCTGGATCAGCACGAAACAGACAGTCATAGTCAAATGTCAATTTACATTATTCTAATAGAATAAAGGCATAGTTAAGATTTCATTTTCTTTGTGAATTCCTAGCTAATTGACACCTACCATATCAGCAAATCAGCCTAGCAGGAACAGCAAGGAATCCTAAGGGAGACAGAAATTGCAGCATTGCCAAACAAACTCCACTACCTTAACCACCATCTCTCCCTAGACCTTGATATAGCCAAGGACGCTGAAGCCAAGATCCTAGCAGTGCTCCAGAACACCAGCCCCCTATATCCAGCTAAAGCCCTAGGGCTATCACTGAAAGAAATCATTCATAGAAGGAGTCTACCTTCCTCATGATTCACAAGGAGTCTAACTTCCTCAGAACTGACCATTTGCTAGTAGCCAATAGCAAGTAAGCCCAAAAGTCCTGGTAATAGCATCACAACCTAAACAGTTTACCAGTCCTTCTTCCAGGCCCTGAAGTCACCATCTTGGAGGGGTAAACACAACCCTTGTGGAAATGTGGCCTGCAACCCTTTCTACAAAGTCTGTAGCTTTGACTCTTCAGTGTCCATAGCTACTAAATAAAGACTAGGAAAAGAAAGCTCTCACCACCAACGTCTTTGGCATCTTCAAATGGTTCATCATCAGCAAGGGATGGTTTTATCAGTATAAGACAAGATTCAGGAAGCTGCACTATCATCTGATTCAACAATGTGCTCTAAGAACCATCGAACATTTCCATTTGACTTGTATAGGAAACTTCTTGTACATGTTGTCTCTCCCAATAGAATATGAACTCCTTGAGAGCCAGAGACTTTCTTATTTTTTCTATTTGTATCCACATCACAGTACAGTGCTTTGCCCATAAGTACTTAATAATTGCTTTTTTTTATTTACTCATGTTCAGTTAAGTGTTTCCTGTCTCTAATTCAGTTAAGCATGTATTGATCATTATTTTCATTTCTGAAAAAGGACCAATGATGTCATAGGTGATGTTTTGACTAGATCACAAATGGGATGAAAGTAAGGCAGAGTTGTGCAAAGTTGATAGCCTCACACTTTATTCCTGAGTCATCAAAGTCCAATGACAGGACAAAAGTCATAATGACTGGCAATAGCGCAGGAAGCAGTGGATGACCTTGGTGTCTTTCATGTCTGGCCAAGCTTAAAGTGCTCCACAGAGACTGTTTCAACTGTCTTCATGATCCACTTGGAGACTAGTACAAGGTAATGTGCTAGGCAAATGTAAATAACAAAAAATCAAGGACTATATACTGCTGACTTATTTTGCACTGGGCTAATTAATGTACACCAGAGTCTCTTTTTTTAATGCTGCTTCTAAATATAACATATACCAAATGTTAAAAAGAGACAACTAAATGTCTTTTATTGGTACTAGTGATATGTGATGAGTATATGCTTGCATAGACAATATATAAGACAGGAAAGAATACTAGACCAGAATCAGAAGAATTGGGTTTAAATCTCTTACTGCTACATATGTCACTGTGGGCAGGTCACTTAACCTCTCTGAGATTCAGTTTCCTCACCTATAAAATTAGGATAATATCTTTACTATCTCACATCTGTTATAAGGAATATGTGTTGCACCCCTTAAATGCTATGTAAATGTGATGTGAGTTATAACCAAATAAGTTAAGGGATTAAGATATTCTATAACTGAATTTTCTACATGATAGAAAAACACTCTTTAAGCATTACAATTATTTTCTTTAAAATCTTTTTTGAAAGAACCCTTTCCAAAATATTTATATAGTACCTACTATGTTCTAGACACTATGTAAGGTGCTTTACAAATATTATATCATTTAATCGTCACAACAACTCTGAAAAAGTTGCTATAATTATGCTATTTTATAGCTGAGGAAACTGAGGCAGAAGTGACTTACTAAAGGTCAAACAGCTAGTAAGAGTCTGAGACTATATTTGAATTCAGGTCTTCCTGCTCAATAGTCTATCTACTATACTACATAGCTGCAAAACACATTCTACACTTCTCTGCCTTCTGAAAGCATATACAGGGAAAAAATTTAACCACATTATGCTGAATCAGGGTCATTATTACGAACAGTTATTACCATGTGCTCTAAAACAACAATAGTCTCTAGGGTCTTTGAAGTGGGTAAAGCTGTTTGCCCTTATTCCTAATGGTCCCCAAAGACTGTGGCTTGTATACCTCTGTCTGCATTTACTATTGCTTCCATTTCTGTCAGATGTCATTTCTGGCATTCCTACCAATTAAACCTACCCACACTGCATATGTACACACAAATTTTCTAATTTATTTTCTGATACAAACTAGATGAAAGTTTACTGTTATCTTATTTTACCCATCTTGCTGTTCTAATCTCTCATGGTATGGAGGTGATGCTGGCTTTTTGAAGACTATAATAGTATAACACAGGCTCTGAAAGGTCCTAATAAGCTGAAAAACATTCAAGGATGAGTACAGTGTTAGATTATATGACACCTGATATGTCCATAGAAACTCAGCTAAATCTGGAGAAATTATCACCAGATTGGCTGCAGGGTGATGAAATCTAGACAGTAACTCTAAAACACCACTATTTGCCTATTTCCCATTAGCAAAATTAGAGATTCTTGAGGTATATAAGGTACTTTATGTAGAATTATGAGACAATGGGTTCTGAATAATAGCCTGAATGAAGGTAATTCCCAATCTTGTCTATTCAATAAACTACATGGGCTTTTAATAATAATTGTCCATTCATCTCAGGAACTTATTACATTTCTGAGTCCACAGTGGTTATAAAGAGCTGAAGATTCCATTCACTCACCCCAAGACAAGCTTTCAAGCACACTAAATAGTTGTACAAAGTATCAACAACCTTTTTCCAAAAATTCCATTTTATTTTATTTCCAGATCCACATTGTCTTGATCTTATTCCCTTCCCACCTACCCACACTGAGAAAGCAAGAATGATAAAACTTATTATAAACATATATAATGAAGCAAAACAAATTCCAAAGCAATAATATTTTCTAGAAAAGTAGGCAGCTGGGTGGCTCAGTAGATTGATAGCCAGGTCTAGAAATGGGAGATCTTGGGTTCAAATTTGGACCCAGACACTTCCTAGCTGTATGACCCTGGGCAAGTCACTTAACCCCCATTGCCTACCCTTACAGCTCTTCTGCCTTGGAACCAATTCAAAGTATTGATTCTAAGATGGAAGGTAAGGTTTTTAATTTTTTTCTAAAAAAAAATAAGGACCCAAAAAGGTGGTGAAAGAAGAGTTAATGGGTTGAGAGATTGAGGGAAATATATTTATTGAAAAGTTACTGCAACATTTTATGCCTGCAACAGAGCTTTCTCCAAACTGAATATAAGAAGGATGACTTTTGCATTTATCTATAAGAATTTTCCTTTGGCCCAAGTTTTCTTCTAGGCAAGAAGTATACAAAGCATAGCTAGAAGGTCACATCTGCCATGGTCATCTGTTTTTGTGTGACCAGAAAACTAAGAACATTTATTTTTACATTTTTCGATAAAATAAAACTTCATTTAAAATATAGAATCTTACAAACCATACAAAAACAGGAGACTAGCCCAATGTATCTGATTGGCTTTGGCCTTTTTGCCAATGCCTGTTCTTGGTCAAAAGTTTATAAATATTATGGCCTCAGTTAAAAATGAGACAAACTTGCTATGAGACACAATATACACCTTTTGAATAATCAGTTCAGATTTCCTTTCTAGCTGCCTCTAAAGAGGCAGAAAGTGACACTGTGCCAGAGCAATTAAATCTCAGTTCAAGGATAGGCAGTTGCATCAATATGTGCTATTCATTGAAGGATCACAGGTTTGCTGTTAGACAAAACTAAAAAGCGCAAGAAAGTGGTATGGACATTCCTTTTTACCTTGATATTAATGAAGTCCATACAGTGGATAGAGTGCTGGGCTTAAAGTCAAGTAATAAAGGAGGTTTTTGTTTGTTCGTTTGTTTGTTTTTTTATGTGGGGATAGAGGAGAGGGACAGAATGAAATCTTCTCTCCCTCAAGGCCAGAACAATGGGAGGAGGAGTTGATGTTGGTTTTGGACCAAGAGGCAGAAGGAGGGTAAATATGTTGTTTCTCCCTTCCAGTCCTCTTTAGTTATGGCTCCTCACTAAGCCTTCCCTTTCACTCCCCACTGTTTGACTCCTTCTAAATAGCAAGCTTCTTTAATCTGGAGAGATCACTTCTCTCTCTTCCCTCAGTTGTAACTGCCCTTCCTTCAGTCTTGAGTCAGTTAAGTTTGTTAACAAGTTTATTCTAAACAGGCACAAAGGATAAGGTTGAATGGCTGGTAGATTGGAGTTGGGAGGGAAGAGGGAAAAGGAGATCCCTAGCTATCTAAACTCTTCCCCCCAAAGTTAGATAACCCAGGTTTGGTGTCTGAGCTCCTGAGAGGTTCAGAGTGTTGAACCCTGACTTTTGGCCCACACAGTAGGTGCTCCCGAGTTCAGGTTAAAGGGAGATTGAGATAAGTCTTCTTGTGGACTCCTTTTCTTTCTAATTCTCTGTCCACTCGCTTATATTGGGGGATTGTGATTAGATTCAGGGAAGGAAAGATTTCTGATATTGGAATTCAGTCAAATACTGACCTTCTCCTCAGGGGATCTCAAGTCAAGTGAAAGCAGACCAACTGATTCCTTGTGGGTTGTTTCCTTTCCCAAGGTTCCAAACCTTCTCAGCTCATCCCCCCTGCTGCTGATGGAATCTTTTCAGTCTCTCCAGGCTTTTCCATTTCCAAAAGTCTCTGTATTTCTCTCTCTCACACAGTCAGAAGACCTGAGTTCAAATCTGATTTCAAACACTGACTCACTGTGAGACTCTGGGCAAGTCACAAACTCTATCTGCCTCACTTTCCTCAAATGTAAAATGAGGATAACAATAGCACTTCCCTTCCTGGGTTGTTATAAAGATAAAATTAAATGATATAGTAAGTATTTAATAAATGATTATTTCCTTCCTTCCAATGTTTTATTACTCTTTTCTACAGCCCCCTACAGAAGATAAACCCGACATGCTAGAGGCCTTTCTTACATTCTCCTCATTAATAATGATACCAGTAGAAATCTCAAGCCATCCATTTTTGATCTTTCATTCTCACCATGTTAACAGCCCATCTTCTTTTCCTAGCATACATCACACCAGTGACATGTTTTACTTCTGCTCTTCAAATTTTCTCATTGGTTATATGTTATAGTCTGCCCATATACCTCTTTGCCCTCAGTTCTTTGGAAACCATTATATTTCATAACTTTAGAGCTATGTAGCAACACTGGTCAAATATTAAGGATGTCTGTTTCCTGGAAAAATTTGAAGCCATTAAAAAACCTTATAATTTTCTGAAAGCAGTTATCTATTCTTCTTGTTTAATTCTGTACCAGATTTATTATCCATTTATATTGCTGCCTTCACTGTAGAGTTGAAGGGTCCCACAGAATGGAAAGTCATTTTGCTTTCTTCTTTTGTTTCATGTACCAGAGAGTTTAGTACAAAGTAGACAGATAACTGGAAACAAGCCTTTCTGTAATTAGATAAGCTGGTCCACAGGACACAGACTTGATCTGTTACTAGCACCATATTCAAAACCTTTTTAACATTCTAGAACCTGCTCAAGATTACACACCAATGTTATAGTCTTTGAGAACCCAGGATTATTTCCATGCCACAATGACCCTGTGGACTAGGACATGGTGGTGGGGAAGGGCTCCCCAATTTAAAGTTTAGAAAAACAAAGGTAAATATACACAGCTGCAGAAATGTTGACTCTCTTCCTGAGTGGACTTTCAGTCCCATTCTTGATAGACATCAGAGACAGACCTATCCTTCATGAGCTGAATGCCAAACAATTAGACACTAGGCCACACCAGTTCCTCTACAAAAGTTTATAAAGTCACTGCTTTCCTGGATGGCCCCATCTACTCAACCTCAGAAATTGGGTTATGTGCTTATATGCTTGCAATGTGTTGCATGATGGCTATTAGTTATTGAGAGGCCCACAGAAAAGCCTTCAGGGATCAATTACCAATAGTTAAAAGCTCTTTCAACTGCTAATATATGTAATCATCATTTTTTAATAAGACTTCACTAGCAAGCAAGACTTCCATTATCATGGGTAAGCAGATAGTGCTTTTTGTAGGAAAAAAAATTTAAACAGCCCAAAGGAAAAAGCCCTGAATATCTAGAAAAAGCTCTGAATATTGGAAGTGTACTTTTATCCTCAGTCATGCAATTATAATACAGCCCTTTCCTAAACCACAAAGGTTCATCTGATTCTAAATGTAACATTAGAGTGGAGTATATTCTGTTGTCAGCACTCTGGTCAGGGGTAATGGGTAGGGTTATGGCAAAGAGTAGGCTAATGGGCCTACCTTTTTATCACCTTTATGGATGTATGATGAGAAAGAAAAGTGCATTTTGCTGCCAGGAGTTAGAGAATGGTCACTATCATGGAGTTTTGTAGCAAATTGGGGTTCCTTAACAAGGGCAAGGTAGATCCAAATGAACCTTGGGGGCTCCAGAAAGGCATGACTATTTTGTCAGCATCCCTAAGAACTCCCCTAAAGTAAATGTGTTATTGTGGGCCTCATATGACCAAGGTCTTATATGAGCTCATGTTTTCTTTCCATCTGGGCATCTTATAGGCTGTAGCTATATTTGATCAAGAATTATAGAGTCATATATTTAGAATTAGAAGGATACTTAAAGGTCATTTGTTACAAACCAATCCCCCTCCCATTCCACAGATAGGAAAACTGAGGCCCAGGGTCAGAGCCTGGATAGATCCTAGTCCTGATTTCAAACACCCTTTATCTCTTTCTAGACTCTATTTTATTGATTTTCAAAGAAGCCCCCCATGTAAGAGAAGTGAGTATATTTAATACAGCTGTTGTTTCTGTTATTTTAATCTATTTATATAGAGAGCAGGAAGAGGAGGGAGAGATATGGGAGAGGGGCAGTCTGGGGACAGGATATGCAAATTATAAAACTTTCTTTCATTCTTTCCATATTTGTGGGTCAGAATTACAACTTTTGGACAACAAATGAAAGTTGTGAGGCTTAATTGAAAAGCACACGACAAAAATGTAAAGAGAGAAAAAAAGAAAGAAAAAGAAGGTCAAATGGATCTTTCTAAATTCTATCCTTTCTCCTAAGGCTATGATATTGAAGGAACATCAACAGGAAAATTTGAGCTAGGAAACAGATATGGTCCCCAGGCCAGTGATAACCACAAATAACTAAATTAACATTTTCTTATAAACTGAATAACAGTGAGTTGGTATTAGAATAAGTGTCACTTTTAAGAGCCCCATGGGTAAAAACACACAAAATTAGAAGAGAAATCATTGAGTTATTAGGATATGCATACAAATGGTAAAGCATCCTGGGAGGAAGGTAAAATATCCCTCAGAAAGAAAATGGAGGAAGAGGCATAAAGGTTCTTATCTTCCTTTACATTCGTAAATACTCATTTTATATCTAATCCCAAAGGAAGTATAGTGTATTAGATAAATTTCTGATCTGGGAGTCAAGAAGACCTAGATTCAAATCTTGCTTCTGACAATTACTGGCTATGTAACTTTTGAAAAGTCTTTTTCATGTTCTTGAACCTTAATTTTCTCCTCTGAAGGAAGTATGTGCCAAGGAAAGAAGTATGTACTGAAGCCAGTTTAAACCATCATATGAAAGCTGAATTTTAAAATTTTAATATGAACATTTAGGCCCTGGATATCAGCAAACACTACAAACCAGGGCTTGATTTATTGTGCTGTAGATTGTCTAGACTTGATAAAGGGATGAACAAAATGTTAATAATGAAGATGAAATTTAAAAGTGTGTCTCAGGTATACCCCCCCAGAGCTGGTTATTAAACCTTTAGTAGTGTACCCTTATTCTGAGATCCCTTTCAGTTCTTAACCTAGACCCTGTGATCCTCAGACCTGGGCTCAAAATAGACCTCTTATACGTACTAGCTATGAAACACTGAATAACTTTTCAGCACCGTGGATAACTCCCTAGGGCTTATCTACTAATGTATTGATGGTAGATGGCATTTCCTCCACCACAGAATAAAACACATATCCTTAACTACTCTAGAAATTATCATAGAATAAGACACACACATATTTACACAAAACTCAGTATTCTGAAGAAGTTTAAATAAACATTTTCCCAAACTCTTATACTCCAGTAAGATAAAATAAGTGCCCTCTTTTTAGAAAAAAATTTAGGATGCTATAAAGGTATAGTGTCAGCACAAGTTTTCATTACATTACTGATCTCAAGGGTCCTATAATATTTCTGATGTTAGATATAAAAACTTAGAAAGGACTGAGTCGTATGTAAAAATAGAAAATCAAAGATAGAGCAAAGTGGTTAAAATGTGGTCAATGTACAGTTGGCTCCTCATTATTGAGGAATGGATAATCTCATTATTTGATTCTGGAGGCACAACAGAAGACATCGAGAAAATCAATACAGACAATATAACTTCAAGTCAGCAACACGAGTTATGTAACAAATTACCGTTTTGGATTACTTCTGCCTGTCAATAATTATGAACAGTTTAAACAAAATATTGTGGAAAAGTTCCTTTATTCTTCACATGGCATTTTTTAAAAAATTCAAACTGTTGGAAATAAATTAGGAAATTCTCATTAATTAATTAATTAATTATAAGACAGTTGAATAAAATCCACCTCATTAGGTGGTGCACTTACAAATGCAAAAGAAAAAGTATCACAACATCAATAAATAGAGATCTCTACTTCATTGTATACACGGCTGGCACTTAAAATTTATGTCTGTTCTAAGTGCATAGGATCTTTTGTTTTCTTTTTTAATTCCTTATTCTATCTTAGCATTGATACTAAGCATTTGGTTCTGAAATACGACTAGGCAATTGAAGTTAAGTGACTTGCCCAGGGTAACACAGGTAGGAAGTGCTTGAGGTCAGATTTAAACTCAGGACCTCCCATCTCCACATTTGACTCTATTCACTGAGTCACCTAGCTGCCTGTCAGTGGATCTTTTTTTTAAATAATTTTTTATTTGATCATTTCCAAGCATTATTCATTAGAGACAAAGATCGTTTTCTTTTCCTTCCCCCCACCCATAGCTGACGCTTGATTCCACTGGGTTTCACATGTGTCCTTGATTCGAACCCATTTCCATGTTGTTGGTATTTGCACTAGAGTGTTCATTTAGAGTCTCTCCTCAGTCATTTCCCCTCAGCCGCTGTAGTCAAGCAGTTGCTTTTCCTCGGTGTTTTTACTCCCACAGTTTATCCTCTGCTTGTGGATAGTGTTTTTTAGATCCCTGCAGATTGTTCAGGGACATTGCATTGACCCTAAATGAGAAGTCCATTACCTTCGATTGTACCACAGTGTATCAGTCTCTATGTACAATGTTTTCCTGGTTCTGCTCCTTTCGCTCTGCATCACTTCCTGGAGGTTGTTCCAGTCTCCATGGAATTCCTCCCCTTTATTATTCCTTTTAGCACAATAGCATTCCATCACCAACATATACCACAATTTGTTCAACTATTCCCCAATTGAAGGACATCCCCTCATTTTCCAATTTTTGGCCACCACACAGAGTGCAGCTATGAATATTCTTGTACAAGTCTTTTTCCTTATTATATCTTTGGGTTACAAACCCAGCAGTGCTATAGCTGGATCAAAGGGCAGACAGTCTTTTATCGCCCTCCGGGCATAGTTCCAAATTGCCCTCCAGAATGGTTGGATCAATTCATAACTCTACCAGCAATAAATTAGTGTCCCTACTTTTCTGCATCCCCTCCAGCATTCATTACTTTCCATAGCTGTCATGTTAGCCAATCTGCTAGGTGTGAGGTGATACCTCAGAGTTGTTTTAATTTGCATCTCTCTGATTATAAGAGATGTAGAGCACTTTTTCATGTGTTTATTAACAGTATTGATTTCTTTGGCTGAGAACTGCCTGTTCATGTCCCTTGCCCATTTATCAATTGGAGAATGGATTGCTTTTTTGTACAATTGATTTAGCTCTTTGTAAATTTGAGTAATTAAACCTTTGCGAGAGGTTTATATGAAGATTGCTTCCCAATTTGTTGCTTTCCTTCTGATTTTAGTTATATTGGTTTTGTTTGTACAAAAGCTTTTTAATTATATGTAGTCGAAATTATTTATTTTACATTTTGTGACTCTTTCTATGTCTTGCTTGGTTTTAAAGTCTTTCCCTTCCCAAAGGTCTGACATGTATACTATTCTGTGTTTACCTATTTTATTTATAGTTTCCTTCTTTATGTTCATGTCAGTCACCCATTTTGAATTTATCTTGGTTTAGGGTGTGAGGTGTTGATCTTATCCTAATCTCTCCCACACTGTCTTAAAGTTTTCAGAGCAGTTTTTATCGAATAGTGGATTTTTGATCCAAAAACTGGGATCTTTGGGTTTATCATATATTACCTTGCTGAGGTCACTTGCCCCAAGTCTATTCCACTGATCCTCCTTTCTGTCTCTTAGCCAGTACAAAATTGTTTTGATGACTGCTGCTTTGTAATATAGTTTGATATCTGGGAATGCAAGACCACCTTCCTTTGTATTTTTTTTTCATTATTTCCCTGGATATCCTTGATCCTTTGTTCTTCCAAATGAAATTTGTTATGGTTTTTTTCTAAATCAGTAAAGAAATTTTTTGGAAGTTCCATGGGTATGGCACTAAATAGATAAGTTTGGGTAGGATGGTCATTTTTACTATATTGGATCATCCTACCCATGAGCATTTAATGTTTTTCCAATTGCTCAAGTCTAGTTTTAGTTGTGTAGAGAGTGTTTCATAGTTGTGTTCATATAGTTCCTGTGTTTGTCTCGGGAGATAGATTCCTAACTATTTTATTTTGTCTAAGGTGATTTTGAATGGGATTTCTCTTTCTAGTTTTTGCTGTTGAGCTGTGTTGGAGATGTATAGAAATGCTGATGACTTATGCGGGTTTATTTTGTATCCTGCAACTTTGCTAAAGTTTTTGATTATTTCGATTAGCTTTTTGGTTGAATCACTAGGATTCTTTAAGTAGACCATCATGTCATCTGCAAAGAGTGATAACTTGGTCTCCTCCTTGCCTATTTTAATGCCTTCAATTTCTTTTTCTTCTCTAATTGCTACTGCTAGTGTTTCTAATACAATGTCAAATAGTAGAGGTGATAATGGGCATCCTTGTTTCACTCCTGATCTTATTGGGAATGCATCTAGTTTATCCCCATTGCAGATGATATTAACTGATGGTTTTAGATATATACTGTTTATTATTTTTAGGAACGACCCTCTTATTCCTATGCTTTCTAGTGTTTTTAATAGGAATGGATGGTGTATTTTATCAAAGGTTTTTTCTGCATCTATTGAAATAATCATGTGATTTTTGTTGGTTTGCTTGTTGGTATGGTCAATTATGTGGATGGTTTTCCTAATATTGAACCAGCCCTGCATCCCTGGTATAAATCCTACTTGATCATGGTGGATGACCCTTCTTATGACTTGCTGGAGTCCTTTTGCTAGTATCCTATTTAAGATTTTTGCATCTATATTCATTAGGGAGTTTGGTCTATATTTTTCTTTCTCTGTTTTTGACCTGCCTGGTTTTAGAATCAGTACCATGTTTGTGGCATAAAAGGAGTTTGGTAGAACTCCCTCTTTGCTCATTATGTCAAATACTTTGTATAGTATTGGGATTAACTGTTCTCTGAATGTTTGATAGAATTCACCTGTGAATCCGTTGGGCCCTGGGGATTTTTTCTTAGGGAGTTCTTTGATGGCTTGTTGGATTTCATTTTCTGATATGGGATTATTTAAGAATTCTATTTCTTCTTCTGTTAGTCTAGGCAGTTGGTATTTTTGTATGTATTCATCCATGTCACCTAGATTGGTATATTTATTGCCATATAATTGGACAAAGTAATTTTTAATGATTGCCTTGATTTCCTCCTCATTGGAGGTGATGTCCCCCTTTTCATCTTTGATGCTGTTAATTTGCTTTTTTCTTTACTTTTTAAAATTAGATTGCCCAGTACTTTGTCTATTTTGTTTGTTTTTTCAAAGTACCAGCTTCTTGTCTTATTTATTAAATCAATAGTTTTATTACTTTCGATTTTATTAATTTCTCCCTTCATTTTTAAGATTTCTAGTTTGGTTTTCTTCTGGGGGTTTTAATTTGGCCGCTTTCGAGTTTCTTTATTTGCATTTCCAATTCATTGATCTCTGCTCTCCCTAGTTTGTTAATATATGCACTCAGGGATATGAATTTACCTCTGATTAATGCTTTGGCTGCATCCCAAAAGGTTTGAAAGGATGTCTCACCATTGTCATTTTCCTCAATGAAATTGTTAATTGTTTCTATGATTTCTTCTCTAACTAAACAATTTTGGAGTACCATATTCTTTAATTTCCAATTAATTTTTGATTTGGTTTTCCATGTACCCTTACTGATCATTATTTTTATTGCCTTGTGATCTGAAAATGCTGCATTTATTATTTCTGCTTTTCTGCATTTGTATGCCATGTTTCTGTGACCTAGTATATGGTCAATCTTTGTGAATCTGCCATGTGGTGCTGAGAAGAAGGTGTATTCCTTTTTGTCCCTATTTATTTTTCTCCATATGCCTATTAATTCTAATTTTTCTAAGATTTCATTCACTTCTTTTACCTCTTTATTATTTATTTTTTGATTTGATTTATCAAAATTTGATAATGATTGGTTCAAGTCTCTTAATAATATGGTTTTACTGTCTATTTCTTCCTTCAATTCTCCTAGTTTCTCCATTAGGAATTTGGGTGCTATATTATCTGGTGCATACATGTTGATTAGTGATATTTCCTCATTATCTAAAGTCCCTTTTAACAGAATATAATTACCTTCCCTATCCCTTTTAATCAGGTCTATTTTTGCTTTGGCTTTATCAGATATCATGATTGCCACTCCTGCCTTCTTTCTGTCAGTTGAGGCCCAGAAGGTTTTACTCCATCCTTTAATTCTGACCTTGTGGGTGTCTAACCACCTCATGTGTGTTTCTTGAAGACAACATATGGTAGGGTTTTGGATTCTAATCCATTCTGCTATTCGTCTATGTTTTATGGGTGAGTTCATCCCATTCACATTCAAAGTTGTGATTGTCACTTGTGGACTCCCTGGCATTTTGATATCTTTCCCTAATTCTAACCTTTCTTCTTCAGCTCTACCTTTTAATCCAGTGATTTACTTTAAATCAGTACCTCTTGTCCCCTCCCTTGATATGTTTCCCTTTCTAGCCCCTCCCTTTTTGTTACCTCCCCCTCCTCCCTCTTCTTCCCTCCCTTTTTTATGTTCCCTCCCCCTAGCCCCCTTGTTTTTCCCTTCTCCCTACCCTTGTTGGGTAAGATAGAATTCAAGATCCCAATGGATCTGGATGTTCTTCCCTCTCAGCATTGATTTCACTGAGAGTAAGGTTTAAGTAAAAACTCTCTTCCTCTTCTTCTTATAGAAGTTTTCTTTCCCTCCCCTTCCCATATGAATCTTTGTGTGAGAAAGATTATTCTATTTGGTCTTTCTTTTCCCCATATTTACACATTATGTTTTCCCCACATGTTAATATGCATAGATTGATATAAATGTAGACCTTATAGAAGAGAGTTTGAGTAAAAGAAAAAGATAAAATTTTTCTCCTTTTCCCTTCCCTTCATATTTACCTTTTCAGGTATTCCATGTTCTTTGTTTTTCGATATTGAACTTTCCACAGAGCTCTGGTCTTTTCTTTGCAAAAACTTGGAAATCTTCTATTTTGTTGAATGCCCATACTTTCCCTTGGAAGTATATAGTCAGTTTTGATGGATAGCTGATTCTTGATTGAAGACCCAGCTCTCTTGACTTTCTGAAAGTCATGTTCCATGCCTTACTGTCATTCAGAGTGGCACTTGAAAGGTATTGTGTGACCCTGATCGGCATTCCTTTATATCTAAATTATCTTTTTCTGGCTTCTTGTAAGATTTTTTCTTTTGCTTGAAAGCTTTGGAATTTGGCAATTACATTCCTGGGAGTTGTCTTTTGGGGATTTAGTGTAGAGGGTGTTCTGTGAACTCTTTCAGTGCCTATATTGCCCCTTTGTTCTAGGATCTCTAGGCAATTTTCTTTGATTATATCTTGTATTATGATGTTGAGTTTGCTGTTTATTTCTGGCTTTTCTGGTAGTCCAATTATTCTTAAATTGTCTCTTCTCCCTCTGTTTTCCAAATTTATGACCTTGTCAGTGAGATATTTTATGTTCTCTTCTAATTTCTTAATCTTTTGGCTTTGATTTATTAATTCTTGCTCGTTGTCTTCCAGTTGGCTGATTCTGACCTTTAAAGCCTGGTTTTCCTTTTCAGTTTGGTCCGACCATTTTTGTAGATGCATGAATTTCTTTTGCATTATTTCCCACTTTCCTCCCAGAAGGCTTCCATCTTTTTGATCATTTCTGATTCAAATTCTTCATGGGTTTGTGGAGAGTTTCCATTTCCTTTGGAAGGTTTCGGAGCATTTGCTTGTGTTTCCTCTTCTATCTCCTCTGCATTTTATATTTTTGCTCCATAAAATGTGTCAAAAGTCGCCCCCTTCTTCTTGTTTTTCTTGGCGTTTTGAGGCTTTTCTGTGCTGTTTTCCATCTCTATCTGAGTGTGGAGGACTAGCTTTTCTTATTCTCTGTCTGGTGTTCAGAGGCTTTAGCCCTAGGCAAATTGTCCGTTCTATGCAGTTGTTGTTCCTTCTTCCCGGGGAAGCCAGGAATTGCTGGTGTTTCGGTGTTACTGCCCTCCTCAGTTCCCTCCCGATGCTTCTCCATTGCCTTACTTCCACGCTCTCATCAGTGGATCTTTTTAATAAACTAGTTTTGATTTATTTAATTCTGTCACTACTTTAATACTATTTTTGTAGAATGGATTAACTGAATAAAGCCCTAAAAGATATTTTGGATCTTTTTAATGAAAAAACTGGTAAATAAAATTAAGGTTTACTATCCTACCTATTGGAAAATTTAATTACATCAAAAGTTGGCAAATCAGGTAAAAGGAGCATAAATATGGTTTCATTTAAATGAGGCAGATGAAAAAGTAAAAGAAAATAGCCTTTTAGCATAGAAGGCATACTCATTCATTTAGTAAACTGTTGAGTTTGTAAAAAACAGCAGCAGCAACAACAACCATAAAAAGAGTGAAAAAATTGGAAAAGAAAAAAAGAACAAGAAATTGCATATTTAATGAAGAACATGTACAATTGAATATTAGGAGGTAAATTTTATTGAGTGAATGCAAGTGTTTCACTGATGTTGATGTTTATCATGTAGTTTCACTTGTTCAATTGGTTTGGGGTTCTTACTAGAATGACATCATTAAAGTTGTAAAACATTTAACCCATTGCTGCTAAAGCAAGGCTTGAACTGATGATGTCACCCAAGATGGGAGATGCTTTGGAATACTTGAATGAACTCTTAAGTTGCTCCTTTCCCCTTTGTTGACATTTTTGTAGACCAAAGACATAAAATAGCTATAATTATAACATTATTCTTAGTCTGACACATAGTCAAAACTTTGTAAATTATAATTAAATGATTGACTGGATCTATAGAACCCATATATAAAGATGGCAGTTCATATTTAGCTTTGTGTTCTCACTCTGTGCAGAAGCAAAAGCAGGACTATTTTGTTTTTTGTTCCTTTTCTGCTAATCCTCCACTTCTTTCATAATTGTGTAATGCAATAAGAAAATAACACCTGTGATACCACTTTAGTAAAAACAAACATTCTTAATCAAGACATAAGGTGCCTTGACTGAGGGAGTGTTCTAAGAACCTATCTAAAATTATCCACAAAATGGATCGTAAACTAAGGTGATTATCACAGGAATACATTTACCTTCTCTTGCCACTATAAGGCAAGTTTAAGAAATATGAGTAATTTTTTCCTTGCTACATAGCTACATCATGACCATGTTACACATAACATTTCCCTTTCCATTTAGAGGCAGAATTTCTTTTGCCTTATTAGGGGAGCAAAGTCAAGATGGTGGCTTAAAGCTGAAAAAGCCAAAACCACTCTGACTCTCTCTCCAAACTGATTTTTAGAAGATGCCTCAGAATGATAGGAGTCCAAGCAGGATGAATGAGGGTGCTCTCCCACTGAACACAACTCAAAAAGTAGGAAGAGAGGGCTGATTTTAAGAGGATAAGGGGGAACCAGAAGCAAAACTGCATACATAAGAGTGTTGGCCAACCACCTGCCCACCTACCACACCAGACCCAGAACTTGGGCATAGGCCAACTTTGGGATCACAAGAGGCTACACCAATAAAAAAAAAACACCTCAGATTCACCCCTTGAAGTCACAGGCCCTGGAATCCAGTGAGGTGCAGAAGTCCATATCATTGGGCCTTTTCAAGCCTTCCAGGAGGCTGGGAAGACTTAGCCCCAGGGAAAATAAGCTCACAATGCCTCCAGCAAAGAGACAGTAGATGAGATATAATTGGCAAGAGGATTTTAAAATTTACAGGCCCTGGGCAAAAAGGGGACTTGGAAAATGAGCAAACAGCAAAAAAAAAGCCCCAAAAATTTCTACAGGGAAAAAGAGCAAGGATAGAACCACTAGGAGATGGGGAAGTCCAAGCAACCATATGTAAAAGTTTGTTGTTTTTTTAATGGGAATTAGTCACAAGCTCTGGAAGAACTAAAAAAGGAATTAAAAAATCAAACAGGTTGAAGAAAAGTGGGAAAAAGAAATGAAAGTAATGCAAAACAAAAATAACAGTTTAGAAAACAAAATTGGTCAACTGGAAAATGAGTTATAAAGGTCCAATGAAGAAAAGAGTATCATGAAAAGTAGAATGGACCAAATGAAAAAGAAGAGATCAAAAGGTTATGGAATAAATTCAGTCTTTAAAAATTAGAATTGAACAAATACAAGCAAATGATTTCATGAGACATCAAGAAACAATAAAACAAAATCAAAAGAATTTTTAAAATAGAAGAAAATATGAAAAATCTCTTTTTAAAAATTTGACCTGGAAAAAAGGAGAGGCAATTTAATAATTATTGGACTACCTGAAAGTCATGACCCAAAAAAAAAGTCTCAACATCATATTACAAGAAATTATCCAAGAAAACTGCCCTGATATTCTTGAACAAGAGAGTAAAATAGAGATTGAAAGAATCCACATATCACCCCTTGCAATAAATCTCCAAATGACAACCCCCAGTAATGTTATAGCCAAGTTCAAGAGCTTTCAGTACATGAAGAAAATACTGGAAGCAGCCAGAAAGAAACAACATAGATATCAGGGAGCCCCAGTCAAGATTACACAGGATCTGGCAGATTCCACATTTAAGCACTGGAAGGCTTAGAATATGATATTCTGGAAGGCAAGGGAACTGGGTTTACAAAAAAAATCACCTACCTATCAAAACTGAATATATTCTTTCAGGGGAAAGTATGGTCTTTTAATAAAATAAATGATGCCCAAGCATTTCTAAAGAAAAGACCAGAATTAAACAGAAAATTTGGTGTCCAAATACAAAATTAAAGAGATGCATGAAGAGGAAAATAAGAAAGAGGAAAAAAAATGTAAGGGCTTCAATAAGGTCAAATTGTTTATATTCTTATATGGAAAGATGTTATTTTTTGTCTTATTAGCCATGACTTTATTGATACAGAGATGAACATCTATTATATCTATTTCATAAAACACACACACACACATTGCAGAACTTGCTTAATTGGTTTCTACATGATAAATACTTCTCAAAAGGTTTACTTTGCCATCACTCTTAACAAAAGATATAACACATTAATAGGGCCCCAAATGACCAATGATCCAGAAAATAAAGCTTTAAAAAACCTACTTGTTTTGTTAAGTAATTAATTCATACTTCCCAAAACCTCTCACACTTTTTATGGGCACAATTGCATTCCACATTGGATGCAAGGCTACCAAATGGTGAATTGAAAAAGGCTAGCAAAAGGTAATGCCAATTAATTGCCAACAGTAATTGCCATTTTGTAATCATGTTACTATCTAATTTGCTGCCACTAGTTTGTTCAAGTGCCAATTATGCATCTCTGTTTTAATGTATTAATAAAAAAGCAATCATGCATTTATTGCCCTGATAATTTCTGAGATGATTATACAATAGTCTAGAGGTATATCTTCTGTGCTTGAGTAGACTTAGCTACAGCAATTAATGCTTTGAAGACTTGAATGGATGGGAAATTAACATACCAGATCTGCTTTATTATGACTAAAATAAATATGTATAGCCATTTTATTTTTAGAACTTATGGGACAGAGATAATTAGATGGTACATTGAGGAGAATGCCAAGTCTGGAATCAGGAAAATCCATCTTCCTGAGTTCAAATCTAGCCTTAGACACTTACTAGCTATGTGACTTTCGGCAAGTAACATAACCCTGTTTGCCTCTGTTTCCTCAACTGTAAAGAAGGAAAAGGAAATGGCAAATCATTCCAATATATTTTCCAAGAAAACCCCAAATGGGGTCACAAAGAATCAAACACTACTGAAAATGCCTGAACAATAACAATCTGAAAGATATTTCATAGATATGAAGAAGTGATGGTTAATTGGCCAGACTGACAAACTATCTCTTATTTCTCCCATTTTTCTGCATATGAAAACTGAAAGAAAAAGACTAAGCAAAGTTCTCACTGAGCAAATTCTGACATTTGGTGGGCAAGGCAAATAAGTCGGAGGTCTAAAGATCTTCCAGTAGAATCTGAGACCCTTGACCATCAACTTTGACAGCAAAAAGGAGAACTTACTGAGTGGGAAGGAAAGACTTACAGGGGTCATTCTTTAAATAAGTAACAGGAACTTATAGAACATAGACAAGTCAGACCACTTTGACATGAACTTCTTACAAGTCATTTAACCTAGTATGTCCCAATCCCCATTTCGGAGAAATCCCCATATGCCCTCAGTTCATGAGGCAATTTGATATAAAGAATTACATAGTATAATTGCACATTTAAGATTAATGTAGTGAACAGATTTATGTTAGCACACACTTAATACTATTATTCAGGTACGGCCCTAGGAGTATATTCTTAATCGATTAATATACACATTTTTTTTTGCCTGTAACTATATTCTTGTTACAGATCACATAGTTGCAAGGTAGCAAACTAAACAGATGCTTAAGTTAATACAATTGAGAGGCTGTTTAATTAAATTTCCTTCTTACAAAACCAAATAGAGAAAAAAACCTGACTCAGGGCAAAGGCAAAGATTTCCATGTTATGCATACGGGTAGAAACCCTAAGCAATCAAGATTTCAGGTTATTAAACTCATGAGGTTTAAATTTTAATCCTACTATTTACTAGACAAATGTGAAAAAATTCATTCAGTCTGTGGGTCCTTTGATATTACTCATCTGTAAATTGGAACTAAGAGGGCTGATATTCTTCCCAAACTTCATTCCATGACATGCATAAGTCCACTGAAGGCTTTAGAAATGTCCATATGAATCCAAAAATGAATGCAAATGTTAATATCACTTTGCACAAGGAATAACAAAACTGAGGATGAAGTTGGTTGGTTGTAATAGGATCAGATTAACAATAAGACCTTTACACAATGACAACTTTCCTCTGAGTATTTCTACAGAAGATGCCTTCAAATCCTTCAAACTATTTCTAGGAATTTCTTTTCTTTTGTAGCTCAATCAAAATTTAGAAGACGAAACCCAGACTTCATGTTGACTTAAGAATTCAACACTATCCATTTTCAACCAGTATTTTTCCTTTGAACAGATAAAGATTGTGAGCTCTGATGGCAGGTACTATCTTTTGCATCTTTTTGTGTACCCCAGTGCTTAGTCCAGGGCCTTGAACAAAGTAGAAGTTTAGTAAATGGTAATTAATGACTGACTGGATGTCTAGAACCTGTAGATAAAGATAACAGTTCATATCCACATCAAGATATGTATTCTCACTCCATGCAGAAACAAAAGACCATTGCTTTTGTTGTCACTTTCATGCTAAGCCTCCACTTTTTTTCATAATTGTAAAGAACTTGGGGTACCTCTTTAGTAAAAATGTTTTCTTAATCAGTGTGTAACATGCGATGGCTAGTGGGAGAATTATAAGAAGGTATATAAAATCATCCATAAAGTGGACCTCTAGAAATCATTGCCATAGAGTTTGGGCCAAGTATCCCAACATGCTCTGAGAGAGCATTTCCATTGGCCATTTTCTTTCAAGGAATGTTCCTCCAGTGGGCACTGGTAGCCTTGGCCCACTCTCAGTTCATACCTGAGGCAGCCATCTAACCCAAAAAATGTGATCCAAGGGGCACTTGAAAGACTCACATAAAAAATATCTAACATGATTCTTTTTTAATTAAAATTTTAATAAATATCACTTTTTCTCTCCTTCCCACCCCATATCTATTGGAGGAAATGTGACACTGGCCTCCTTGCTATTTTTCCCAAGATAATCCATCTCCAAATACCATGCCTATATTGTGGTCATCCCCTATGCCTAGAATTCTCTCTTCACTTGGCTTCCCTGACTTCTTTGAAATCTCAGCTAAAATCTTATCTTCTTTTAGATTTTCCTCTTCCCCTCTAATGCTAATGGCTTATTTCCTTTTACTCTAATTTGTCTTTTATATATCTTGTTTATACATTTATTTTTATGTTGTCTCCCATGTTAGACTATGAGCTTCTTGAAATCAGGGGTTGATTGGGGAGGGGCTGCCTTTCTTTCTGTCACCAGTAGCAATTAGCAAGGATACAGCAGGTCCTTATAAAGTTCTTGTTTACTTACTCAATAATGTTATAATTTTGATTTTATCATATATTTTTTTGGTTCTGATGACTTCTAAGTCAGATTGAGAAGATATATAGTATAAAGTGATACATTAGTTCATACAAGTCTTTCCAGGTTTCTTTGAAATCATCCATAGCTTCATTTTTATAGCAAAATAGTATTTCATCACATTATTATTTGTTCATACATTCCCCAATTGATGGACATCCCCTTACTTTTCATGGTTTTGCCACCTCAGAAAGAATTGCTATAAATATTTTTATACATGTAGGTCCTTTTTGTCTTTCTTTGATCTCTTTAGGGTATAGGCTTAGACTTGATATCATTGGCTCAAAGACTTTGCACTTTTTTGTGTATAATTCCAAATTGTTTTCCAAAATGAC